>NC_084519.1:1528059-1851809 GCF_024500385.1 Phyllopteryx taeniolatus | reverse complement strand
ACATAGTCATGCGAAACATTTAGTTCAACAAACAAATCGTGCAAAAAAAAAAAAAAAAAAAAAGAGTGTGCATTTTCAAAATGATTTTTGTATATTATCACATTATGGGTTCACCTCATCCCCCTTCTCCCTGCTCAGGAAGCAATGTTCATAGAGGTTCTGATTGCTCTGGTGGTTGGAGGAATCCTCTTCCGGCTGGTGCTAAGAAGAGGCAGCCATGTTTTGAAGACAGAGGATGGTTGGTGGGGGGTTGGTCCAGTCCCTGATGGCGAGCAGGACATCACCACCTACCCTTTTAAAGTGACCACTAGCGATCCAGAGCTGGAGGTAATGTTGCCCCTATGATCAAACCTTGTTGTCATCATCATCATCATCATTATACCTTTGCGCTTTTCTCTGTGGGGAAAGTAACAAAGTAATCATGTTTTTGACAATTTGTACTGATATCATTTTTCATTCAGGACCTACACAGAAGAATAGACCAAACGCGCCCAGTTCCCTCACTGGAAGACAGCCAGTTCAATTATGGTTTTAACTCGGAGTATCTGGAGAAGGTCGTCTCTTACTGGAGGAAGGACTTTGACTGGAGGAGACAAGTGGATAAACTTAACCAATATCCTCACTTTAAAACCAACATTGAAGGTTTGTTTCTGCTGCTGACACGCACTGACTTACTCTATTGGCTTTTTGTCCTGATTTCTTCCCCCCCCCGCCCCCCCCAATTCCTATCCAGGCATTGATGTTCACTATGTGCATGTGAAACCCAAACGAGTGCCAGAGGGGACCAGTTCTATTCCTCTCATCATGGTTCATGGCTGGCCAGGCTCCTTCTATGAATTTTATGGGACAATTCCACTGCTAACAGAACCATCAGACCCCCAGCCCCTTGTGTTTGAGGTGGTGTGCCCATCCATACCCGGATATGGCTACTCAGAAGCACCACATAAGAAAGGTGCGTCTGCCGTCTGGGACACTATTCCCAAAAATGCAAGCTTGAATACTCAGCCAATGTTAAATTCTCTCTGAGAAAGATATAGTTGAGGTATTGCATTGCAATGTACAATCATTTATCCGCCCCCGCCCCCTCCCCCTCCGACGCAGTGCCAATTCCACAATTTACATTTGAACAGGTTTTGATTCAGTGTGTGCTGCTCGCATCTTCCACAAACTGATGAGACGGCTGGGCTTTCAACAGTTCTATGCTCACGGGGGAGACTGGGGCTGGCTTGTCACCACCAACATGGCTCAACTGGAACCCAAGTAAGACACCCCCGCTCCCCAACAGACGGTCGTTGTACGCACTGAGCGACGGAACTGGACCGTTGCAAAATAATTACAGTAGGCAAGTCTTTGCCACACACGAAGTGTGTTTGAAGGCCTCACATCGACTGATGCGTTGCAACTGGAAAAACTGCTATCCTGTATTATGGCGTTAGATATGTGCCACAATTACGTACTCGGAACTGGAAAAATTGAGCAAAAAAGCACTTACGATGCCTGACAGTTACAAATGTGCTGCAATTGTCAACCAATCAGGAGTCAGACAGCAGGGAAAATTCTGATTGGCTGAAACCTCTATCAACTGCTCAAGGCTTCCGGCATGCCGTATATATTGTGATAAAATTCAATTGGATAGTAAACAGCCTCTGAGAATGTTCCCCCGTTACCAGTAAGTAATTGTTTTTTTGAGGCGCCACATCCAACATACTGTTCTGTATTATTTTTTTTATTGAACCACAAAAACGTAGTGCAATTGTTAAGGAAGAAGCGGATGGCCACAAAGAAGAGGAAATGAGTGAGAATGAAGGAGAGTGGATTTTGTGAGAGGTTGTTGCCAATGATCAAGCTCCCCATTCAGTGAATGGATCCGTGCATTTCGGCAGCAGAGACTACACATTTTGCTTTCTAGCCACAGGTACATAGGAAATTATGAATAAAGTTAAGTAGTCTTGTAAAACACAATGCATATATAGTATACTGTTTATACTCCATTGGTACGGCTTTTTTTGGAGGCTCTTTGTTTCTTTGTGCAGGGCTTGAAACACATTTCAATAAGGTGGGCCTCTGGCATTTTTACCACAGTTATATCACGTTTCCTTTTAATAACCCTCAATAACCATTTGTGAACTGAAAACAATAATTATTGAAGCTTTGTGGATGGAATTATTTCCCATTCTTGCTTGATGTACATCATCAGTTGCTCAACAGTCTGAGGTCTCCATTGTTGCATTTTGCGCTTCATAATGCGCCACACATTGTCAATGGGACATCTCGAATGCTGGCAGGCCCGTCGAGTACTTGCGTTCTTCTACGGAGTCACGCTGTTGTAAACATGCAGAATGTGGCTTGGTATTGTCAAATTAGCAGGGACGTCCCTGAAAAAGACGGTGCTTGGATGGCAGCATATGTTGCTCAAAAACTTAAATGCACTTTTCAGCATTAATGGTGCTTTCATAGCTGTGCAAGTTACCCATGCCAAGGGTACTAACACACCTCCAAAGCCTCACAGATGCTGGCTTTTTAACTTTGCACTGATAAGAATCCAGGTGGTCCTTTTCCTCTTTGGCCCAGAGGACACAACGTCCATGATTCTCAACAACAGTTTGAAATGTGGATTCGTCAGAATGTAGTGCTGCCTGAGAGATCGAAGGTCACAGGCATTCAGTGTTCATTGTCAGACTTGCCATGGAGCTTCCTCCAGATATTTTCTTCATCTTTTGAAGATATTATGGACCGTAGATGATAAAATCCCTACATTCCTTGCAATTGTACGTTGGCAAACGCTGTTCTTAAATTGTTGGACTATTTGCTCACGAGGGTGGTGAACCTCGCCCCATCCTTGCTTGTGAAGAACTCGGCCTTTCAGGGATGCTCCTTTTATACCCAATAATGAAACTCACTTGTTTCCAATTAACCTGTTCACCTGTGGAATGTTCCAAACAGGTGTTTTTTGGAGCGTTCCTTAACCTTCCCAGTCTTTTGTTGCCCCTGTCCCAGCTTTTTGGGAATGTGTTGCAGGCATCAAATTGAAAATGAGAGAATATTTGCAAAAAGCAAAACACTAACATTCATCAGTTTGAACTTTAAATATCTTGTCTTTGTAGTGCATTCAACTGAACATACTGTAGGTTGAAAAGCATTTGCAAATCATTGTAGTCTGTTTTTATTTGTTTTACACAATGTCCAAAATTCATTGGAATTGGGGTTTGTATTTCGATCAGGTAATAGTTGTTATCAGCCCACTCTGTCACGTTTGGGGTTTGGTCGAAGGCGAGGAAGGCAAGGCAAAAACATGGAGCACCCAAGTGCAGGGAAGCAGGGAGGCAACGCAGTAGTGCAGGACTATATAAACAATTATATTTAATTCCAAAAAAACAAAGGAAAGTCTAAATGCTAAATTAATAGAATCCAAAATCTAAACACAAAGTAACAAAGAAAGAAACAAGACATGACTGATGAAATAACTGAGCGACAACCGGCGACTATGACCTGGCACAGACCGAGACAATGACACCTGACAATGATATACTGCAAAAACGTGTGAACCAACAAGAACTGAAAGAAACCAGGGAACTAAATACAAACAGATTGACGAGACGACGAGGAACACCTGGACGAGACACAAATGGCTGGAGAGAGCTGATTGGTCGACACAAGGTAAACGAGAACAGGTGGACACGACAACCAAATGAGCACACGACAAACATGGAACACAGGAAAACATGGAACAAAACTAAACAACCCAAACCACAACAGACCATGACACACTCACCCCATGCCCCTGTTGAAGAAAGTACTTTGATTGGGAAAATGTTAGATCAGGTCCAGGTCTAGAAAAGTATGGAAAATGGAAACTTTTTCCAAGACAACAGCTCTAAAAAAAAGAAAGAATATATAAAAAATATCATCGATCAAAATTTTTTGGGAGGCGCTTGGAAGCGCATCTACGTTGCTGTGAGAGCACACAGTTGTAGCGTTTATGGAATGAAATAATAATTGTGCTTAATTTAGAAGGAAACGATGAGTTGGAAGCGGCGCCTGCGTCACTTCCGGGTTATCATAATTTTAAATTACAGCGTTATAAATCAAGATATTTGATATATATGAGGGGCACCACGTCATATTTTTACAAGTTTAACTTGAGGCGAAATGACGACAAACCTTTTTAATCAGTCTCTTATTGGAAGGTGGCTACATTTTAGAAACTTTGAGTTCGAGACTTTCTAGAGTTTCGTTCCGAACCCAAACACACACATAATCAATGCAAGTGGTGAATTTAATAGAAAATGTAATATGAAAAAGGGGTTTCTACCGGATTAAACACAGACAAGCACAAAACAAACAAGGGACAGACGAACATTGGGGAAGGAAGGGATTTGTGACGTGAGATGAGCAGAATGAGCGTGTAGTGAATGTGTATAGCTGAGGACTCCTGGTCTCATTAAAATATACCCAAATATGCACTAATCCGTAGTTTTAGTAGACCGCAATGTTGGACTTACGTGTCTGGAACACGTTTGAGGCAGGCGAGTCAGGCTCCCGAGTGTTCGGACGGACCGGTCCGCACCGGGAACAGGTGGATTCGACGGAAGGGAGGAAGGAAAAAAGGAGGAAAAGCAGGAAGCCAACGAGTTCCCGGGCAGGACGTCTCTCGGGTGTCTCTGTTTGCCAGACGTTCGGAGTGGACGTGTTGCGTCCGCCTCCATCCCCTCGGACTGAGTTCGGGCTCCCAAGCAGGGTGGCTCGGAGCGCTTGCAGGAAGCTGCAGCCGGGGATCATCGGATGTGTCCTTGCCACCTCGGGTGAGGTGGGCGTCCTGCGTGACCCGGTCGTCGGCGAGTTGGTCGGGGTGAGACCAAAACTCCAGAAAAGCTTTTCTGATCCCAGCTCCGGCCAAAAAGGCCCCCCCCCTTTTCTACCACCTTCGCGAACACCGAGGGGCTGGGCTGCCTTTTGGCGTTATTTTCCAGTTTAGGATTATTTTGTGGTTTAAAACCAGTGGAATAAAATATTAATTATTGAATTTAAGATAGCGAGACCATCTTCTCACCCTGCATTGTTCCACGCTCATCCTCTTTCATACCTGTAATGAATGTTGTGTGGTGTGGAGAACATTACATCTGGATCAGTTAACAACATATTCGACATTAGACATTCAAGTTTGCAGCAATACAGTCACTAGTGGCGTTCATGTAAAGTTCTTAAAATATTAACTCCCAGTCGAGTCACAGACTGTCTTATGAAACCATGTCTGTAGTGTTGTTCCGTCGCCCGTGGGTGTCGCTGTTCCCTGTTGCAACTCCCAAGTGGCATTATTCAACAGAATTATCCAACCTTTGTTGGTGCAATCCTTCGACTGGCGTGGAGTTAATTAATTTAGCGTCCGAGGACGAACTCGGCATCCTTGGGTCTCCGCTTTGAAGGGCCAGGCAGCCGTGATTCACTTAGCGTCGACATGGCAAAGCAAATGTCTGTGTCTTGTTGAAGATAGTTTATGGTGTTGATCCGTTTAGAGTCTGAGTGTGACTCTGGAGTTAATGTCTACCTCGGCGGGGAGCGGCGGTAGTGCGAGGCTGGGGTGCCGGGTGGCATCTTTTGCGTGGCATGTCCGCTACACAGTATTATACCATGGTCTTGATGAATACTCGATTCTGATTGGCTCAAAACATTTCAGACAGAGCTTCACCGAATTTGAATGTTGTGACATTTTTAAGAACTTTGCATGTATTTTCCCAGTCTTCACCACACCAATGTCAGTAGTGATGGTAATTCTTTGAATTTGAATGTCTGATTGATGTCAAATCTGTTTGTCAACGGAACCGGATGAGACGTTTCACCCCACATAAGACAAATGCCAGATTGCAAATATTAGTGTTCTCAACACCCGCATAGAATTGAAACATTCATTACAGGGATGAAAGAGGATGTGTGCGTGACAATGCAAGGATGGAAACCGGTTTCGTTATCTTGGATCCAATAATTAATATTTTATCCCACTGGTTTTAAACCACAAAAGAATCCTCGGGTGGAAAAGTAACATTAACATCTGTCTCCCCTTTTGAGAACAGGAACCCCAGTTCTATGGACTGTCACTGCGCATGCTCTTTCCACCCTCACATCACAAGTCCAGCCTCCTTCTACCAATGTTTCTGTCCTTTGTTTTGCTTTTTCTCTGCATTGTTCCCCTGTTAGAGCTCATTACATTTTCTATAAAAATCCACTACCTGTATCATTTGACAAAAGACCTCTGGTTATCGAGAACTCTTACCTTAATTCCTGTAGCAACCTTCCGATTACGAGACATAGAGGTTTTACGTCACTTTGTCCTGAAGTTTTACACATCCAAAAAAGAGACGTGGTGCCCATTTTCGAGATGATATATTTTGATTCTAACACTTAAACTTAAAATCACGCTAAACCGGAAGTAACGCAGGCTTATTCTTTTCTCCTAAATTAATTATGCTTTTATCCAAACCAATATAAACTACAGTGTAATAATAAAAACTGATTTCATCATCATACCTGTGGTTATTTAGCATTGTAACACTAGGAAATCTATTTGATAACGTAATGAATTGCATTTACATTCCCTTAGAAAGTTATGGGATTGGAATGACTCTTCATAGTCAGGCGGTGCAGGGGAAAATAAATGGTTGAAGTACAACTTTCCATTTTAACTACAAAATGTATAACATTATGAATTGGTAGGTTCATTATTTTCGTTGGCCTGTAACCACGGTATAAGAGTTCATGCCCTTCGAGGTGTCCAATTATCAGGGAATAATAGACTTCACGGAGGCAACCATCCTCCGGCACAGAACAAAAAACTTTATATTATGAAACAAAGGCAAAATATATTGAAACGGAGCCGTGAGGCATTCTGGGGTCAAATGGAAAAAAACGTTCACATTTTCTAAATGTCTGCCGCAATCTAGTGGTTATGAAAAAGCTGGACACTTTCATTCTAAAATGCCACCGCCACTTAGTGGTTATAAAAAGGTCTAGCCTACACTTTCATTCAAATATGACAGGGGTACGTATGACTGCATATATGTACAGTTGTGCTCATTAAGTTTACATACGCTGGCAGAATTTGTAAAATATAGTTGTTTTTATAGTTGACTAATGACTGAACAACAACCATCATTAATTTATTTATGGTTACGTTTTGTTTACTGATAATGCTTTTCTGAAATGCTTGACCGTTTAATTTGAACCCCATTAAAATTAAATTCAATTAAATGTGTTTCACCTGGCTGTTCATGTTTTGAAAGAATGGTTACCCATCTTACAAATTCTGCCTGGATAATCAAACATATGAACACAACTGTGTTTTCTAATTTACTAAATAAAAGTAGGGATGTGAATTTCAAAATAAGAGCAAGTAAAAAACGTGTTCAATTCTTGGGGGAAAAAAACTAACAAAATACAGATAATACTTGATGTTTTGATCATTTAGGTAGAAGCAAAATCATGCATTGTAAAAATGCAGTATACATAGGTACAAGGGTTTTCCAGAATTTTGAGGTAAACTTTGGGGTGCGTATTATACATGGGTGCGTATTACACACGAGAAATTACGGTATCTTATTTAAGTGAAATTCAGAAACACTTTCATTATTTCTAATATAAAAAGTATATATTTTGGATTAAAGAACTTTATTCTTAAACATTGTTGAAAATGCACTTTCAATAAAGTATTGACAAAACCGTCATTTTTATGTTGAGGCGGAGTTGTCGACATCTGCTGAATGTAACTAATTCTTACTTTTAATCTAATTTAGTTACTTTTAAAAAAATCAAATAATCAGTTGAGTAACTAACTTAGTTTGAAAATCAAGTAATCAGTAAAGTAACTTACATTTTCATGGTAACTGTGGCAACACTGCTGTAGCAGTTATAGGTCAAATAAGAATGTAATTAATTTAGGAGAAAGTAATAAGGCGGGAGCGACGTTTGCGTTACTTCCGGTTTATCGTAATTTTGAATTTAATTATTTAAATCAAACTAATGTCTCGGAAAAGGGCACCACGTCACTTTTTACAAGTTTAACTTTAGGCGAAATGACGACAAACCTTTTTCATCAGTGTCATAATCTGGAGGTTGCTACACTCTACGACATTTTGAGTCCTAGGTTACAGAGGTTTACTTAAACTCAGAACACACAAAATATGACCAAGAGTGGAATTTTATGGTATATTTAATGAAACACACAACTACAAACTACAAAAAGAAAATAACACTAAGGGTAAACGAAAGAGAGAATGAGGCGTACGAAAATGGAAAAGAGGACATCATGTGGAGTCAGAGCGAGAGAAGGCAAAGTTGGGATTTCGTATGAAGCTAGTCATTTCCCCACAGTTATTCCGCACTGATGTTGTACATCATAGTAAGGATTGCAGTGTCGACTCGCAAACTCAGATCAGCTGGTCTTTGGGGGTGGTCTTCCTCAGGCGGAAACAAAGCATGTTTGGTTGCAGGAAAACCAGATGCACAAAAAGAAAAAAGAAATAGGAAAGGAAAGTTGTTGTCCCGTTTGGGATGTGCTCATAACTTCCCTGTCGGTTGACCTGGTGGCGGGCCGAGCTCTGGCCCTCAGAGGCGTCTGGGACCCGTCCGGGATGCCGGCAGTTGCTCGCTGAAGCCCCGCCGACCGATCGTGGCTAGGGAAAGCAATCGGAGCCGCATGGCCGACTTCTTCGATCGAAAACGCAGCCGGATTGGTTGCGGCGGAGGTTTGGGCACGTGGTGGCTCCCGGAGGCGCCCGAGGACAAAGCGAACAAAAGAACGGGGAGGGGGTTGGCCGGAGGCCACCCAGCTGGCGAGCTGCCAGCAAGGTACAAGAAGAAGTAAAACAAGACCTCCCAAGCCTCAACTCTCGTAAATTCAGAGTTAAATACCCCAGAGGTGGGGCGTAGGAAGAGGGATTGCCGACTTGGAGGAGACTACACCCATCAGCCTGAATCTTGTCTACAAATTGGAGTAAATGGGTTTAAAATCATATTAATCTAAAAAAACTCCCAAATGTGTACTCTCACGCATAGAATCATTGTTTAAACTTTGGTCGTGGCAGATGGGTTGCTTGTTGTTCAATACAACAATTCGTACTGTTTGATTTCAAATCATGAACCGCTTTCAAAATCATGCAGAGGACCTGCCGAACTGAGAATAGTGACACAGACACCGAGACATACGTTTGGAATATTTCTACAGAGTGTGCGAGATATCAAAACGGGCATTTTATCTTCTGTTAAACAAAGGCACGTCAACAAGTTCTAGCGCTTGTAGTTCCTCTCAACGCCAGTGGGTGGAGCCTCACGCGACATAGTCTTCCCCAACTATTTGGTCCGGGAAGGCGTCTCTTGAAGACCGGAATCAAGATTTGACGGAAAGCTGCTAACTAGGTTGAGGTCCACTTGACGTACACCAGACGTTGCCCTAGTCGCCGTATAAGTATGTAAAGGAAGTATACGCGTGAGCGACATTACTTGGATATCATTTTCTTGAAATTATTATGTGACATAGTGGCATATAAAGAATCAGAATGAGACATCTATTTACTCAGATGTCACAAATTATTGACATTTTTTTTTTAACCGAGAAGTCCGGAAATTTGGGTCTGGAAAAAGTAGGACATTTTGAAATCTCAGATGTGTAGGAACCCTGAAAATATTACGACAGGAAACTACGAAAACCTCTTTATATTGAACGCATCAGTCCTGCGGACAAACTGAAGACCAACAAAGGATTTCATTTGTATTTATTTATTGACATGCGACTGTTGGCCACGGTACGGTGACAAATTGATGATGCAATGAGGAATCTGCCATTATCCCATAGTATTTTTACGCAGCACATCATTTTGTCCACTAGATGTCACTGTTGGCTCCCAACCAATGCTCTGTGACAAATTAGTGTACCATTAGAAATCATCAGGTGAGCGAACAGATTTTTCTTTTTTTTCTTTTCTCATCACATTACACATTTGCCCGACCACTTGTTTCTAGGCAGAGTGGGGCTCAATCATTACTCCCCATTTGCCAATTTAAAGATCATCACTAAGCCGTGCTGTGCCCCTGGGCAGAGAATGCAAGAATAGGAATTCAGACACACAGTTTAAGAAGATAAAGAAGTAAAAACCATTTAACCACATACACTATGAATAATTTACTTAGTAGTCTATATGAAATATGCATTCATTTTCGATATTGCTTCTCCTCACAAGCGTCTTGGACAACTGAAGAGAAACAACCAAACACACTCACATTCACACCTATGGGCAATTTAGAATGCATCCATCCATCCACCCATTTTCCGTACCGCTTATCCTGAAAAAAGGTTGCGGGCGTGTTGGAGCCTATCCCGGCTATCTTCGGGCGAGAGGCGGGGTACACCCTGAACTGGTCGCCAGCCAATCGCAGGGCGTATGTAAACAAACAACCGTTCGCACTCACATTCACACCTACGGGCAATTTCGAGTCTTCAATCAACCTACTACGTATATTTTTGGGATGTGGGAGGAAACCGGAGTACCCGAAGAAAACCCACGCAGGATTTGTAAACATAGTTTGTTTTTTTTAAAGGTAGAAGGAAGCAGGAGTACCTGGAGAAATCCCAAGCACAGCGAGAATAACCTAAAGCACTGTTCATATTCTTTAGGATTGTCAAAGGCTTGCATGTGAACTTTGCTCCAACTTCCAAACCTGGACTGACCATGACCTTATCGCTCCTGCTTGGCCGTCACTTCCCCAAGCTGTTCGGCTTCACCAGCGTGGACCTTGAACGTCTCTACCCCTGCATGGAAAAACTGTTTGTGGAGGCCATCAAGGAGACTGGCTACATGCACATCCAGGCCACCAAACCCGACACCGCAGGTGAGAACCAAGAGCAACAAACATAAGACCATAAGCCATAAGATGACTAATTTCTTTCTGTGAGTGTGCGTGTGTTAGGCAGATTGGTAGTTTTTTTTTTTTTATTAGCATTTCAGTTCATCATCTTATGCTCTTATTTTTTTTCTTAGGTCGAGGGCTGAACGATTCACCAGTCGGTCTGGCTGCGTACATTCTGGAGAAGTTCTCCACGTGGTCACATCAAGACTTTAGAAACCTGGAGGACGGAGGACTCACTAGGTACAGTAAAAGAGGGAAAAGACAGAGAGTACAGAGAATATGCTATCGTTGATGTACTCTACCATAGTTCCTCATATTGGGACGTGAGTGCTTATTTACTCATCTGCTGACCAGGCATTTATTAAAGACAAGGTGCTGAAAGGAGGGAAGGGTCTTTATGGTCCATATTTCACAAACAAGTTGATTTTCTTGCTCAAGAAATTGAAAATGGCAGTCATTTCCAATAATATCGCTCCAGTCCGACCTGGCAGGCCCAAACGTATTGTGAGGGTCTGCTGGGAACGTCTGGCAGAATCCCCTGTCAGAAGGAGTTTCAGCTCCCACCTCCGGCAGAACTTCACCCACGTCTCGGGGGAGGCGGGGGTAATTGAGTCAGATTGGATAATGTTCCGCGCCTCCATTGCTGAGGCGGCTGACCGTAGTTGTGTGCCTGTCGTGGCGGCAATCCCCGAACCCGTTGGTGGACACCAACGGTGAGGAATGCCGTCAAGCTGAAGAAGGTGTCCTGTCGGGCTTTTTTGGCCTTTGGGAATCCTGAGGCAGCTGATGGGTACCGGCTGGCCAAGCGGAATGCAACTTTGGTGGTTGCTGAGGCAAAAACTCGGACGTGGGAGGAGTTCTTTGAGGCCGTGTAGAACGATTTCCGAACGGTTTCGAGGAAATTCTGGTCCACCATCCGGCGTCTCAAGAGGGGGAAATAGTGCAGCACCATCAACACTGTTTATAGTAGGGATGGGGCACTGCTGACCTCGACTTGGGATGGTGTGAGTCAGTGGGGAGAATACTTCGAAGACCTCCTCAATTACACCGACATGATTTCCCATGAGGAAGCAGAGTCTGGGTTCTCTGAGGCGGACTCTCCTATCTCTGGGGTTGTGGTCACCGAGGTGGTTGAAAAGCTCCTCTGTGCCAAGGCCCCGGGGGTGGATGAGATTCGTCCGGAGTTTCTAAAGGCTCTGGATGTTGTGGGGCTGACCTGGTTGACACGCCTCTGCAACATCGCATGGACATCGGGGACAGTGCCTCTGGGGTGGTGGTCCCCCTTTTTAAAAAGGGGGATCGGAGGGTGTGTTCCAACTCCAGGGGGATCACACTCCTCAGCCTTCCTGGTAAGGTCTATTCAGTGGTGCTGGAGAGGAGGGTCCATCTGGAAGTCGAATCTCAGATTCAGGAGGAGCAGTGTGGTTTTTGTCCTGGCCGTGGAACAGTGGACCTACGCTACACCCTTGGCAGGGTCCTCGAGGGTGCATGGGAGTTCGCCCAACCAGTCTACATGTGTTTTTTGCGGATTTGGAAAAGGCGTTTGACCGTGTTCCTCGGGGAGTTCTGTGGGGGGTGCTTCGGGAGTATGAGGTGCCAAACCCCCTGATACCGGCTGTTCGGTCCCTGTGCGACCAGTGTCAGAGTTTGGGCCGCATTGCCGGCAGTAAGTCGCCCTTTGTCACCAATTCTATTCATAACTTTTATGGACAGAATTTCTAGGCGCAGCCGAGGCGTAGAGGAGGTCCGGTTTGGTGGCCTCAGTATTGCATCTCTGCTCTTTGCAGATGATGTGGTTCTGTTGGCTTCATCAGGCCATGATCTCCAACTCTCACTGGAGCGGTTCGCAGCCGAGTGTGAAGTGGCTGGGATAAGAATCAGCTCCTCCAAATCTGAGAAAAGGGTGGAGTGCACTCTCCGGGTCGGGAATGCGATCCTGCCCCAAGTGGAGGAGTTCAAATATCTTGGGGTCTTGTTCACGAGTGAGGGAAGAATGGAACGGGAGATCGACAGGCAGATCGGTGCAGCCTCTGCGGTGATGGGGACTTTGTATCGGTCCGTTGTGGTGAAGAAGGAGCTAAGCCGAAAGGCGAAGCTCTCAATTTACCGCTCGATCTACGTTCCTACCCTCACCTATGGTCACGAGCTGTGGGTCGATCCAAAGATCCCGGATACAAGTGGCCGAAATTTGTTTCCTCCGCAGGGTGTCTGGGCTCTCCCTTCGATAGAGGGTGAGAAGCTCGGCCATCCGGGAGGGGCTCAGAGTATAGCCGCTGCTCCTCCACATTGAGAGGAGCCAGATGAGGTGGCTCGGGCATCTGATTAGGATGCCTCCCGGACGCTTCCCTGGTGAGGTGTTCCGGGCACGTCCCACCGGGAGGAGACCCCGGGGACGACTCAGGACACGCTGGAGAGACTATGTCTCTTGGCTGACCTGGGAACGCCTCGGAATGCCCTCGGAAGAGCTGGCGGAAGTGGCTGGGGAGAGAGAAGTCCGGGCTTCCCTGCTGAGGCTGCTGCCCCCGCGGCCCGACCTCGGTTAAGCAGAGGAAAATGGATGGATGGATGGATGGATGGATGCGCATGTTCCTTTTTTTCCAAATGATTGTCTATGGAGAGGAAAACACTTACCGTAATTTCTTGTGTATAATGCACATTTCCCCCCCCAAAAAATTGTCAAAAGTCAATAGTGCCCATTATACATGGGTATAGGGGAAAATGGAAAAAAAAGTTCCCATTTTAGAAATGTATGCCGCCATCTAGTGGTTATGAAAAAGGTGTAGCCTACACTTTCATTCCAATATGACAGGGGTACGTATGACTGCATATGTACAGATGTGCTCATAAGTTTACGCACCCTGGCAGAATTTGTGAAATGTTTTTTTTTTTTTTTTTAATTTATTTATTTATTTTTAAAGATGACTGAACAACAACCGCCATTAATTTCTTTATGGTTATGTTTTGTTTATTGATAATGCTTTTTTGAAATGTTTGTCTGTTTAATTTGAATCCCATTAAAATAAAATTAAATGTGTTACGCCTGGCCCTTCATGTTCTCTTTCAAGAATTGTACCCATCTTACAAATTCTGCCTGGGTAATCAAACATATGAGCACAACTATGTGTTTTCTAAATAAAAGTAGGGCTGTTAATATCAAAATAAGAGCAAGTAAATAAAAGGAAAGTATCACGTGTTCAAATAAAGTGCTTAATTAACTTTAGAATAATTATTTGAAAAATACTAACAAAATACAGAATCATATTTTGATCATATGGGTAGAAGCAAAATCGTGCATTGTAAAAATGCAGTATACATGGGTAGAAGGGTTTTCCAGACTTGAGGTCAACTTTGGTGGTGTGTATTATACATGGGTGCACATTCTACAAGAGAAATTACGGTAGGATAAGGTGCTGACTGAGATTGTGTGGTTGAGAAATCGGATAAAGGGGCTGCAATAATCGGATTCTTAAAACGATGCACATTTCCCCATTGTGGGACTAATAAAGGTTATCTTCTACAGTATTATAAACACATTCATGCATAAGTCATGCGCAGGTGCGCGTGCACACTGAAGATATTAAATGCGCAAAATATCTATCCATTAAAATATCTATTGTTACATATGCGTACAGAATGCAAGTTATGAATTCATATACAATGTGTCTAAATGAATGTCTATTTCTACAGGTATGTACAGTATGTTTACCAGTTGTGAACAGGCTCAGACTTAGACTAAAGACCTAAAGACCTAAAAGGAAAAGAAACAGTTAGTTACAAGGTCATGAAACAAACCAAAAAGTTTTATTTCTTTGTACAGAAAATACAGTATGTAACGAATAGGACGCACGTCAACCAATGGACACTGAGGTCGGTGGGTCATGAAAAAAAATGCTCATTTGAGAACCAGACCAAAATGATGTGCACCCCTGATTCTAGATACGTATTACATTTCAATTTCTAGGCGCCTGTTCTCACTGGTGAGGTACGCGGTGACGTATTCATTTCTTTCCTCTTCCAGACAGCGTCCTGTGTCGCTGTGTATGAGTTTCTCTCCAGACACTTATTAATTTGCCTGCTATATTTGCATGGCTTTGTCTTTCTCTTTCTCTTGTTAATTACTCCCCATCCTCCCTTCGTGATAACGATGAAAAATGATTGTACATTGGTGTGTTTGCGCGGCGCCGTATTTCATTTGTCATGTTCTTGCAGACCTCAAGAGAGGAGATTGACTTTGCTCGATTCGTATGGAACAAATGACTGAATATTAACAACAAAAGGCGTGGTGTTAACAAAATGGCATGGTGGTGTGTGTGTGTCTTGAAGGAAGTTCTCGCTGGACGACCTGCTGACTAACGTGATGATCTACTGGACGTCCGGCTGCATCGTTCCCTCAATGAGGTTTTATAAGGAAAACTTCTCCCGTCTCGACTCTCCCCACATCAAGTGAGTGGAGTCATATTCAAAGGTGGCCGTTTAGACTTGTATATTCCAATGCAGATGGCCTTTATCAGTAGAAACACATTTGTCAAAAAATTCCATCATATAATATTACACACTACTGTAAATTGCAATGTCTAGGTGTTAAATCGGTTACAATCGGTTCTCGATGCCCAACCCTAGCTGTAGGTGTGACAAAGGAGTATATGGTGGAGGTGGGACTGCATCAGGGATCTTCCTGTTTACAATGGTGATGGACAGGCTAACAGATGAGGTTATACTGGAATCCCCATGGACCATGATGTTCGCGGATGACATTATCTGCAGTGGAAGCAGGGAGCAGGAGGAGGAACAGTTAGAAAGGTGGAGGCATGCACTGCACTGTAGCAGTGTTATATACAGACCCTCTCCAAAAAATTGGAATATCATGGAAACGTTTATTTATTTCCATTTCAGGTCAAACCGACATTACAATCCCTTCGCTTTAATCACTGCCTCGATGCGCCGTGGTATTGAGACAATCAGCCTGTGGCGTTGTCTGGGAGTGATGGAAGCTCAGATTTCCTTGACGCTTGCTGTCAGTTCTTCTTTGTTTGTGGCTCTGGTGCCCCTCATTTTCCTCTCGATAATACCCCATAGGTTCTCAATGGGGTTTAGATCTGGCAAGTTGGCTGGCCAGTCAAGCACTGTGATGGCAAGGGCATCAAACCAGGTTTTGGTGCTGCTGGAAGATGAAATCTGCATCTCCATACAGATCCTCAGCAGAAGGAATCATGAAGTCCTCGAAAACATTCTGGGAGACAGTTGCGGTGACCTTGGATTTAAGAAAGCAGAGTTGACCAACACTTGCACTGGACATTGCACCCCAAATCATGACTGACTGTGGATATTTCACACTGGACCTCAAGCAGGTTGGGTTCCGTTCTTCACCCGTCTTCCTCCAGACCCTTGGATCTTGATTCCCGAATGAAAGGCACACTTTACTCTCATTGGAAAAGAGGACCTCGGACCACTGGCCAACAGTCCAGTCCTTCTTCTCCTTGGCCCAGTTGAGACGATTCCTACGTTGGCTCAGGCTCAGAAGTGGCTTGACCCGAGGAACCCGACAGTTGTAGCCCATCTCCCGGAAATGTGTCTGAATGTGCTGTTTTTTGAAGCTGTGACTCTTCCACCCTTTCTAGATTCTTGAATCTTCTCTGTTTGATAACCCGCTCAAGCCCAACGGTCATCTCTTTTGCTGGTGCATTTTGTCCTTCCACTAGACTTTCCGTGGATATGCTTGGACACAGCACTCCTTAGCTATGAACTTTTGGGGTTTAGCCATCCTATTGAGGGTATCAATCATGGTCTTCTGGCCAGTCGTCAAGTTCTGCAGTCTTCCACATATTGAACCCAACTGAGACAATTGAACCAAACGGAAGCAATTTAAGGACACCTGGGGAAACCTGTGCGCAGGTGCTTTGAGTCGAGTGGATGATTAGTGTGGTGTGACACAACATTTTTGAAAACATTTATGGCCTGCAACATTTGGGCTGAGTATTACAGTATATACAGTATTCAATGTTTTGGAATTCCTGATCTTGTGGGTTTTATGAGCTGGAAGCCCCAAATTACTGTATGTAAAAAAAAAAATAAAAAAAAAAAAATACTTGAAATTGTTTAAATTGTGGGCCCTGAGTCTATAATCGATGAAAGTTTAACTGAAAGTTGAATGGAATTATGGATATAAATGAACTTTCCCATGATATTCCCATTTTTTTTGGAAATGTCCTCGCACCTCCAAAACGACTACTTTTCAGGAAATCAAGCCCCCCGATGGTACAAAAAAAACCCTTTAATACTTGTACACAAACGCAGACGCCTATTCCAAGTCATCTTTGAGCGTTCAAGCGCGTTAATAAATTCATTGTCCAGATATTTTCCCGGCTAATACTGCCTAAAAATAACGGACAAAGTGGGGACGGACGACTTTTGGTTGAAAAAAAAAAAAAAAAAAACCCCATGAAATTGTTTCTGCCCGACAGCAACGATATGTTGTCTTTGGGAATACAAACGCAGATCTAACCCATGCATCCACTCTTGCCAGGATACCGGTGTCCGTGCCCGCTGGGTTTGCATGTTTCCCCGACGAGCTGATGCACACCCCAAAGCTGTGGGTCCAACAGAAATTCCATAACCTCCTCACCTACACACACATGGCTCGTGGGGGTCATTTTGCAGCCATGGAAGAACCTCAGCTGATGGTTGAGGACATTCACAACTTCATCAAGAAAGTGGAAAAGATCAAAGCACAGTAGAGATTATTCTGAGGTGGTCTTGGTGGTTTTTTTTTCTTCTTTTGCTTTTGAAATACACAAAATATGTAACTCGAGTGTAACCTTTTTACTCCCGTTGATTTGTTTATTTCAAACCCATTGTGGCAAATTCATAAAACCTTCGTCAGTGTCGTGACCTACATAAGCGTATCGATCAACAATTCCACGTCGTATTCCTTTCGACGTTGATTCAAATACCTAACGAGACATAATCGATCGTCTCGTACCCAGTTCCCATCAAGATTTGCTTTGGTTCCGTTTGGTCTGCATTGTTTGGCTATTCCGTTGTAAATAAAAAATGTCCCCAAAACACTGTTGACCATAGAGACTTGACCCTAACGACCCTTAAGTCGTATAGAAAATGGATGGATGGAAATAGGACCCTGATCAGGGTTTATTGATCCGAACCACACAGTGGCGAGCCAAACTGAACTGCGCCGCTTTGTGGAAATGTGGCTGATATCCATAAAATTACAACAACAACAACAACAACAAATGAAAGTTTTTTTTTTTTTTTTTTTTTTTTTGCAGTGCAAGTACCGGTTGAGAGAACAATAATATTTTGTGCAATGAGTTCTAACACAAACGCCTGTGGCTAAACTGTATTTGAAGGCATTTAAACAAAGTGAAAACGTCCAGCGTGTGTTTACTGTCCCCCCTGCTGGTGTTTATGGTTTCTACCTTCCTCCGAGCCTCCCCGTCAGCCTTGCGGGCCGGCAGCTGCAGATGGAAGGTCAGCGGGCACTCGGTGTTATTGCGTCGACGGCGCAGGGAAGGCAATAGGCATTCCGCCGACTGATATCACACCGAGTCTATTTGGCCACATACGGCGCATGATGCTAACCGAAAACGTCTACTGACGTTTGCTATTCAAAACACGCGCGGACATTTTGTCACAGTTGAAAGCTTTTGAATTGTTGAGTTTATTTTTTGGGACCGTAAATGTGTACAATCAAGCTCCTTGCTCCTCATTTTAAGAAGTTAACGCATTTTTTGGGGATTGAAATCATGACCTGAAATGTTGTTTTGTTTGTCTTTGCTTGGTTCCGGAAAGTGTAGTATGTTCAGCATGAAAGTAGTGCAATAGTGGCAATGCACCAGTAACTAGAAGCAATTTACTGTACTATTTACTTTGATTGAAGTGATCTGAATGTTTCATCTGAAGGACTAATAAAAATATTTGGCACGTTGTTCTGCGCTGTATATTTATATATTTCGTTAGGCTCACCTGACGACAAGGGCTAAAGAAAATGGATGGAGACGGTAACGAGATTTAATTCTTCTTCTTATTATTATTATTTTTATTTAAATAGAATTTTCTTGGCGGGTCACTGATGGGGTTAGTGCGACACTCGCCCGACTTTGCTGCGGTTCGCACTCAGTGACGGTGCGAATATGTATGCATGCGCACTCGCGACTGACTGGCGACCAGTTGAGGGTGTAGGCCGCTTTTCGCCCGACGTCAGCTGGGATAGGCCCCTGCACCCGGAACGGAAGATGAATGAATTGAATGTTCTTGAGCACTTAGCATAGCAGCTAGGCTCAAGAAAAAGCCCAGAATCCCAGATATGTTCGACCTCTTCTTGGTCATCGCAGTCAATGTCGCACTGCCCCTGACCCTAGTCCAGCTGTTACCACATTTTTTTGGACTTTCCCAAGCCCCCCCAGAGTGCCCTGGCTTAGGACACCCTTCTAGTCCTGCACTCCCCCCTGGCCTAACTGCCCGCCCGCATGCTCCTCTTGGCAGCCAAACAACCGGGGAGGATCAGGACGACCGGGCGGCCGAGATAAGGACCACGTGAAGTTCCCCACATTACCTCACTTGATAAGGGAACAAGCGAGACGGAGCAGAAAAGGGGGGGGGGGGGGGTGGGGGGGGGTGGAGGAATGCTTCGGATGGATGCTGAGGACTTTGCTTGTGGACTTTTCACCACTTGTGGTGCGTGGCAGAGCCGCAGAGAGAGCGGGGGGAACCGCTCTCGATGGATGCTGATGCGCTGGGATCTTTCTCCACTTCTAGCACAGAGGCCATCTCAATACCGACAATTCTTGGGATCAGACGAATAAATGATCGAAATCCAAATAGGGTCAAAGAGTACTTACTGGAAAACCCCATTGTGATTGTTTTGTATCAAATCGTGTCCACCCGATGGGCGTAGATGGAGCGGTTGGAGCTGGCGAAGCCTCGGGACGATCTGCGCTCATCTCCTTCTTCCCCAGCGCTCATGGCGGGAAATCCTCTGGAGAGTCTCATGTCGGTGACCGCGAGCCACCGACCGGCAGAACCTGAGACCCAGCGAGCCTCGGCCAGCAGAAGCTCAGCGTGCCCGCAAAGGCGCACGCGCGGCATTCGCAGCAACCCCGGCTTGTGCTATCTGGTGAGCGGAGAATTAGCAGATTGACCATAGAACGCAAAACCTTTTTTTTTGCAACCGCAATAATATATGGCCGCGTTGACGACTTTAGCGCGGTTCTCTTTGTGTCCGCATTTTCACACGCACACTTTTACAATCTTTGCGATTCGGAATTCAATTAAATATGTTTAGTTTGAAACGACTGAGTCAGAGGTATTCATTTAACAATAGCTATTAATCGGCCGATATTAGCCCTTTTCAGAACATTTTTTGGGACACATTACAAACAAACAATTTTTGCAGATTGTTCCCTCTGTTGTAAAGTTCAACAAATACTAACAGACAAAGTCTAATTTTCTGCCTGTAATTCATACCTTTATTGGTGTAAGTGTGAAGGGACCCAAAAAGTACTTTTATTCATTGTATATTTCTTCAATTAATGGCCCGATTGATCTGTCATCCGACTTGTTATTCCGCCAAAATAGCGAAATTGGCATCTACTACCTTACCTGCGTAGTTAAGAGCATCCGTCGCAATTCGATTGGTCCGATGTGACCCTGATGCTAGTGTACTTTCCAGGCGCCATCTGCTTGCGGGCCCAGATCAAACGCGAGCGATCCGACGCTCGCCATCGGCGCAGCGCGCGGCCATCACTCCCCGGAAAACGCGGCGCGAGAGAGAAGCCGCGTACGCAACCTGCGTCAGGCCTTCCACAGCCTGCAGGTACTCAACTCGTCGCCATTTGGAAAGTTTGTCTTCATTCTCAGTCAGTTTAATCAGTTAAAAAAAATTAAACTTGTGCACATTGCTCAGCGTAAGTAAGAGTACACCCCCCCCCCCCCCCCCCCCCCCTCAGTGAACACAAGAATTATTATATTTTGTTTTAAATGACAATTCAATTGGAATGAATTAACGTTTTTATTTTTTTTATTTTTAGGCACCATTTCAATTTGCGACAGCGGATGCAGTCATTGAGAGTTACAGAAATCATCTGATTATGCAAAAAAAAAAAAAAAAGAATTTTGAGTTAGGGGCGACATTTCTTTTCAGGTTAGTTTAATCAGTTAAAAACAAAAAAACAATCCTGTTTGACCACCCCAAAAAAATGTGGGACGCTTAGCTATAGTAGCGAGTAATGGTTGTAAATTGTATTCTGTAAGACATAATAGTTTTGTCAAATCCTTTACAATATATAATATTTTTTTTTGCATCATCCTGCTAACTAACAAGTCCCCCCCCCCCCCCCCCCAAAAAAAAAAGGAATCATTCACCATTAAATCCATGTCTGCTCTGAACTATAAAGATGACTAATAGCACCCGCACGTATGTGCCGTATCCATGATGAATTTCTCGGCCCAGGCCGCTCTGCCCTCAGTCCCTCGTGACACCAAGTTGTCCAAGCTGGATGTTCTGGTTCTGGCAACCAACTACATAGCTTACCTGACACAGACCTTGGACCAGGGAAGAACTCTGGCCGAGCACACCTTGACGCCGAGACCGGGTGGATACCTACACCCAGTTAAGGTAGAGTTGAGCTACAGTCTTGTACATGTCGTTTCTGTTGAATTTAGTACGTTCGGTTGGTGGTGGGTGGGGTGACCAGCCCCCCCCCCCCCCCCCCCCGAACAATACTCTGGTTTTCTAAGATGATTGGCGACGTAGTGTCTTTGTAATAAAGACGCTTTGTTTTCCTAGAAATGGCCAATGCGCTCCCTGCTCTACTGCGGCAGCGTGGGGGAAGTGCTCTCGGGAGTTCCGGCCAATCAGAGGCCTCCGTCTGGACAGGACGCAGTGCACCTGCTCGACCGGACGATGGAAGGAGACGAGTGTTAGCGAATTACGGGACACTCTTCGGAAAGTCAAATCTCCTGCTCTTTAAAAACTTTGTGGAAAACGTCATCGGGTCAAGGCGAGATGAAAAAGGTGCTTTCTTTCCAACATAGGAACATGGCCGACGTCATCACGTGACGGGAAGTGCTGCTGACATGTCTAGCGTGCAACTATTCTTTTTTCCGAAGATGTGAGCGACCGGTTAGCACATCTGCCTCACAGTTCTGAGGACCGGGGTTCAAATCCCGGCCCCGCCTGCGTGGGTTTTTTCTCCACGTACTCCGGTTTCCTCCCCCATCCCCAAAAGATGCACGCTAGGCTAATTGAAGATGCTAAATTGCCCATAGGTGCGAATGTGAGTGCGAATGGTCGGCGACCAGCTCAGGGCGTGCTGGGATGAGCTCAAAGCAACGTGAGGAGAAACGGTACAGATCTTAAATATTTTTTTTTTGGGGGGGGGGGGGGATTCAAACATCGTTTCCTCCAAGTACCTCTGGGCCATCTCGCTCTACAGGAAACGAAAGCAAAGCTTCGAAGCGAAAAGCAGAATCCCGCAGTCAAAGTCCACATTTGCGAGCGGCCTTTTCTTGCAGACAACCTCAGGCACATCTGTGCACTGCTCGTGCTGTCTGATCAACATTTTTGAAGTGCCACACAAATGGAAGACATAATCAGTGGCTTGATCTTAAGACAATAACTAACATATTTTGTTGTGAAACCTCCTGTATTAAAGCTTAAAGTATAAGTGAATGAATCCATCCATCCATTTTCTTCCACTTATCCGAGGTCGGGCAGTAGCTTCAGCAGGGAAGTTTAGACTTCCCTCTCCCCAGCCGCTTCCATCCAGCTCCGAGGCGTTCCCAGGCCAGCCGGGAGACGTAATTTCTCCAGCGTGTCCTGGGTCGTCCCCGGGGTCTCCTCCGGGGGGAGAGACGTCCAGGAGGCATCCGAATCCGATGCCCCAGCCACCTCATCCTCATCTGGCTCCTCTCAACTATTTACTGTTTTACTATGTCAAAAGCTAGTGGTGAACTTTTGCTTCCATAATTCATAGGGACGGACGAGGACCAATGCCAGGTATCGGACTTATTTCAATGTCTCGGGTATTCGTTACTTTTTTTTTTTTTTTTATCATATATACTATGTTATAACTCTCTACATGTCCTTACAGTAAAAAAAATATATATATATAATAATAAATTATCTTTTGAGAACCCCTCCTGCTCCAGCCTCTTCTAATGTTTCTAATTTTGTTTTTATTATTAATTTAAAAAGTCTCCGTGACGGAGAGAATGGTCCAATTAGACACACCGTACAGACTGGAGGCGTGGCCCCGTGAGTGTGTCAATCACTTTCTCATGTATGTGCAATTTATGGCAGAAAGAAGCTGTGAGAACAATGGCGGACGTGGAGGCTTCCCTCGTTTGCCAACAAACGGTTCTTCTCATAGAAGGAAACACTATGTTGTCACTAAATGCAACAGTGCGGGCACGCGCTGGGTTTGGGTTTCGTCCATTTTGGAGAAACTTTGAAGTGCGCCTGACGGTCGTGAAAATACGGGACAATTTTTAGCCAGAATCATGATAGTTGACACAATTTGCTTTCCCCTGTGATTTACAGTAGGCAAATCAATGTGACTGTTACACATTCATTCATTCATTTTCCGTACCGCTTCACCTGACTAGAGTTGCGGGCATGCTGTAGCCTATCCCGGCTCTCTTCGGGCACCGTGAACCGGTTCGCCAGCCAATCGCGGGACACATAAACAACATGTTTTTTGGGAAGTGGGAGGAAACCGGTTAGGGTTTGGATGGATACCATACATTACATTTTGATACACTTTTCAATGTGTTTCTTGCTTGCGACTTCCAAAATAGGTATTTGTCACTTATAGGTTGAGTGATAAACCGAACGACCGGTTAGCACGTCTGCCTCGCAGTTCTGAGGACCCGGGGTTCAAATCCCCCGGCCCCGCCTGTGTGGAGTTTGCATGTTCTCCCCCGTGCCCGCGTGGGTTTCCTCCCACATCCCCAAAACACGCACAGTAGGTTCATTGAACACTAAACACTTCACACTTAATAGAAGTACTCAAAACAGAGAGCCTAGTCCTCTCTGTTCTCCGTCAAGATAACAGCACATCTTCACTGTGAAAGATTTTAAAAGAAAGAAAGAAACTTAGCTGTGTCTGACATTCTTTATGAATGTACACTAGTGATCTAGTACACTATGTGCTTTTATGATTCCGCTCGACTTGCACAAATGAGAGCTGAGCACTGGAGTCCAAAGCAACTCATAAGTCACGTTGATATGTGAGCGGGGTGGACACGAGCCCTTCTCTGTCTCGCTCCCTCATAGCGGACCCGAGGCCGGCCGGACCGACTGAACTTATCTCCCCAGAACACGATGGGCTGCGATCCATGCGCAACGGGCCGGCATTCAAGGCTACTTCCATAAATCTGTCGGGTTGAGGGCTGGGGGACATCATTACCTTTTTCCAGTATGTCGTGATGACACATTTGGACTGTCTGGAGTCTTGGATACTAAGGAGGAATCTGCACACTTTTTTTGTGTATTGCCAACAATATAAAACCTCCAAAATGTAGTCGGGCCATCGTCAATCCACCGACAGTATTTTTCCATACCGCTCGCTCTGCGCGGTGTCAAGAAGAGCACCGTTACCGGCACATTAGGGCGAACGATTGGGACGCTGTGAACTGATCAACTGTCAGTCGCGGGGGGGTTGACGCAGGGGCCAGAGGACAATTCACACCCGCCAGCACTCAGTTGAAATCATACAGTACATACATTTTCTAGAGCACGTAACCTCAGTAGAGCCTGTCCTAGCTAACCTTTGGGCGACAGCCTGGGTACACCCCGGACTGGTCGCCAGTCAGTCACAGTGCGTATATATATATATATATATATATATATACACACTATGGTACTACAGCGCTCACCTCACTTCCTTGTTACAGTATTGAAGCACCTGATTGGCCACAAGAATCCATGTGACGTGACGACGTCATAATAAATACAGTTTGGCTGACGTGCCCACGTTACCGAAATGTGGCGTTCAATGGGGAAGTCATGTTAGTACATTTGCTCAAGTAGCATTTTGGATCAATTGTGCTTGTCAGAGTAGTTTCAATGCTGCATACGTTTTGTATTTACTCCAGTATTTATGTTATGAACAAAAGGTACTTTTAGTCCATTACAATAATGTACATGCCACTCGCTACTTTTTTTTTTATCAATGTATTTTTCACGTGCGATCTGTTTAGACTAACGACTTCAGCTTTGGGCGACGTATGCGCCAATACAACGTTGGTGACGTTTAACTCTAGTTCACCAATTGAAAGGCACAAGAAAGTCACATGATCGCACACAACGTCTTCTATTGGGCTTCGCGGGTATAGATATAAACACTAGACAAGCCAGCCCGGCCAATCGACGTGCCTACACAGCGGCCATGTTGGGAAGGTCGTTGTTCCCGTAGAAGGCAACGGTGCACAACTGTATTTACATTTCAGACGACCAAAACAACAGCTTTCACGCTTTGTATTATTTCTCTGGGCATTGTCTGACCAAACGTGGATATTCCAGCCAACTTCTAAGTTACTAAAACAGCTTGCGGTAAGTTTCAGATGTTGTCATTGTTGATTTGACTGCATATATTAGCCCACATTAGCACTATTTTATGGTCATAAGTAACTGTAAAACATTTGGGGTATGTGCTGATCTCCTTCACACACACACACGCGCGCACGTTTCAAGTCTTTTTCGAGATACGAGCAGTCATTTGGCCGAATTTTCGCTTTGACTTGCGAGCACAAACGAAGACTTCCCTCTTCAATTTCAATTCAATATAGAACATGATTTGCAAATCATTGTATTCTGTCTGTATTTATGTTGAACACAGCGTCCCAACTTGATTGGAATTGGGCTTCTATATCTAGAACAATGAAACATTAGATACGAGTGTTGTACGGGGCAGTAGTGCTACACACCCTGGGAGGGAAAGAGAGGACAAGATAGGACGGGACAAGGACAGGAGAGGACGCATCCAATTGGAAAAAAATGTTAAAGTACAACTTGACGGCCAGTATTTGGACAGGAGCTTGGTGCTGGCTTGGCCGCTTTAGAGCGCCTCGTTGTTGTGGCGTGGGGGAAAAAAAGGTCCTGCGATGGACCCAGTGGCATATACTGTATTCAAGCCAAAGGGAGGTTTTAAGCAGATATGTTTATTTATAATATATGACTAAAATGCGCATTGGCCTGAGAAAGTCGTAGCGGTGGCATTTGATTGACAACCGAGTTGAGCAGGGCGTGGTTTCAGCTGACTATCGCAGTGTTTAAGAGCGGCATCGTTATCCATGATTCTGAAGGCCCATTTTACGTGTATTACTTGATGATTTTTGTTTGAATAATTCAAATGCAATCCATCCACCTTTTACTGTTTTACTGTCAAAACAACCCGTGTGTGGAAAAAAGTCATTACAAATTACACAGCTAGAGGTGGTCCATTCGAGCACCTCCATCTGCCGGCTGTGTTTTTTTCATCCATCCATCCAACTGGATTGCGTTCAAGAAAGCATGTGTCCAAACCGTCTGCCCCCCCCCCCCTCATGCTTGTAGATACTAACCCAATTTTTACAATCTTTTGCTCATTATGGCCAGAATGCTGATTGCAGGCTGGATTTATGTGCTCTGTGGCCGCACTCCCCGTTTTGGCTGGATTTGTTGCTCCAAATGGCCAGAAGCAGTGGGAGAGGACGAACGAGGAGGGTGACTGGGGGGGGGGGAAGAAAGGAAGGAAGGAGAACGGGGAGGAATACACTGGAGACTTGTGAGGGAAATGACTGAAATAGAATCAAGACAACAGACTACTAATTCAACAGGTCAAAACAATAAAATAAAAAGGATGACACCATGAAGTAAAGAGGAAGACAGAAAGCAACTGGGGGGGGGGGGGGGGGGGGGAGAATGAAAAGCTTTGAAAGCCTTTTAAAAATCAATTCTGTCTCGCGTGCAGTGGTGCTCAATAATAAAAATATTAGGGTAGTAGGCCAAAGTGTTCATCAAAAACTGTTTTATCCCCACCCCCCAAAAAAAACAGTACATTTAGTATTACCGTAAGCCACTGTAACGCTATTTAGTTTGAACATTAACTGTACTTCAATGTTTCATGAAAATGTATTGCAGGGAAAAAAAGTTCAAACATTCTTTTTTTTTTCCCTACATAAATGTTCAAAACAAACAGTTCTTAGAGATTGAATTCAAATACGTTGAACTCAACTGTACTTGAGCAACAATTCTTTTGTCTAGCACTATAGGGTATCCGCAGAAATATTGCTCTAATTGGAAGATCGTGCAATTTGACTTCGCATTCCGCCACTAGTTCATTTTGCGGGACAAAAAAAAAAATAATTAAAAAATGTGTTTTTTTGAGGGCTTTGTTTTTTGGAATATTTTTCTGTTTTTCTGACTAATTATTTTTCTCAGTTTTTCCAACCCCCCGTTTTATGACAATTTTTCAAAGACAGGCGTAAAAATGACTCAGAAACAGATTAGACCGAAAAACTGAGAAAAATAGTCCGAAAAATGGAAAACAAAAAATACTCAGAAAAACAGAAAAAAATATTCCCAAAAAAAAACAAAGCACTCAGAAAAACAGGATTTTTTTTTAAATCCAATATTGAGAGATCGGAAGAGATCTGGCAACATGTGGCGATTGAGTTGTCTTTCCCCAGATGAGTAGGGTTACAACATGGTGGAAAGGTTGCAAAGAGCACAGTGGTCTCCACTTCTCCTTATGAAATATCTTTGTGCATATGAATTTTTCATATTGATGGGAGCTTGTGAGGATCGGCAAAGAATTAGGAGAAACTCGAATACTGTACGGCGGCGACGTAAGACGTGGAAAGTGTGAAAGGGGAACGGAATCGAGTATTAGTGATTAGGAAGCACAGACGGGATGTTGTGGACCTTCAAATCAATTTAATAGTTCAAGTAAATAAATCAAACATCTATTGTTACATACATCCGATGAAGAGTGACATTATTATTATTTTTTTTAAACATGGACAACAAGATTTAAAATAGCCACTGAATCAACAGGTACACCATCTTTTTATATTGTTTGAATCGTAAAATCATCCGACATACACAACAAATGAGATGTTACGAGAAAATAAAGGCACATCCAAAGTTGACAAATCGGCTCGACATGGATGATGATGATTATTATTTTTTTTTTGGAATGCATAAGTTTGAACTCTTCTGAGATGCGACAAATAATAAATATTGCTGTGAACAATACTTATTAAAAGGCAGAAATTACTAAGTGCCATGTTTCTCTTGCACAAACTGGTATTTTTGTGCATTCTAGCCTGTAATTGACTATGAATCTTTTATCGATATTGGACTTTAAGGAGCGTCCGCTGATTATTATTATTATTATTATTATTTTTATTTTTTTTCACTAGCGCATGCATCACCAAGGAATCGTAACAAAAATCATAAATAAAAAAAATCTGCAAATTTTAGTGCTTCAGTTTGCTTTTCTCACAGTGTAAAAGGGGATTTTTTCATGTATCGTTAAGGTAACATTACAGGCACATACACTTCAAGTAATTTCAGGTACCATGAAGGATCTGCAATAATGCAATCATAAAAGGATTTCTCACATACACGTGATCTGTTGAAATAATCACACAAAAAATATGAATGTCGCAGCCTGAATGTGGGGATGTAGCGCTGTGAAAACAGACAAAAGCAACGAAATAAAACAAATGCTACATTCCCAATTCTGCCCGTCATTCACACAAAAAAAAAACGAAATTACAAAGGGTTATTGCATATAGAATTCCACATTTCTAGTGAAATGTGTGGAGGCTCAATGTGAAATTATAAAAATATAGAAAAATGATCTGAAATAGATTCTCTATTGGCAGAAATCTAATAGAATAGGCATAAATAAGCATTATATTCTATATGCATTGGACAAATTGAGGTATTTCAGGAGGACAAAAACAAACATTTGCAATGGCTTCAAAAGGTCCAACCGGCGAGGCTAAAGTCAAATCCTTGCACAAAACTGAGACACGCTAATCTGCTATTGGCTTTGTGACCTTGATTGTCCAAACTGTGGTTTCAAAACCCCCCCCCCCCCCCCCGTTTCATCCAAACAGGGGAGCGTGTGTAAGGCAACTTAAGACAAAGAGTCTTCTCTTGGGGCTCACGTGACAAAGCAACATTTCGATGCCTTACCGCTCTCTTAAGGAAAGGGTCAGGTCAGACTGCAGTCTCGCAACAAACCACCGGAAGCCATGCGACTGAACTCATTGCAAACTAAAGACAACGGATGGCTGAGTTACTATGGGATGGGCAAGAATTCTTAAGATTCCAAAAAAACAACAACAAACAAACAAACAAACAAACAATGGCGATAAAACAACAGCTGAGATCATGACTCCAATTAGTCATACACTGGCAATGATGGTTTACAACGCATTTGAACAGCTCTTCGTACGGGGCCCGTCGTGTTCCAAATAACCTGAAATTCTCTTCTCTTAAAATGAGGAGCGACAACCGCATGTGATGACCAAAGGAGGCACTGCTAACTGGAAAGAAATGCCCGCATAAATCAATTCAAATTAAGCTCATTATACTTTTGCAGGTACCATCATTCAAAGCAATGTCACCAAGAGGTTTTCTAGCGAAATGGACATAGAAGCGGTATAGGAACAAGCATCCGCACACGCAATGGCCGCAGCTATTATGGTGAACAGAAGCGTCGCAAGTGAAATACATTAAATCACGTTTTGATATCGATCCCTTTCCAGAAGGTCTGCCTCGGGCAGGTGACAATTTCCTTTCGTTCTACATAAGTCGTCTTAAAGTGAAAACACGCCGTGCCGTACACATTTGATTCGATGGGACTGAAAATGTCCAAAAAGGTTTGTACGGAACTCATAGTTCTTATAGAAGGTCCGTTGCCACTAACAGAATCGGAATTTCTCTACTTATCGCACAATGTCTTCTGTAGGCACGTCATCCTCTCAGCTTGACCACGGCAAAGCTAAGTATCCAATCGTGAGGAAGCAGCAGTGCTAAAATAGAGCGTCATCAAATGTCTTTATTTGCAACCTCCAATGTCGTCGGTCCTCCGTTCGTCTTAGCTCGCCCCCCCCCCGCCGGACTCGCGAGAAAGGAGTCCATGAAATCACTCGTCGGGAAGTAGCTTCGAGTAGGCGTTTTACGGGGATGTCGTTCACCGGCGGCAACGGTGGACGACTGGCGAAATCACCTTTTAAGACACGAGGGAACTATGGCGGCGTGAGATCGAGTTGCAGCTCGCAGAGGACGGTTGCAGATAAGACAAATGAGACCCTCTCGTACCACAGAAAGTACCTTTGAGCACACTGGCCAACAAAACAAACTTAGCAGTTAAAGATGAACCGTATATGTCCGATATACCGCACTGATCGGACCACGCAGACTCGACTGTCAGGTACGAGACATCGAGATTAGCAGGTAAACATTCGCGTAGTAAACAAAAGTCACGGAAGCACACTTGCACAGCACAAGGACGAAAGCTTTTGTTTTGGTTCATTGTCGTATTTCTCTTGTACATAGTTCTCATATTTGCTCGAGAGGAATTGAAAATGGGACATTTCTCCGCTTGTTACCTGGCTTGGAGTCAGAACAGCTACTTGTGCTCCTCGGAAATGGATTCCTTTCTGGACACTGTCAACTCCTTTATAGTCGTACGTTTCGAGATTAAAAAACAAAACAAAAACAAATAATAATAATAATAATAATAATAAAAAAGGTAAAGTGCTGCCTTGAGATACAAGTTGAATTTGTCCTCCTGTTGCAAACCAGCTTAGTAGCACATGACTGCCACCAACTGATGCAGTCCTTCCAGTGCAAGGAAACCAATGTGAATCGATGGTGGCCGGATGCTAAGAAGTGCGCTGCCGCCCTCTAGCGGTGGCGGGTCTGAAGCACACGCATCTTAACATTTTGCTCCCATCTCAAGACAAAAACTTGGTCAAATGACGTGCGTCAGGGCACATGTATCTCAAGGCGGCACTGTACCAGTTTGACAGTATTCTCCCGCAAGTTACCAGCGCTCGCGAGCTACATTATTGCTAGTAGCCCACTACTTCTCACTGTTTACTTAGTCCTAGGTTTTCCTCGGGAAAAGGAGTTCTAGAGGGCCGTCTCCTCGACGCAGTGAGCGGTCAGCTCGCACGACGGCAGAGCTGGCCTGCTCTCCTCGTCTTCGGTCTGCACGCTGTCGCTCTCCATTTCTTTGTCCTCGGTGACCGTGTCCTCTTTGCAGCGAGCTGCTCCGTTGGCACCTTTCCTGGCCCTCTCGTAAGGCTGCGCGTGGATTTCGTCGGGCTGGTCGACAAACACACAAAAGACTCACGACGGGACAGGAAAGGAAAAAACTCAAACACGCATGCCCAGGCCACCCTTATGTTGACTTGCTTGTTTACTCAGAACTGGAATAAATAACAACGCCGACTGCATTTAGGGTATGCCTAGGTGACGTTTACCGTTTTTGAAGTTTGACCTACAGATGACATCGTTCGTACACAACCACGAGACGCCTATTGGCGTGGTTACCTTTTGCGCTAGAGGAGCGACGCAGCAGAGCTTCTCTCGGTAGCGTTGAGGCAGAAAGAACAGCAGATTCCCCAAGACTGGGTACACCGTTCCGGGGGTCAGTTGCTTCTCCTTCGTTGGTCCTTTGGCGATTAGATGTCAAGGACGGTTCATTAAACCATATAAATGTTTCATCGCCTCCTCATAGACAAAACGAATTGATGGATAACTAGTTTTGAAATCAGAATTCAAGGATAATAGTTTGTTCAGCTATTGGCAAACAAAAAGTGCTTGACATTTTGGAATCATGGAAGTTGCACCTGATTTGCTTTCGCGGGCCACATAAAATGATGTGGCGGGCCGGGTATGGCGCGCGGGCCTCGAGTTTGACATGAGGGCTACGGGTTTAGAATCTAAAATATTAGGATGGATGTTTCCATGAAAGAATGAGGCATTTACAGTACACATGAAAAGAGGTGCAAACAAGTGTGTCTTTGAACGACTTCCGCAAAAATACATTCTCGTTCTTTTCTACCTCGACAATGGCGACAAGAGGAAATGATTCAAAGAAATATTTCGAATATTTGAACCAACTTTGACGCCACGGATATATTTACCTGTAAGCAGGCTGACGAGGAGTCCCACGACAACCACAGTGGTGGAATTGTGAGCGCTGTACCACATGTAGGACAACGAATAGAGTGCGTCGACACCTGTTGGCCTGAGAGGTGAAAGAAAAGTTACACATGCAACTACGGTTCTACGAATCCCGAATGGCCGCCAGAAAGCGCTGAATATTCCCTTCGAGCATGCAATTCCTACAGAATCGTCTCGCGTCAACACGAGGATTCGGAGTGCCAGAGCGCTCTGGCGGTTATTCGAGATTCGTAGAACCGTCGTTTCGGACGGAACTTACTTTCTGTTTCATCCCTGCTGACCGTCACAAGGTGGTGCTGAAAGCACTGAATGACTCATACCGGCAAAGTCACAAGGAATCCTAGACATGAACCTTACTGAGAAGCCCAAAAAAAAAAAAAAAATCCTAGAAGCATGGTGAATGGCATCCACAAAGAGTCTCCACCTTGTACAGTAGCCGAGCGGATGGAGCCCTGGCGTTCAAAATGGGCCGCCGAACGGGCTCCGTGTAGCTGCTCAGCAGCGAGTCGTGCCTTTCAGTGGCCAAACCCAAAAGCGGAGGCGGCAAGGATCGGGATGCCAAAGTCGACCCCAACAGATTGCTCCTGATGGGGACACCGAGGCTCGCCAAAGCAGAGTCTGCGCAACACGAGGAACCATGTCTGGGCCGGCCAGAAGGGGGCCACCAGCAACAGCGAGTGACGTACCTGAAGAACGCTCGGAAGTGTTAGCCAATCCAGAGGCTGCGGTGAAAAGGCATAAAGCGGGCACCTTGGCCTAGGGTGCATCAGGGAAAACCAAAGGGGGCAGTGGGTCGTCAACTCTGAGGCAAAGAGGTCAACCCCTGTCCTGCCAAAAAGGCCCCAAATCGTGAGCAACATTAACCGCTAGGGGACTCTGATGGGAGAGGGAGTTCACAAGCTGGTTTCCGACCACTTCGCAGATACACGGCCCGCAGACTGCCCGGATGGGGTGTGGCCCACCTGAGAAGGTTCTCGGAGGCCTGCAACCTGGGCCAACCTGGTGGTTTATGGGAAAAACCGTCGCTGTGTCGTTTGACCACACAGGCACGTGCCTTTCCCTCAGGCACGGCAGAAAATGCTTGAGGGCCAGGTGCACTGCTTGCAGTTCCAGCACATTGATGTGATCGGTGCCATCCTGCACCAGCCACCGCCCTTGCGCCATACTGTGCTGCCAGACAGCACCCCACCCTGATAGGCTGGCATCTGTGGTGGCGGCCGGCCAAAGCCACACCCAGTGAGACACCCGCTGACAGGAAAGCTCTCCGAGGGGCCAAGGCAAGTAGGCACGAACGCACGCACCCTGAGCCTCCGGTCAGAGGCCACATGAGCAAGGAGACTGGAGGTATCCTGGACCACCTGAGCACGCGAAGGTGCGCAGATCGGCCAGTTGTCCACGCCAACACCATCATGCCTGGTGATTTTAGGGGTACAATGAGGGACACCATGGCCGGCTCAACGTCCGGCATCTGGTCCAGGCCGGCCCCAGTGGCATCATGCACGGCCACCAGCGCATGGCGGTCCGCTGAAAAGCGGGAAAAGACCCAGCATCTCTCCAGCAAGAATGCGCCTCCCTCAAATAGACCCTCGACACAGGGACAGAAAAGCCAGAAGTCGGAAGAAGGCGCCCCACCAGCAGACATCTGCCCGAAGCCAGCACCCCTCTGAGGCATGCATCTGCCACCCAAGCCCGGGTCGTCAGGCAGACCCCGCGTCAGGGCAGGCAGAACCGAGGCGCCTCGGGCAGCGATCAGGGGCACCACAGGCAACACAACAACATGAACCCTCCATCGCCAACGGCCAGTCAGGCCACCCCCTACGTGTAAGCTGAGGGAAGGGGGCAAGCACTCCGCCTACACAGCAAACACGAGCTTCGCAGCGGACACTGGTGACACACGTCATGAGGCACCATCAAGTATCACTGGGGGCAACAAGGCCGCGTTAGCTGAGGGAAGGGGCCGCGCATGCCGCCTAAACAGTAAACACGCACCGCTGCTGACGTACAGCACTGGGCACTAACAAGTACCGCAGTGACCTAGAAGACTGCACAAGCAGAGGAAAACAAACGGCAAACAAACAAGGGCAAAAACGTCCGACAGACAAGCCCTACTTATTCTCCAGTGGCTGCATTCAGCAGTATGCAAAAAAGGCACGTGAGAAGAAAAAAAAAGCAACTGAACCCCATGTGACCCCTGAATTTATACCCATCCCGGGTCACACGGGAGTTTTTGGGTACGCATACTAGAACTACGCATGCGCAAAGGGACTATTCAGTGCTTTCAGCGCCACCTTTTGGTGGTCAGCAGGAATGACATAGGATTTGATATTCTTTGTGATGCTTCATGCAAGAAGGTAAAAGTATGGTTTATATATATATAACTGTACCTAGGTTTGGTTGTAGTAGCATTGACCAATGAAGTCATGACTGTAGTAGATATGTTCTCAAATGGGGGTGGCGTGACGGTACTAAGTGGCGGCACAGCACTTGGACCAGGCATACGCATTACAAAACTGCCGATGCCGATCCAGAAGGCCATGGCAAGGCCTGCTGCTAATCCAACCAATGCTCCCTGGGGTTGAGATTGCACATTACTGCGACATCATGGCCATCCAAGTTATTATTGGGTTAAAAAAAAAAGTCACACTTACAATAGAGTTTGCCCAAGGGAAGAACATTCCCAGGCAAAAGAGGCCCAGCAGGGGACCACCCACCATCCCAAAGATGCTTAAGGCTGCCTGAGGGTGAAGAGGAGAGGCAATGTAACCTACGTAGTTTAACTCAGCAACACTGGGTGACTCTTAAAAGATACAGATGAAACTTGATTCACTCAAACTCTGCCATCTAGTGGAAAAATCAATGGGAAAGAGGCAGAACTAATTGTAGCAAACCCATGCCCTTTGCGGACTGCTGTGTGTGATAGAATGATAGCAGCCAGATTAATAACGATGGCCAGATTCAGCTTCCTGCTGATTGACTGAAATAACCAGCAGCAGTGCAAATCTGTGAGAAGTACCTGCAGTGGCTCGAAATGACTTCATACATAAAACATGGAAGAACTCGAAATTTTGTGCGGATTCATAAAAAAAGGATTCTGTTGACTCAGTATCAACTCAGTTAACAATCGACTGGCCAAAAGAAACATCTTGCGAACTGATGAGTAGTCAGAAAGAGACAGTTTGTCAGACGACCCCCCCCCCCCCCCCCTTCATTTTGCCTTCATTCACATTTTCAAATGCCCTATTATTTTGAACACAAGTGTACGTTTCAAACCCTTAACCTAACAGGCTGAACTGTAGCCCCTTTGAAACATTGGAAAATGTGCTCAAGAGTATCTTAACGCACATTCTTCTCGGGTTCATGTTCGCGAGGTCGGGGAGGGCAAACTGATTTAAACATTATTGTTTGACTGTCACACGGAGATACCATGCTTTTTAGATTTAATAAGAGAGAGTGACACATTTTGTCGTGACTCATTCAAGCTCGGGAATGTGAACATATTTACACACCCGTCAACTGGTGCAGACACGATAAGAGTGACGTGAGACTAGCCCTAGATTCAACCGCATCTAAGACATCTCTGAAGACTATTGTTACCTGCAACACAGATCCCATTATTGAGGCGAGGTAGGCCATGGCCAGACATAACAAGCCATAGGCCAGAGCTGTGAGAGACAAAATAAATCTTTGATTTTAGCAAATCAAAAACACAATTCTTCTTGTATACACACACACACACACACAACAGACCAAATTACCAAGTCCTTTGGAAAGCAGCGTGGCTTTAGACTCAGCCATGTTGGGAAAATGAGGTTTAATTAGGTCCTCCATGGTTACTGTTGCCAGGGAGTTGAAGGCTGAAGAGATGGTGCTGTAGGGTAGACCAAAATGTCATTATATGAATGATGAGGCATTTAAATGTCAGTGTTTGTTGTTGTATCTCTCAGGAAACTGAACTTTTATCCACTGTTTTCCCAGTCTTTCCTTTGACCCCGATTCAAAGCAAAGAGAGAGAGAGAGGCAAACCATCACCATTTCAAAGATGCCGCATCAACTAAGAAGTCCTTTTATTATGAAAATCTCAATCTTCATGGAGAGTAAAAAAAACCTAACAAAAGCAAAAGCAGTCGCCGCCTCGTATTCAAATGATGGAGGTTTGTGTTCGCAGCGGTTAAGCATTGGGTTCCTGAGTTGTTTTACCTGAGCGCTCCGCTGAAGAGACAGGCCACAAACAGGCCTGCGAGGCCAGGCAGATCCTTGAATACGTCCATCACAAAATATAACACCATCTGCCAAAAATACGTAAACACGAGGATCCATTTTCTAATCTGCACCTATGACCTTTGTAGCCATTGATATGATCAACCATAAAGTCATTAAAGATGACCTGATCATTTGTTTTGACATAGCCCTTGTCTAGAGGGCTGTCCTCTCCGTAGCGAGCGAACATAACCAGCCCCATCAGACAACCCAAACACAGGACGATCTGCTGGCATGGAAAAACCACGTAGCACGATCTAGAACAGACATTATTGGTGAGGGCAAAATGATTTACAAACAGAAATATAAAGCTGTATTCTGTAGAAATAAAACTGCAGGTTAACCGGCATGGCACTCACATGATAGCCTCTCTCTCAGTGCGGGAACTGAGATATCTCTGGACTTGGGCCTGGTTGACCCCATACAGAGCCAGCATCAGGAAGATTCCGCCCACACCCAACGTCCAGAAGGTGTGGCGCTCCAAAGGGTCTGGGTTTAGGCTAGAACGAAATGAGTCACATCGGTTAAAATGTCAGTTTGCAGGAAAGTCAACACGTAAAACGTAGGCGTAGGAGATAATGGGTTCGCAGATGCATCCGGATGCATTAATCATTGGCAATGAAATCTAATCGTCAAGTGTTTAGAGAGATTCCCACCCATGTACACAGTGACTGTTCACTCACTCAAGTCCTGCAATGCGGCTGCCGTTCACCGCTTTCCTCCAGACCTCTGCAATCCCCCCTGCCTGATGCGCCCCTACAATGATAACAGCCAGCTGCCCTGCGAACATTACCACTGTCTGGAAGACATCGGTCCACATCACCGCCTTTAGGCCCCCCTGAGGACAACACAGGATTATAAAACCCGCCGGATAAACTTATAGTCCAGTAATGACTGGTTCAACATTTCTAACATTATTAAAACATGACCAATCCCAACATAGACTCTGTAGTAAATTTGACAATGGTTTTCCGATATTACAGTGGAACCTCGATTTAACGCTCGGTCATCCGTTACTGCCGATTGTATTGTATGTTATGGTAAATGGACTGCGCTTATATATAGCACTTTATCTACACCATCAGCGTGCCCGAAGCGCTTTACAGAGCCTCACGTTCGCATTCATACACCAATGGGCAACTGCGGCTATGCAAGGCGCTCCCCCAGCCCCCACTGGGAGCAAATTAGGGTTCCGTGTCTTGCCCAAGGACAGTCGGAGCCGGGATTCGAACCATTACCCTTCGGTCACCGGACCACCTGCGCTACCTACTGAGCCACAGCCGCCCTATATGTTATATTGAAGCATTTTTTTTTTTTTTTTTTTTTTTTTGTGGCCATATGCACCCATATTACTGTACAGTACAAAATTATTGTTTTGTACTTTTTTGTATATTTTGAGGTTATGTTCATTATCTGCACCTGTTCATTTGAATTGAGCCTTATAGCTTGTAAAATCTGGAGTTCGACCAACAATGTGAGAAAAGGGTTAGGTCAGGTCGAGGATTAACTGTATTGAAATTTGGTTTTTTTCCCTTCTAGTGGCTTTTTGGAACATTTTGCTGAAAGAAGGCATGAAGAGAAGAAAAATGTGGCAAGAGAACTAGCTACACTCGAATTTATGATGAAGTAAGCGGAGTCATTAAAAGCAGCTTTCATCCAGTGTTACGGAGTCTTTTAGTGCCATAATAGTCTGAAATATTTGCGAGTATCCCCGTGGATGAACAGAAAGTGTTGCCTCTGTTAGGAAATGTTACCCATTTGATTTGTGAAGCTTTCTATTCTTTTATTTTGTTCCCATTTCAGTCACGATCTAATATTCTGACGACCTTGACCCAAACGATTCATTTTAAGATTAGTAATAACTTGGTTAAGAAAAGTGGAGTGTTCTGCGTACTGTAAGAATATACAGTATATACCAGAATTAGACTAATGTTCTGAGGTGTCCGGTGTACACATGAATCAAACTTCATGTCCAGAATTCTGCAATGCAGTGCGCAAAAACACAGACGCTATGTAAAATCAATATCATCAAATTCTGGAGGGAACAGAAATGTAGGTAACTAATTGGTGCATGCTTACATGCTCAAAGTACAGGATCTTCTGTAACATGCATATTCTATATGCGACTCAAGAATTTTTGGGAAACTATAGAAATATAGTCACATTTGATAAGGAATGATCAGAAGGAGTAAATGTAGCCGATGAATTTCGGACTTACCAGAGAGGTATAGAGAGTGCACACAAGTCCCATGGCGAGCACTGCTCCCCATAAGTCAAAACCAGTGACTGTAAGCAAATACAGCAACACTATTAACACTGCATCTCCTGTACATTCTCTGCAATTCATGGTGGATGCAATCCAGTTCGTCCTCCTAATCGCTAGTCCAAAAGTTCTTTTTTGGCCAAACAAGCCATTTTACAAAACCAAGGACAGCAAGGACACATGTACAACATTATAATCAAGAACTTTACATTGCAATTTTGCCTCAAATGTTGACCTATATGCATGTCAATCTGTTACTTCATATATTACAAATATCAGTTTTATGTACATTTTTAAAGACATAACAACAACGACAACATTTATTTATTTTTTGTTTCCTCACCTGCATTAAGAGCTAAAGCTGGCGCATAAAGGACCACCCCCATATAAACGACCTATGGATATGGGTCAACAAGTTAGCACATAAAGCTAAATTCAGCATTTTGCTTCACTTTAGAGGAAACATGACAACGTGCAAACATTTACATGCACTGAACAGGAACTGCTTTTTGATAGGCCTTATGTGGAATGTCACATGACCCCCCCCCCCTCATATTTTGCTTCTATATTTTAAAATATGCTTAGAGGATGAATAGTTCTCTTTTTTAATGACTAACTCTGATTTTATGCTGAATTAACACAATTAGTAGCAGAAACAAAATAATATTGTCAAATGATTTACTTGTTAAAAATAGCAACAATTGCTAACCAGATTAGAAACCTGATTAAACCAAAAGGTCAGATGGACGTAAACTGTAAATAAAAATAATATTCTCAGTCTTTTAAGCCTACAGTGAGACAAAGTAGACTCATTGACTGTACAACCCGAGATACCACATTCTTTGCAACCATGCAAATTATGAAATTGATGCACTAGGATAACTTACATCTTAAAATCTTAGATATTAAGAAAACAATCACTAAATCACTGAAAGCAACTAATTATGACAGAAATAGGAATCCAAAGGTAAAAGTACCATCTGAAAGATGAAGGTCACAGTCCCACATATGCGGACTGTCTTGTTGAAACGCAGTTCCAGATACTGTTAAGAGATAAAAAACAAAAAACAAACAAAGAAAAAAAATGCCTGTTACATATAATCTCAGAGTCACGTATGGTTGTAGAAAATCAAACAATGTTTTTGGGTCAAGGTACATGACTGAATTTGAAGAGAGACGAAAAAAAAACTTTCCGGAAGCTCAATTGGTGTTGCCTCTGTTTTTGGTGGTTGTTAAAACGTCAAGGTTAAAAGCGCTAAGAGGGCAGATAAGAACTTTGACCTCTGAGATTATAATGAGAAGACAAACACAAGAGAAGAGGGCGAAAGGGCGTTTTGAAGGAGAAACAAACAGGGAAGATGACATTAACACATTATATCAACTGCTGGTGAATCTACCCATGTATGATTTTCTTCACTGTAAATTGCTATTCATAAAACATGCAGCACAAATACTGGTAAATACGTACTGTCGTCTAATAAAAGAATACAGTGAACCTCGATAAACCGGACTCCGATATAACAGACTGTCAGGACTGAACAATGTGTCCAAAAATGTGTCACTTAAAATGCCGTCGACAAAGTCTGTTACTTCCAGAATAGGCCGCTGTTGTTTACCCCCCCCCCACACACACAAACACAAACACACATTAATCCGTTCTATCAAGGTTCCACTGTATTTCATTAAATAGTAGGCAGTTTTCTCAAATATTTTCACAATTTATTTTTTTATTTTTTATATACAGTACTTACAGAGTTCTACCTAAATCAAAACAAAAAAAATATTAACATTTTCTTATTTCGACAAAATAAGGTTTGCTGAAATATATCACTTTCAACTGAAAACAGTGACAAAGAGTGACATGGTCGCTTGTCTAAACACGAGGGGTGATTGAAAGGTTAGTGGCCTATGGTACAAACATTTTTTTTTTTAAATGACAAATTGAAACCTTTATTTTTCAATGCCGTCCCCTTGTAAGGTTACTTACACTTATTCTCGTGGTTGTGGAATTTATGGATCCCCCTATTCATAAAGCTTGAGTCTTGGCCTTCCAAATTCTCATCTACGCCATCAATGACATCATCTGTTGCGAAATTTTGACCGCTGAGCTCTTTTTTTCATTTTGGGGAATAGATAATCTGAGGCAGGCAAATCAGGTGGACATTGGCCATATTGACCTTATTTGGCTCCCTCGGGTTAATATCTTATTCCCCAAGAGGACGAAGAGCTCAGCGGTGAACATTTTGCCAACGTCATTTATGCCATAAATGAGTATTTGGGGGGGGGCCAAGACTCGAGCTGCTATGAAGAGGGGATCCCTAAACTCCAGGACCGCTGGGGTAAGTGTGTAAATTTACAAGGGGGCTATGTTGAAAAATGTTTCAATTTGTCATAAAAATGTTTTTTGTGCCATAGGCCACAAACTTTTCAATCACCCGTCATATATTAAAAAAATTAGGACCATTTTCATGGGATGAACCTATTGTTTTGCAACTGTATTTGACTTCTTTTGGTTTCAACTACAAATAGATGGTTATGTTTTAAGCTTTGTCTACCTCGTATGCGCTGGAAAGCCGCAGCCTGTAGAAGACTGGTATGAAAACATGAGCTGGGATAAGGAGTCCCAGGAAGTACGAGCAGCCCAGAAACCAGTACTGTGTCCCGAACGTGTACACTTCAGACGGTGCACCCAGAATTGCCACAGCTGACTGGAAAGTTGCGAGCAGTGACAGAGATACAGGAAGCCAGCTCATTGAGCGGTCAGCCATCAGGAACTCCTGTGGTCAATAAAATTGTTTCTTATTAGATTAAAAGCCCAGGTTTTGCCAAACTTGAAAAGAAAGATCACCTGTGTTGTACGCTGACGTCCACCAGAGAAGGCATAATATAAGCCGATACCAGCTGAGGCCATCAGCAGCAATGCAAAGATGACGTAGTCCACCGTGGTAAAGTGCATCTGGACTACTCCACCCATGACGACGCTGAAGGTAGGCTTGTTGTGGCAAGTCTGGGGATAGGAGGTCGTCAAAGAGACCTTCGGGGGTGATCACAATGTTAAAGATGGCACATCACCCATTGTGATAGCCAGAGAGCTGGAATGAAAAGAAGCAAGGACAACACATGGATGACTGGTTATCCTCTCACTGAGACCTGAGGCAAGAGTCTGGAGAGAGTGGTTAAGTGCCCACATTTGTTTCATTTGAGACAGAACCGGCACTCCCCATTCCACCACCCCTACAAAAAAAACAACAAAAAACAAAAACGGCGTAACAACCAGAAAAAAAAAAAAAACACACACAAAAAAGCAGTTTGAACCTCTGTCGATGCATGATGTCGCTTCAGACCTCTTGATATGTTCTGAGACATTTGCAAATTTCATGAGACTTCAACTCAGTGACCAGCTAAAGAATTAACGACACACTTTGCTTTTTGTTTGGGTTTTTTTCCAGATGTCTTCCCAACTCCAAGGCAAAGAGGAAAAATGTTAAGATGACCAGGAGACTGAACTTAAAGCTCAGTCATCAAAAGAACAGGCTCACATATTAGCAGCAATCCCCTCTGCAAGATTAGCACTTCTATTATTCATCATGGTAAATGGGCTTTTGCTTGTATAGCGCTTTTCTACCTCGGTCAAGGACACTTCAACATGTTCAACATGGTCACAGGGCCTCGGAAATGGAACCCGCCACCTCTGGGTTGGGAGGCGACCACTCTACCACCTGAGACATGTCGCCCACAACGAAGCTAAGAGTGCACACAAGGCATTATGACGTTGCCACAGCTAGAATCTGGTAGTGACTGTTTTATTATTAGAAACAGTGAAAGAAATTAATAATACAATGATAATGATAAGAAGTTAAAGAGAATGGTACAACTGTAAATGGAAGCGGCTGCTCGCTAGCATTTCTGACCTTGACAGGAGACACCACCTTTGTCATGGCATGCAGTCACCCTTACCCTCAAAGGCAAAACATAACAAAGCAGGAAACTTGAATTCAAGACCCGTGTGATCTTTTTTCAATAACAGCATTTTGTTTTCATTTTGGAACAGACAGATTTCAGCAAACAAAACCCAATCCCTCATTGTGTTTTTGGAAAAAACAAACCTCACCCTTTGAGAGATTTCATAGTGTGGAAACGCAGCAAGAAGAATTGCTTTCAAAAGGGGTAGGGCAGTAAGTCTCGGATGTTAAACGTTTCACTCTCCCCACACACTGACTTACTACATACGTCTCAAGCCAGAAAAAGGCAAAAGGTCGACTTCAACCCCCCCCCCATCCCGCATCGGTATATTACACACAGGGCAGGGAGCAAGGAAAAACCGGGGTAGAAAACGGCTTGGATGGCCAGTGTGGAAGTGGCTTACGTTTTGCCTGACCATGTGATTAGCCCCTCTCACTGCCCACAATCTTTTTCATGGCTAATCCTGGGTCAGTGTACTGTGTAAAATGTACTGATACAGAATGGGGAGTTGAAGTCAACCCACAAACTTTGCCAGGTTCTGAGGTGGGATCAGAGGTGTAACACAGTGGGTATTGGGATGCCGTTCCAGTCAATGAACATCAGAGACCAATTGTCGCGATCCGATTTTATACAACAGATGCTGGCGCTGACATCCCCACACACGTTATCTGTTTGTGCCGGATAACTACATGAGTGGGGATGTCAACAATGCAATGACGCACATCTATGAGTTCTGTCTGATAGACACAAGCAAATAAAAGCCACCTTGACTGTTATGCCTTGGATGTCCCAATTATGAGGAAAGGCAGTGTTAATGGGGATCTTGTGAAATGTGATTGACTCCAACTAGCTCAAGCTTACTCTGTCGTATGATGCTCTGTCACAACTCTCCCATTTCTTTGGCTTGGGACTGTCACTTGAGATCTTCACTAGCTGAGTTTTTAGCCCATTGGTTGAAAACAAACCCATACAATCTGCATGAAGAGAGAACAAACATGCACCACGATACTACCTATGACAGCTTGGACAGCCAGTAACACGCCCAAAGTCATGCAAATAGAAGCAGTTACTGTCACCATGAACACAGAAGCTGTTAACATAGGGGCAAGATAGAAGTCCGCGTATTTCACCTCTGACACCTTCACTCACAACTGAAATTATGGGGAACGTCTTGTGACCAAACCTAGAAAACACGTTCGCAGACTTCCTGTGTGCGCAGCGATAACTACGGGCTGAAGACATGACGGTTTGCGCCCCGACTTCTTTGAATCTTGTTGTCTTTATCGCTGGCGTCTTCTGACAAATGTTAAATACATGTACTCTATATCATTTATTTATGCATATAATGTGTGACTTGATACTGTACAGTATACTGTATGTTAACATGAACAAAGCCCAAACATTGGATATGGTCATCTTTGGTAGCGCTTAAAGACATTTTGTCCAAAACAAAAGACATTGTAGATGTCTAATATTCCACAGGGCTCTGCCAGTTACTGTAGCTGAGCGGGAACAAAGTGCTTTGTCCTGTTTTGCCAAATGCAGAAGTTGTTTGCATATATCCCAATTTACATATGTCAAAATTCCTTCTGGAGAGAAGTTCATGGCAAGAAGAGTTAAATACTGAGATTTTTTTCACAAGTACTGTATAAGAAGCCAAAACAAAAATTGGAAATCTGTCATCAATTTTCACATGGTTGAGTTAGAGATGCATAATATATCGTTTGCACAGTCATTGCAATGTACATGTGCGCAATAGTCACATTGCAGGGTCCTGTATGTGTATTTATATGCAGTTAATCAACTGTAATATTATTCCACCAGCAGAGTGACCTGGCTGGACATGCTGATAAGATTAACACCGATAACACGCTAAATTATAACACAAACAACACACAGGGTGCAACCCAGGGTGTTATATACTTATTTTTTTTGTAAGGTAACTTTTAATGCAGACACAGGAAACAATTGCATGCCTGCATTTACTGTATCTCTCTTCAGAATGTGACAAACGAATGCATGTTGCAACCAATTACACTTGGGGGTGGGGGAAGAGCCATGGCATTATTGAAGGGACAAACTTCAGGTGTATACAAAAACGCGATTTGCTTAAACTGATGCACTCAAATATAGGCAAATATATATATATATATATATATAAATAAATAAAAAATATATATACACACATACACTAATGCATATGTTAAAACACAGGTGTAAAATAACAGATTGCGTAAAAACAAATGAATAGTGTTAGGAATGTGCTAATGACTGTACAGTATAACTGGCCATGAAAATAATTGATTTGTACTTCATGTCTGGCTGGACTATTTCTCAGTACTACGGTGCATTTAAACACAGGTAGACTTCATACAAATAACTTTGTATACTTTTGTGCTCTACGGAGCATAGCTCTTCTAGAGAGGGAAATGCTTTTCACATTACGTGTATGTTATCCTGTATTTTTTTAACATCGCAATATATGTCGCAGGGTTAAAGAAATTCACAATGTCATTTTGTTTTTGTTTTTTTTCCAATATCGTAACGCCCGAGACAATGCTTTAAAATGAAACGTAGGTGGGACAAAAATCTGTTAAAGAATTAGGGAAACATTGGAAAAACTGCTTACATTCCAGTCTGATGGTCTGCTTTCCCAGCCAACCATTGTTGGAAAGTCACTCCACATGCAATTGTCAGAGACTGGCAACTAGAAACGGCACAGGGAGAGTGACTGCTTCATGTGTAGGTGCTAAAATTTACATTTTCCACCTTTTATCATTCTCACTAAACAGTTTGAATAGCAAACTAGGAGCTGATGCACGCTTACAACAAAAGAACATTTGAATATTAGTTATTATACTACTAGGATTATGCCACAAACTCTTGAAGAGTTTTTCAATCAAATCACTTGTCTATTAAATTTAAAATACCTATTGGAAAGAGAATAGTGACAACAGGTCACTGTGTGTGTGTGTGTGTGTGGGGGGGGGTTCTTCAAAGTCAGCTGGTGACCTGCACTGACAGGCCTGTCTGAATGATCCTGAGCTGTTTGATCAAGCATTACTATTATTCATATGAACACTGCGAATCCCCCCGTGGCTTATTATCCTGAGGAATTATTGTAGCTTGGGAACGAATCGTGTGCATCTATGTAACAAACATTACCTACCTCTTTAGAAACGTCGAAGTTGATTGTGAACAACAACTTGACATGTTATGCCATTACTTTGTCTACTACCATGAAATCCATTACATGTTTATTAATAATAATTCTTATATACTGTAGGGTAATCCCGGCATCCCGGTTCAGGGTGTACCCTGCCTCCCGGCCGAAGATAGCTGGGATAGGCTCCAGCACGCCCGCGACCCTAGTGAGGAGAAGCGGTAAAGGAAATGGATGGATGGATGTAGGGTAATCCAGCTTCCTCACAAGCCTTACTGTGTGGCGTTTACATGTTCTGCCCGTACTTGCATAGGTTTCCTCCAAGTATTCCAGTATCCGCCAACGTTCCAAAAACATATGTTAGGTTGGAAAATTACTGACTAACATTAAAGCTACTTAAAATGCCAGTCTGATCTGGTCACTTGGGATGGCTCAAGTGTGAAAACACATTACAGTGGACCATGGCTTAGAAGCATACATCACCTGAAATGGGCCCAGGCTAACAATTAATAGTTCCACAAGACAACATGTTAACATTGCAAATACAGCAACACAAAATACCTTGACATTGTATTTATAGCCACTGTGGTCATTTATTTTGGCCAAATTTGGTAACTGCCAGCCAATCATCTAAAACAACTTGCTTCTATTATCCTGTGGTCTATTCAAGTCAAGAATATATGTTACGTTGCATTACTACTTGTTGTCGTCGTCAAAAGCCGCTTATATAGCAGCGGAGGACCACGCAGCAAAAATCCTCTCTCACAGAGCTGCAAGCCCTCTAGTGCGCCGAAATAAAGCATCCCTCTCCGCCCACCTTTCACCAACATAATGATTAAAATACTGTAGCTTTAAGGCAGGTGTGTCAAACCCATTTTTGTCATGGCCCACTTTCTAGTCACGGTTTCCCTCAGAGGGCCGTTGACTGTGAAACCATATAAATGTTTCGTCACCTCATAATATTATTCCATACACGCCACAAATTGATGGATACCTAGTTTTGAAATCAGAAGTACAGGATATTAGTTTGTTCAACTATTGTTCAAGTTACTGTAAACATAAAATGCTTGCAATATCTCAACGATACTATTTATTATATATGAGAATTTGACCAAGAGTCGTGGAAGTTAACACAGATTATTTGCTTTCGCGGGCCACATAAAACAACTTGGCGGGCCAGATTTGGCCCCCGGGCCTTGAGTTTGACACCCGTGCTTTAAGGAGACGGCTAAAACGCGAGCACAGTTGCCTTGGTCACACATTATTATAGTTGGAAGAGATGAGTATACAGTAATCCCCTGCTCGCGGTTCACCTATCACAGTCCTACTGTATCGTATATTTACTTGTTAAACATACCTAGTTTCCTGGCGCAGAAATTATTTTTAGGGTTTTTGTATGGACAAGACGCACTCCCCGGATTGGTGGAGGAATTAAGACCACTGTGACCTTTGTAAACTGGCCTAGATGCAACGTGCGTTCTTCCATATTTATATCATACAATGCAATGTTTCCAAAAACATGAAAGAATAAGATAATCCAGTAAAAATGTGTGTGCATCTCCCCACAAAACAGGACAAGGAGGTCATGCAGCAACGCAGGGTTGCTTAGCAACACAAGGACAATGATTGTACATTACCAGCTGGGGGGCTGACAAGTACTGCTGAGCGAGTAATTCAGACACCCACTCAAAGCAGCCAAACATTCCAAAAACATTTATATTAGGTTAATTGAAGACACTAAATTGCCCCCAAGTGTGAATGGGTCTTTGTCTATATGTGTGTGACATCGGGCACACAAGACAAATACTGCCAGGTGGACATACTTATGTATTGATCAGTTATTGTTTTGTACGAAGCACTTTTTTTTAAATCCAGAGGAACTTCAAAATTTCATTTGGAAGCCAGACAAAATGTTATCAAAAAAAAAGTAACTCAAAACATTTCGGTTTACTCAGGTCAGTTGGCAAAACCCTACACCAGGAGCCCAGCCTGGCCACAAAAACCCACTCACTTCTTTTCGTTAGTCCAGTGGTTCTTCACGTAGGTTTAATCGAACGCCAGGGGTTCGGTGAGGCAGTCGCAGGTGTTTGGCGGAGGACAAGACATGCACACAGTGTGTGCGTGCATGTCCGTGAAAGGCTTTTTATACTGCATTTTGAATGCTGTGTACACACGCTTCAATACGCAACGTTGCATCAAGGTAGCCTTTAGCCGTTGTGGCGCAGCCCTATTGATAATTGATCTTTTTAACTATATTTAACAATATGTCAATGATACACGGGTTGAGCGGCATCGCTGTGGCATCAGATGGCGCATCCAATGGGAGAAGGGTTGGCAGAGTGATTTTAGAGTGCAAACGGCAATATATAGACATGAATCGGGAACTATTAGATACGCTTAGCGTGCTGTAACAGCTCAGCTACATGACGTGCCTACGTAGCGGCCACATTGGTGGGGGCAACGTTCCCATCAAAGGCAGTGTATATTGAAAATAAATCCTAACTTGCTCATTTCTCAACCAGTTTTCATGAGGATTACTTTTTTTGTCAACATCAAATCCTACTAATGCAGAACATTGGGAAAAAAAAAAAAAAAAAAGATCCCAAAAAAATGTACTCCCTTTTTGAGGATTGTAGAAATAACAAAGGAACAGACTTTGTTGTGCAAATAATGAGTGGCATTTACATTATTTTTTTATTGAATTGTGTTTTTGTTTTGTGAAATGTATATTTCGTTGGTTTGTCCTGTGAGCACTATGATTTTGTGTGAAACGGATACATGGTTAATTTTCAGTTGGCTTGCGGATTACCATGACCTGGATGACTGAGAATCTAGACAGTCAATAAAATATATACAATAGACACCTGTTGCGTGAACACACACATGAAACTTGAAGGGTTCAGTACCTCCAACAAGGTCGAGAACCACTGCGTTAAGTCATATAATACTGACCTGTGTGGTCAAAAATGTTGGGAAACCCTGAGCTAAAGGATTAACTCCACAAGTGTGTTTTGTTTTTTCTCTATGTATGTGATGCGGAAAGAAACAAATATTGAAGTCATTTATGAAGCAGTTATTTATACACCTGTCTGACGGTTTACAATGCCCGTTATCAATAGGGCAAATAGATGTACTTTAAATGTAGTTTTATATTTTGATTATTGAGGGTTAACTTCTTTTTACACTGTATTTCAATGTACACGGTTTCCGGTTTGGCAAAATTGGAGGTCGACCAATGACTTCACCCATTTACCGCATCGCAACCACTTCTGTTTGTGACAAACTGCATCTAATTTAACCTTGAGTTGAACCTCGGACGAAGTGAAAACATCCGAATTCCAAAGATCACGTTTCAACCAGCTGTCATAAAAGGTAGGGGGAAAATACAGTCATCAATGATAAGTGTTATTTAGACTAAAAATGATAACTCTACAGCACTAGAAATGGATAATGAACAAGACATAACCAGTCACACATTGTCTTTTATGACTCCTGTTGAGACGACTTGGTGGAGCCTTGTGATTTATCATTATCAAGCAGAAGGGCGATAATTCCAACAAATAGCAGATAGCAGAAGGTCAGAATGGCTTTCGTGGGCTCACTAAACACTTGCGCTGCTTCATGACATTCAACACACCTTATTCAAACCAGCCTGTTTGTTGTGTGATATCCTTGTGTTTTCATCACAACTTGTTACCCAAATGAAAGCACATCATACACGTTGTTTCCAAATTCAAACGGTTCCCAGGTGTCTTTATAACACGTCTATGTCATCATCAAGCATTATAATATAATATAAACCTGTGCACTACTACACTTTATCCATGTTGCAATTTATGAAATCCGGAAGTGAAATGGCACTCTGTTTATACACGATCCTAAAAAAACGGAGACCACACGTTCCGAGTTAAATTCATCTACAAAAGAAAAGCACCGAGCAAGTGCATCCATCTAATCTGCAGGTGTTCACATCGTCAACTCAGCTAAGCATCAAATTGTTCAAATTTACTAAATTGACGGTACGGATTACTAAACTGAGGGAACGGATTAATAAACTGAGGGTACAGTTTACTAAACTGAGGGTACAGATTACTAAACTGAGGGTACGGATTACTAAACTGAGGGTACGGATTACTAAATTGAGGGTACGGATTACTAAACTGAGGGTACGGATTACTAAACTGAGGGTACGGATTACTAAACTGAGGGTACAGATTACTAAACTGAGGGTACAGATTACTAAACTGAGGGTACAGATTACTAAACTGAGGGAACAGATTATCAATGAATTTTAGTTTTACCTTGGCACCAGGGGGGCTCCGTAGGTATCTCAATGTTCAGTGATACAGTTTGGCTTTGAATGCGTGAATGGCACTGTGTACTATAGGCTTCCGCTGGACACGACTGGGCTCGCTGGTATTAATACCAATCACGTGCCTTGTTATATGCCAAGTGCCCAAAGACGGATGCTCCCATTGGCTAATTAATCCGCACGCGCCCGCCTAGCCATTCATTAGAGCTTCAGTGTTGCTAACATGATAGTCACATACTAGCTTTTCTTTTTCTCTTTTTTTTTTTTACTGACTGCGTGAATTTAATGTGAGAAGTGGTGGTGAGGGTAAATGGAATTGCTTACAAGCTTCAGTAACGAAGATACAGCTGACACGATACCAACTTGACAACGTGGTGCTGTCGGCCACTCCGAACTTTGCTAAGCCGCAGCGCGTTGTACTACACATGTTAAACCCAGAGCTTTCAATATCGACCAAATTTCAACTAAACAATGTGACATTCTTACCTTCCTGCGCTGGTGAAATACTCCGTCAAGGTCTGGTCGGGTAGGTTAATGCGGTCATACGTCACTGGACCGCCCCCATTCTTTTTGACGCTCGATGTTGCATTCACTTACACTTAGTAAACGAGCATTTCCTATCCACTGACGACGTGTTATCACCAGTACAGTATTCCGACGTGTTTGCTTAATAGTCCACGCATGGGTTCACCACGATTTATGTTCTAATGTGTCAGGAGGCATCCTAACGCGTGCCAGGGTGGCGAAACACTGCGGAATATTACTGAACTATCACTACGAGATTAATTTGCTCATCCGGATACTATTTGGGTCTACTAAACACGTCCATCGTCGTTGCGAGGACCCTTTCTTCTTACCTGGTCATAGATTTGAGTGCACTTGAACAGAGCATCTTCTTACAAAACCAGCCACCGGCGAACACTGCGTTTTCCCGCAGCCGCACGGGTTGCCACATTGTATCACCCCCTCAAAACCGAAGACGCATGGCGCTCCAATAATCTTCAGTGACACCGAATGGGATGGAAACATTACCACGACTTCACGTTGTTTCATGACTACCGAGAAGCCCCCTGGCCATACCGCCAGAAGCAAAGCAAAGCAAATTCATTTATATAGCGCATTTCATACACAAGGTGACGTCGTGTGCTTTACACGATTAAAAGCATTTAAAAACAAAGGGGGAAAAAAACTGCTTATAAATATTTAAAACAAAGAGCAAAAAAAAAAAAAACATAAAATAAAAGTACAATTAAAAAGCGTACAGTGCAAGAAATATCATTCAAAAGTGGAAATACTCTAAAAAGCAAGAGGAAAAAAAAGTTTTTGACCTGGACTTCAAAACATTCACACTTGGGGCTGACGTCACTTCTGTTGTCAACTTATTCCATTTGTGTGCAGCATAATAGCTAAATGCTGCTTCACCATGTTTGCGTTGGACTCTGTGCTCCACTATTTAACCTGAGTCTGTCGATCTCAGAGCCTGACTGGGTTTATAACTCATTAGCATTTCATTCATGTATTCGGGACCTAAACCGTTTAGTCATTTTTAGACCAGTAGCGGAACTTTAAAATCTACTCTAAAGCTGACTGGAAGCCATTGAAAAGACTTTAGAATTGGAGTAATATGCTCTGACCTCTTTGTTCTGGTCAGAACCCGAGCTGTTTAATGCTCTTTTTGGGGAGTCCAGTCAGAAGACCATTACAATAGTCAAGTCTACTTGAGATAAAAGCATGGATGAGCTTCTCCTGGTCTGCTTGACACATGCAAGCCTTCACAATGGATATGTTTTTCAGATGGTAGAAGGCAGTTTTAGTAATAGATTTGATATGACTGTTGAAAGTCAAATCGGAAACTATCAGAACACCAAGGTTTCGGTCTTGGTCTTTGGTTTTTAAAGAGAGTGACTCCAGGTATTTACTAACAGCAATCCTCTTTATTGCCAAAAACAATTATCTCAGTTTTGTTGTGGCTTAATTGAAGAACATTTTGGCTCATCCAGTTATTTATCCGTTTTAGACAGTGACACAACACCTCAATTGAACTGTAGACATCTGGAGACACTGCTAGATATAACTGTGTGTTATCTGCATAGCTATGATAGTCAAAATGAAAGTTCTGAAGAATTTGACCAAAGGGGCGCATATACAGGCTGAACAGGAGGGGTCTGAGAACTGAACCCTTGCGGGACCCCATAGGTCATTGCCATTCGATGAGATTGAACACTTCCAATGGTTACAAAATAACTCATTTCCTCCAGGTAGGACCTGAACCATTTAAGGACTGTTCCATTTAGTTCTACCCAGGTTTCCAACCTGTTCAGCAGTATATTAAAAATCCACCGTATCAAAAGCCGCACTGAGATCCAACAAGACCAGAATTGACATCTTTCCCGAGTCAGTATTCAACCTTATATCATTTAGGAGTTTGATAAGAGCAGATTCTGTACTGTGATGAGTTCGGAAAACTGATTGAAATTTTTCAAAAAGTCAATTTGAGTTCAAGAAATTGCTGAGTTCATTAAAAATATCTTTCTCAACAATCTTGGCTATGAAAGGGAGATTTGAGATGGGCCCATAGCTTGCTAACATGGAAGCGTCTAGCGTTCTATTTTTTAGCAGGGGCTTAATGGCAGCTAGTTTAAGCGCTTTAGGAAACTCGCCTGACTGAAGTGAGCAATTGATTATTTACTGCAAATCAGCTAGCACAGACTTCGCAATAGCTTTGAAAAAGTCAGATGGTATTGAGTCAAGACAGCTCGTTGATGGTTTCGGCTGCTGAACCGTTTTCTCTACAGTTTTTTTGGTCAACTGTATCAAATTCTGAAATGGTAATAGAGTTTTTCGTGCGTGGGTTCAGGTGTAGTATCATTTTATCATTTTGCTGATTTGTGCTATTTCACCCGATGGATTGTATTTTTTCACTAAAATAACAAGCAAATTGATTGCATTTAGCTGCTGTTAGAGGAGTTCTGGAGCTATCTGATCTGGCGCTTGTCAACCGCAGCAAACAAGAGTGTGAGTATTGTTGAAGGTCTGATTTCAGAAAAGCGTTGCTGTCTAGCCCTGACTAACTCTTGGTTAAAATTACAAAGACTGTCAATATTGCCAATAGCCTTCACACTATCCGTCAGAGGTGTTATGAAGAGGAAAACGAAGGGTGCCAGACCCAAAAACAAAGAACTGACAAGCATCAAGGAAATCTTTGCTTCCAGAACTCCCAGGCAATGCCACAGGCTGCTTTCCTCAATACCATGGTGCATCGAGGAAGTGATTTAAGCGAAGGGATTCCCAACCAAGTATTGATTAAGATATCGTTTGAAAGTACCATATTTTGATACACATATGTTCCATTTCAGGTATTGGGACAATTTTATTAAACATGGTGAGTTCAAAATTACACTTCACCTTGTTATATTAATCATGGAACCTGTCTTGCTATGTATAACGGAGGAAACTGTATATGGGCTGTGGGTGGACCAGTACCATTGCCTGAATGTACAACCTATCAAATTGCCCAAAAACATGCATTGATCTTCTCATACAGTACAATATTTTACAAGTCAACAGATGAGTGCCACCTCCAACAGCTCCCAATAGTAACACGCAATGTCAACCATGATACACAAGCATAGTCAAATAGACTTGTGGACTAAATAGGAAAGGGGTGAAAACCATAAGACATGTCTGTATTTGTGATGATAGGCATGCAAAAACAAAATCTTACCAAGAGAATGCATCTTATTTCAAGTGAAAAGATCTTCTTGTACTCATCTTATTTTAATCTTATCAAGTCAATTCATACTAGTTCCATTGGCAGATTTGTTTTGAATTTTACTTCTTTTAGGGACATCTTGTTTTAAGTGTCAAAACATCTGCCAATGGAACTAGTATGTATTGACTTGATAAGATCCTGTATCTTAAAAAAAAGTCTTTGTCTTGCTGAAAATCTAGAAAAAACCCTCAAAACTCTCTTAAAATAAGTACAGTAAGAAATACGATAATTCACGAAGTAAGATTTTTCATTTCGGCAGCATTTAGGTTGCTGTTCAAAGTCCATCTTGTGCACTTTCCCTCAGTTCAGTTGCCTGATGATGGTGTTAATGTCTGTGCCACGAAATCCAGGTTTTCCTAGGTCCTTGAGGAGCCCCGCCTTGTCCCTAGCAGCATGACGAGCCACTGACAGCTTGAAAGGCATCAGAAAGTTGTTGGTTTCCCGAAAAGCTTTGCCAACTGAGTAGACCTCATGAATCAGGTCCTCCAAACAGATTATTCCATGTTTACCTGAGAATCAAAGGAGCGGGTCCATTAGTTTGTATCTGCACACCAGGTAAAGGTGTCATAAATTGATTAGTTTTTGATTCAAATGCTTCAGTCATTTCTATAGGTTCATAGTTATATTCGTTTCAGATTTGAAGTAAAGATTGAGATGTTGAGAAAACTTACCCATGTGTTCCTCAATGAAGTTATTATCTGTTAAGGGAACTGCCCTCTTGCCCACCTTGGTCTGTCCCCTCTTCAGAATGAGCTCACGCACAGACTTTAAGTTTGGATATCTATTTGGTAAATACAGACATGCAAACAAACACCAAAGGCATGAAAAAGGAGACCCAAAAAATTAAAAATAAATAAAAAAATTAAATAAAAACATTGTAGGGGGCCTGGGGAGATCTAGGCAGAGAATTTGTATTTTATTTTAAAATAAAATTAAGCCACCTGGAAGGCTCTGAATAGTACAATAAGGCTAAATAAACCCATTTTCTTCACGAAGAAAAACATTTATTTACACCGTTCAAGTGCATGTTGATGTACAAATTTAAGATGAAAATTTCATTTGCCTAATTTCTTTGCTTTTTTTTGTTTTGGCCTCCAACATGAGCCAGGCCGATCTCCACCTGTACCTGGTACCCGCTTAAAGCTGTGCCACATGAATAGCATCCTCTTCTTTAAGTTCTCCCATTCTGGAAAATAATTGACTAAAATCATTCTTTCACTTCATTTTTCACTATTACCAACTTCAAGGGCGAATTCCAAATGCATCCTCCAGGAAAATATTAAAGCCTAGAAATGACATCTGTGTGTGGAATGGATCGAGCTGCCAGTGTTTCAGGAGCACGAAACAGCCTATGACGTCAGCGACGGCGAACCCCCACCCCACCCCACCCCACCCGTCGGAGATATACGAGTCACGTTAATGACCTATTTTGAGTTCAAAATGGCGGATTTCGCCAAAAGGCGACTGATTTGCATGGATGTAAATAGGAAATTTTTGATGATACAGTGAATTGCAGGGACTTAACACTCACCCCCAGGCTACATAGGGCTCAACAATCTTCAACATCGCGAGAGAGGTCTTGCAGATTCTGACAAAGGTTCCACTGAAGATTTTTCTCAGCCTGAACATCTGGATAACATTCATCACTCTGGGACTGACACCTTTAATACTAACACGAAAATAATGATCATTCATTGTGTGTAAAAGTACAAAATTGTCTTGCATTAAATTGCTGATAATGTAAAGCCACTTCTAAGACGGTCTCAAGTTTTTCATCCTCAATTATCAAATTGTAAATACTCACTCTCTAATGCGGACAGCAAAGGCTAATTTATACTTGGCAGGAGGCAGTGGGGCAGGTGGCCTCTGTGCAATTCGATGTATGCGAGTATCATCACGACGTTGCTTATGGCTGTCCTTCAAAAAGTCTTCCAAGCGCTTGAACTTTATCGGTGCACCTTTTGAGACCTGAAACAATCCAAAAACAAACGGTTTATACCTGCATGGGAGATGACTTTACTGCAAGTACTAAATATAATCTTTTAAAATGCACCTAACCAAGATACAGTGATACCTTAAAGGGGAATAAGACCCTCCCCCACCCATCCCCGTTAAAAAACACCACTGACGTCTTTGTCGTCATTGGCAGGGAATGAGTTAATGGCAGGAAAGAGTTAAATTGTAAAGTTTAAGAGAGCAGACAGACTACCGCAACGTGGTTACGTCATCAACGCTAGCGAAGGTGGTGGAAGCAGTGCGTACGTGTTTGATTCAAGGAATGCGGAATAAATGGCGACTACGTGGTAGTTTGCAAGCTGCCGTTAAACAACAAAAGAAGATGGCGATGTCAGAAGACAAAATTCTGAAAGTGTGGGGGCATTTCAGACAGACAGACAGGCAGGCAGGCGAACACCAGTGACGCGACGTCTCTCTAGCAAGACATTTATTGTGTTGAAGCATTTAGCTGACGTTCCCCACGACGTACTTCAGTTGTGCGCAGACTGCAAATAACTTGCGTGTTTTTGTCTGAGACACCGCAAAATAGTCCCACACCGACGACGTGTTTTTTCACCGACAAGATTGAAAAAAACTTTATTGGCCGTCAGATAGCTACAGTACTGCGCAACAAGACACGTGACAAGGCTAAAAACAAACTAGCTTTTTGATTCATATGCGACAAAGACGCGTAGTTAAATGTGTTGTGCGGAGCCGATCGATGACGTCATTGATCGGAACGGCGACTTATGACATGAAAGCCAAGCAGCATAAAATGCTGTATCTTGTATTTGTTTATGGCAGTGAGGCATAGTGACAGACAGAACAAATAAATGCTCTTCTATTAGAAGGCAGGAAGTACATACAGTAATCAATGTATCCACTTTTTGTGAAATTTTTGTTTGTCGGTGTACCGTGAGATTTTTCAATTGTAAAATATGTGCCTTGGCTCCATCAACGTTGGAAATCACTGCTGTGGTCAGTGCATGTATTCTAATCAGTCAGGTCAAACCAACATTACAACAATGACAGAAATAATGGATGCGAACTTACTGTAATTAAATTACACCGGAACTTCAGAGCATGATTTGACAGAACGCCGGTACAACTGTTAGTGCTAGCACTAGCTTGCTAGGCTACATAGCGTTTTGTTGTCTGCTTGCGAGACATATCGCATTCAAAGTTATGTGAACATACCTCAAGCAATCCTTGAATTAAAGTCCTCTTCCGAGCACCGGTGACCACCAACACACGTTTTTCCCCATTTAGTTCGTATAATGCGCACGATGCGATCGATTGTTGCTGTTGTGGTCGTGGTAACGAGTGTATCCGGTCGCGTCTGAGTTGACAAGATAAAGCCCAGTGATCGTAAAAAACGGGATTTTATTCCAGTCAGATATTTACAGTACTACGTCAAAAGACACGTGACAAGGCTAAAAATAAACTAGCTTTTGGATTCAAATATACCATACACGATGGCGACGCGGAGTAAATATCTTTTGCGGAGCCGACCAATGACGTCATTGATCGGTCGGCGAATTATGACATTAAAGCCGATCGGTATAAAATGCTAATTATCGCCCGATAAGATCGGTGTAAAGTCTAGTTTAAACTGAAATTTATGTCTTATTTATTTGGAATTGCCTCACAGAAAAACTTTTTGGGCAAGAAAATACAGTTTGCTGCTCAACGTGAATTTAAGAAATAAAACAGTTGGTTATCTCAAAAAAAGAAAAACAATTGGTCATTCATTTTAAGTGGAATGGCTTATATTTTATTTTGTATATATAATTGCTTTTTTAACTAAGCAAAAATACACGATCCAAATACATTGATTGTTGGCTAAAAATGTTGGTAGGACACTCGAATACTAAAATATTTGATAACTGCAGCCCTAAATGCAACGTGATGGTTGTGCTATTAAAAATGTGGAATAAGTCTGATACGTCCCCCAAGTAAGGTCCAGGTACCAAATTCACAGCCGGCCACTGGTTTAGAACATAACGTACATTAGAGAGCACCATGATATTGAGTAGTATGGACTTCATAGAGGTCCATCAGGAAAGAACATGTTTAGAAATTCCAAATGACATACTCACCTTTCTCTTTTCAAGTAGTGCAAGCTTGGCTTGCGTGGCTTTAATAGCCTGGTACCTTTTCCTCTTCTTCAAAAGATACTCTGGGACTAATTTGATGACTTTCTTTGATCTGAGAGAGAAGCGGGAGAAAAGAGCCAGAAAGATAAATACATTTCGCCATCATTCACGTTCTTAAGACAATATTCACTAGTTAGCAGTTGCCAATGCTTGGTTCCAAACTGTCCACCTAGGAAATATTCGTATTTTATTTGGAGTACTTCTAAACATGCAGCCTTTAGCCTGTTTGGCTAACCAGAGTACCTCAAGTATCATCACCATGTATTTACTAATAACAACCACGTTGCAAATTATTTACATTTAAAAATACCCTGACAGTTACTGCACATTGCACAGGCGGGCATTTCCCCCTAAATTGGGAAACTTTCGAGGCTCGACGAAGTAGTACCATGTGAAATGTAATCAATTTCAAAACTGCTTTTCTAACAACGCGATGTTCGAAATGCAATCAGGAACTTTAACGGATACGCCATATTCATCATAGCAAGTCAAAGCGCCAATACTGTACAAACAAAGAAAGACCGATGGACTGTGATGTAAGAAACAAACACAAAACATACTCGGACTCCGCCATTATGGGAATCTCCAACATTTAAGTTCGTCCACTCTTCTTCTACGTTTCCTCTTCTTCGGCGGTGTCTTCGCTTCTTCGTTTGGCCAGATCGATACATTGCCGCCAACTAGAGTATCGGAGTGGGCGCAGTAAGACCGTTTACATACGAAGTGGTGGAATGCAAAAAAAAAGGAATACAGCTACTAAACACAGTGAGGAGGGTAAAAAAATAGCTGACACAAAAGTGACTTCTGACGACGATGAGCATCTTCTGTTGAATGTAAAGTATAAAAGGGAGAAAAAGAGGAGGAGGGGGTTGGTAGAGCGATTGTTAAAGAAGTTGTAAAGTAGTTGTGGTCGCAACAGTTCGTGGCGTGGAAAGGTAATGTCACAGTAATGTTATCATTAGTTTATGTTTTTGTTTCTGTGGGGTTTCTCCAGGTACTCCGGTTTATATAATAAACAAATATATTTATATCATAAAATAATTCACAAAGGGAGTTGCACAAATTGACATATATTCAATTGTATTAATTCCATTACTTTCGTGCATAATCAAATACTGTATGTATTTATTCATTCAATCATGAACAAAACTTCTACATGCGCTACAAGCAAACTGAAGATGGCGCTCAATGTCAAGTTAAAAAGGGAAGGCAAACAGTTGCAGCAGACTCCGAGAACGTACATCTTCGAGACAAGTTGCAATGTTACCACCGTTTGTCTGTACCACAACATGTTTTTAGAAAATGGCAATTACTTTTTTTCTGCTGTTCATTTGAGGACTTGATCGCGGGGGATCGTGGATTTATCACTACGAGTCTGGAGTTATCATTGAAATAATCATCAAAAATACTAAATATTATTATTCTAAAATTCGCCAGACATCGAGCGTCTTTACTGACTACTCCCCGCCCCGCCCACAATCCTGTGCTACCCACTGATTGGCCGGGCGCACTGTCATTCAACCAAAATGGTACATTCGGGTGCAGTTGGTAAGCCCTGTACTCTAAATCGAAAATGCATTCCACAGACCTTGAGCTTAAATAAAAGCAATGGACAACGTCAAAAAACATTTGAATTTATTGACATGATCAATGTTTGCATCTTGTATGCTGTTTGCCAACGAAAATAGTCACGATTTAGCTTACAATAACAATAATGACAACACTGTGTGTTTGACGTAAAACCTCATGTTATACCGTCATTCTGACAACTAGAATGTATGAAACACATATATACATGTGTCTTTCAATATAGTATGTATCGTTGATCAATCTGTGCTTCCCTCCCACACACATCTTTCTGCATCAACTATGAAAAAAATCCGTTCCCGAAGGCAGCAGTAGTTCCATTGTGGCCCTGCAGAGCTAACGAACGCCATCACACACACAGTGGCTACGACGAGGAGAGCAGCGGTTTGATGGCCACAACACAGCAGCAGCCCTTTATCGCACTCGTGTAATTCCAAATGGACTTATCGCGCTACGGATTATGAAGTGCACTTGAAACGGGTAAGATTGATCATTTGATTGATTTCACCTGGTGGTCGGTCACTCCTGACTGTAACAGCCAATGAATTACTTCAACTGTCTAGTTTCCGATTTGTTGTTTTGGTTTGTTCGTAACATTGGCTATACTTCTCATTAGCTCCTGCTTTACCGGACTATATGTTTCGGCAAGGTTCTTTTCAATGTGATACACCATGTGTGTGGTGTGATCAATATGCAGCATTTTTTGGTTGGGTCGTTGAAAGTTAATTAGTCGTGTAGATGAAACCACTATATATATATATATATATATATATTTTTTTTTTTTTTGTTATTTTAATATGTTATTTTAACTATCAGATCTGTAATGCATTTTGCAGGGGGTGGGGGGGGGGGGTCTTTTATTTTATTTATTTTTTATTTTTTCCTTTTGCTACAAGTGGGCTCTGTTGTTTACCATGCCTGCCACCTTCAAAAGCCCTCTTCAGCAACATCAGCATCGCCCCTATCGATGCCTAGTGGAGTCATATGAAGGGCACGACCTCGCAGGCATCTCGCCTCGCTGTTGAGGGATGCGTTCCACTTCTGCTGTGTGCAGCAGGCAATGCAAGGAAACGAGGTTAAATTTGAAGGAAAGTGAATGGAATATTGTGCTAAATTGCTCTGCGGTTTGTTTGGGGGGGGGGGGGGGAATGTTCTGTTGTCCTGTGGAAGGTTGGGAACTCCTATATTCACATATTTCATTCTTAAGCTTGAAAGGGTCGTAAATGTGGTGGGATTATGCCGAAATGTAGTGTTGGAGCCCCAGAAATGGCTATCGTCATTCTCTTGCAAAGGAAGTTGCCACCTCCTCTCTGTGGTGATTTTTGCTGTAATTGACAACTTTTAGTTGTTAGGCGTTGTTTCAGCCACAACTTTGTAAAACATGAGTTCCGTTCATTTTTTTGGGACATTTATTTTATTTTTTTGTCTGCATGTGACATTTATATGTGTGTGTGATTGATGCATCTTACATTTTTTTTTAAGGCTTACAGTGGAACACACACACATAGACACACAACCGCACTGTCTTCATCACGCCTGGGCATGATAATCAGTTTATGTATCGTTTTTTCAATTGAGGCAAAATGAAGTGCACTACTTTTATTTGATTATATATGCAATATTTGTATTATTATTGATTTGGTCTCTCAGTAGTTTGCGCGCTAAAGAAAAACCATCAATGGCCTAACTGGATTCTAAATGATATAATTAAGACTGAGTGTCAAATGAAGATAACTAATTAGATTTGATTACATTTTGATTACTTTTTATAATTTTGAATTAATGCATCAACAGAACCCTTCGTATGTTTCCTCTAAAAATGTGGATTAAAACCATAGATTATTATGTTACAATAATTTGTTATTTACAGAATAAACTGATACCAAGGCATTTTGTAGTTTTTAAATTATGTACAGTATTGAGATGAAATGTAGATACAAATTAAAAATGTGTTTGTTACATTGTACGGTATACAGCATGTGGACATGATACCATGTTGACCTAATGACAAATGTGCACAATTTAGAGAATATGACAACCCAGAAAGGTGACTGTTCCATAAAAAAAGTCCAAAATTATAAATATGAACACTTTTATGTGTTCAAAAGTAGAACTGTGAGTCTAACCTTTTCAAAATCAGACAAATAGATTGCACTGCAAGGTGGCGTTTTGAGGTCATATTTGGACAACTCTGTCACGTTTGAGAATACAGCAGAATGACACATGACAAGAGGGAGCCAATCACAAGTGTCGGCTTTGGAAAGAGGATGTGATATGAAAAAAAAACCAACTGAGCTTTTGAAGCTGTTTTTCAAATGTAACTAAAATTGTGATCCATTACAATTACAGAATTTTTTTAAAATCGTTATATGTCATTAATTACTCCCCAACACTGTTTATTGTTAATTTTCCCCATTTTTGATCAAGGAAATTCTGTGAAATGCCCAGCCGTACCGGAAACCCAACAACCGATAAATGAGTGTCTCGCTTACAAAATGCACTCCACCACAATATTTATTTTATTCACCACGTAAAAAAATGGCTTGTATAGACTAAAAGGTACATGTTTGATATTAAATGATGAGTTGGGTGATCGAGTGGTTATAGAACACACACCCTCTTGGTGGAAAGTTGTCAGCCGGGGTGTTCACATAATGCATCTGTCATATCCGGACTTGTGCAGTTCATTTTGTTCTTTAATCGCTCACGATAGAGCCAAACTCTTTTTGTTTCGCAGTCTACAAAGGCTGCATTGAAAAGCATCTTCATCTTTTTGGTACATGATCTCTCAGGCTAAGTGAAAGCTGCCAGCAACTCTGATAAAGCTGTAATCCTCAAACGTTCTTCAACTTTATGTAACAAGTAATCCATGTTACTCAAGAAGTAAAATTTCTCCAAAACATCCTAATCCTAAATATCAGAGAGCATAGCGGACGATCTTTTTATTTGGGAATTGCAACATGAAATGTTACTATTATTATTGATCTGTTCATACAGTTCATTTTTGTCCAAATGACTTTCCAAAATAATTCCGATGAAGAACTACATTTTTTGAACAACCTCCAGGAGCAGTAAATTCTAAAAACAAGGCATTCAAAAGTTCAGTCAACAAATGATTGATTTGTTTGCACCATGGAAGGTTAATCCTCACACAAGGTGATTAAAAATGAGTCAAGCAACACAGAAAATAATGATACCGTAGACCAGTGTACAATTGTTGTTTAATTTTTGTTTTTACTTTTTCATGACGACAGCCGCACAATTTCTGATATAAAAAGGAACATTTGTTTCCAGAAAGATTTTGATTGATTTAAAAAAGGCAATATGAACTCTTATTACTCTGTGAATTAAACAATGAAATGATGATGCTGTAATTATCAGTCAATAAAGAAACATAATAAAACCCCGTAGCTATGGCTAAATATGGTCAGTTTCATATTAGATATATAGCCTATCCCAGCTAGCTTCGGGCGGGAGGCGGGGTACTCCCTGAACTGGTCGCCAGCCAATAGCAGGGCACAAAAATAATGACCCTCATTTTATATTTAAATACAAGACACACACACCGTTTGAGGGATCGCCAACTTAATGCTAACAGTCAATGGAAAATCCCATTGACGGGATAGCTAAGATTAGGACTTGGTCATGGGAGGGATTTACCTTCAAATAATGACTATCCGCACACAAACGGCGTAGTAACACATACTGACAAGTCATAAAACAATACACACGGGCATGCATTTTTACTAATCTGCGAAAAACGAGTTTAACAACGTTATATTGCGACTTGCTTCTTCGACTCCATTTTTTTAGCTTACGGTAAATGAGTAGCTCCATGCATGCATCGCACCACACTGCCCCTAAGAGGCCAAACCGCACACAGCAGGAACAGCAGATACAGTCATTGACTGTAGTTAAAAAAAAAAAGAAAACACCTTTTTTTTCCCTGACTGTGACATGAAATCAGACTATACGTATGCTGTTTCAGGTCAATTAGGATTACCAAAATTATTTCTATTTGCTAAATGCCAGAATAATGAGAGGTCCTCAGAACTGTGAGGCAGACGCTGTAACCAGTCGTCCACCGTGCTGCCTGATTTATTCATTTCAGTATTATTATTAATTAGTGCAATTGCAATACCTTTATTTTAGTGAGGTTAGTCATTGACATGAATGCAATTGTACTAATAATTTCTTAAAGGGGCTTAAATAATACTGTATAAAATGCAAAAACTGCGCAATTAATTTTAATTATAAATGAGCCTGATCGTTGGCGATTTTTTTACATTTAAAATGCGGGCACTGCTGACAGGAAAAAAAACTGAATTTTGCAGATTTATTAAAAAAGAAAAACTGAAATATCACACAGCCATAAGTATTCAGACCCTTTGCTCAATATTTAGGAGAAGCACCGTTTTGAGCTAGTACAGCCATGAGTCTTTTTGGGAATGATGCAACAAGTTTTTCACACCTGGATTTGGGGATCCTCTGCCATAAAGCCCCGACTGGTGGAGGGCTGCAGTGGTGGTTGACTTTCTAGAACTTTCTCCCATCTCCTGACTGCATCTCTGGAGCTCAGCCACACAGTGATCTTTGGGTTCTTCTTTACCTCTCTCACCAAAGCTCTTTCACCCAATTGCTCAGTTTGGCCGGACGGCCAGCTCTACGAAGGGTTCTGATCGTCCCAAACGTCTTCCATGTAAGGATTATGGAGGCCACGATGCGCTTAAGTGCAGCAGAATAATTTTTTTGTAACCTTGGCCAGATCTGTGCGTTGCCATATGTCTGTCTCTGAGCTCTTCAGGCAGTTCCTTTGACCTCATGATTCTCATTTGCTCTGACATGCACTGTGAGCTGTAAGGTCTTATATAGACAGGGGTGTGGCTTTTCTAATCCAGTCCAATCAGTGTAATCAAACATAGCTGGACTCCAATGAAGGTTTAGAACCATTTTAAGGATGTTCAGAAGAAATGAACAGCACCAGAGTTAAATATACGTGTGTCACAGCAAAGGGTTGAATACTTATGGCTTTGTGATATTCCAGTGTTTCTTTTTTTAATAAATCAGCAAAAATCTCAACAACTGTCAATATGGGGTGCTTAAATGAACTTAAATGATTTTAACAAATGGCTGCAATATAACAAAGAGTGAAAAATGTAAGTGGGTCTGAAGACTTTCTGTTTTTTAGCATATTAAATTAGCGATTGAGTCACTGATGGTGTCGTGGTGGATTTGCCTGACTTTGGTGCAGGCAGCATGGGTTCAGTTCAGTTTGAGTTGAGTCAAATGTACAATATTGGACAACCGTCGAAAAGGCCCACTGGTTCAGGTGTTTATATCATTACCATGTTAGTCACATGGTCCAAACTCGTGTGTTTCAAAAGCACAGTGAGCCACTGTCTTCTCCACTTCGCGTCCTGCAGCATCTTCCAGAGCTCAGTCATATCACAACAATGTTGCCTCTTGTGTCACTTTTCCACTGAATAGATACAGTCAGTCTCTTGTTTTGCTTGCCATTTATTTTCTTATACTATACATGGGGGGCCAGTTTGTGTTAACAGTTGAGGGGAAACCCTATTGAAGGGATAGCTAATATAAGCATTTGATCACAAGAAGGATTTACCTTCAAATATGGATTATTCAGGCGGCACGGTGGACGACTGGTTAGCACATGCGCCTCACAGTTCTGAGGACCGGGTTTCAAATCCGCCTGTGTGGGGTTTGCATGTTCTCCCCCGTGCCTGAGTGGGTTTTCTCCGGGTACTCCGGTTTCCTCCCACATCCCAAAAACAGGCATGGCAGGTTGATTGAAGATTCCAAATTGCCCGGAGGTGTGAATGTGTGCGCGAATGGTTGTTTGTTTTTAAACACATATGGTGCCATACAGTCATGGCTAAAAACATTGGCATGGCTAAAAATATTGCCATGCTTTTAGCCATGACTGTTTTTTTTTTCCTCAGTTTTTTTTATTTCTATTATTTTAATATATTATTTTACTTGTCCCCTGTGTTTTTTGTTGTTCTTTTAAGATATATTAAAAGTTGAGTTTTCATAGTTCATGATTGTTTTTATTTTTTCCCCATAATCACCCAGCCCTAGTGTAGCATCCCCTCCTCCCTTCACACTGCGAGAGGCTGCGTACATCCCCGTGAGCTTCTGTCTGCGCGGTGGGCGTGTGCAAATGATTGACAGACTATTCGGTCACGCTTCCTGTCCCGACACTCTCTGATTGGGTATTTTTGTCCCACCATCCCCAGTTGTAAAATAGAGGCAATAATTAAAACTACATTCGAGGCCTGTCATACAGACAGTTTTAACATCCATCCATCCATTTTCTGTACCGCTTCTCCTCACAAGGGTCGCGGCCGTGCTGGAGCCAATCCCAGCCATCTTCGGGCGAGAGGCGGGGGTACACCCTGAACCGGTCACCAGCCAATCGCATTTGAACCCCGGCCCTCAGAACTGTGAGGCAGATGTGCTAACCAGTCGTCCACCGTGTGCCCTCAGTTTTAACACACATGACATATTATAATTATAATCCACCATGCATGTGAATGCTGAGAAATTCTGTAGCTGAGCCAGATGACTAAATAACGAATTTGAGTAGGCAACTCTCAATCTTCCATACCACAATATATCATAGCGATCACCAGATATCTCGCCAATATGCTCCCAAGAGGCTGTGAGCAGCATTGAGATAACAACCAAAGCAATCTCACATTCAGTTAATGCTTATGGCGATAAGAGGACCATGACATCATTGGTCTTTTCTTCTCAACTTTCACATTCCATAAATCTACCAAAAAAAAAAAAATCTCCTGGTTGCAAACAAGCCACAAATGATTAAGTTGATCAATAGGTTCACTTTCAGTGGCATGCGGTGACGATCATGGCTGGTGAGGCATTGATTTCATCACAGAGTTACAAATAGATAAACCCGGAGTAGCTTTTATTACGCTAAAAAAAACAAAAACAAAAAAAATATATATATATATATATGTATAGTATATTGTATGGTAGTTACTGATGGTGTAGTGGTACACTCGCCTGACTTTGGTGCGGGCAGCGTGGGTTCAGTTCCCTCTCAGTGACAGTGCGAATGGTTGTCCGTGTCTATATGTGCCCTGCGACTGACTGGCGACCAGCTCAGAGTGTAGTCCGCCTTAGCTGGGATAGGCTCCAGCGCCCCGCGACCCTGAACAGGACAAGCGGTGTTGTAAATGGATGGATGGAAAAATCCAAATGACAACAACATATATATATATATATATATATATATCATGTTTTAGCATGTTTCTAGGGATGAAATGAAGGGTGAAAGGGGTACAGTTCCATGGAAGCTTGTAGATGCTCATCTTAGGCGGTTTCTTCACAGGAATTCAATTAGCCAGAGTCGACCCGCTGCGTCCACCTGCAACAGCTCTCTGTTGTGTGGACTGCCTTTAAATGCGCATGTGTGTTACTGCTTAATGAAATGAAGTTGTGGTTTCATTTCCTCTGCAAAGAATCACAGTTGCTCATTTACATCTGGAGCGCAGGCAAGGCCTGGTGCTTTGGCTTTCGCTCATATATCCTGGTCCTCATTTCCTTTTCTTTTTTTTTCTTTTTTTCAAATCTCTAAATTCCATTCTGCTCTTAAGTCCTTTTAGCCCCTCGTCAGGGGTTCAATAGTGTACTGATGTGCATTGGTCTACGACCCCAATTCCAATGAAGTTGGGACGTTGTGTTAAACATGAGTAAAAACAGAGTGTTAGGGTCAACAACAAAGTGTTTGCACTGAGGCGACTGGTTATTAATTTTAACAAAGTTTAGGCACACTTTTGTTCGCCGCCGCCGCCGCACGTCTTCTTTGTTGGTTTTCTCCGCTTCTTCGTTGGTTTTCGCCACTTCTTCTTCGGGGCGGGCGGACTGTAGGCATCGAAACTGGGAACCGAAATGTTTTAATTTGAAGGATTCTGGGAGAACTGCAACGTTAGTCCAATCGGTTCTCGAATCGCACTGACTAAGTGAACCGTGATATAGCGAGGGATTACTGCTTGAAGAACATGCTTTTTCACTTTCGGCAAGACTGAAGGCAGCAAAACCCACGAACAAGCAGCAAGTGAAGGTGGTAGCAGTGAAGGCCTGGCAATCCTTTTGTGATCATAATATTTAATTTCCTTCGCAGAATGAATAGTGTTTTTCCATCAATCAATCAATAAAGGTACTAATTAATTGTAGAAGTGTAATTTACTTTACAGAACTCAGCTGACAAAGGGCTGATGTGATCGTTATCGTCCCTTATTTATTCCTTTGAAAATATGTACACATGGAAAAAGGTGTTGGTACCCATCCTCTCAGGAAAAAGGAAAAAAAAAAAAAAACCTAGGTTACTGTAATAACTTAAAATGGACAAAAGTAATCAAGAAAACCGGGCTGCTTTGCCACATCGTGTCTTGAATCTGTGCAGAGTTCAATGAAATCTCAAGACTATCAAAGCATTCTGGAGTGAAATGTGCTTAAATTTAAGGGCATCATTTTTGTCCAGGACAGTTTCTTTATTGAATTACTATTAATTTTTTTTTTTTTTGGTATATACCACAATGGAATCGGTAAAATCACTCCTTTCCAAATTGCACAATGATTGTGAATGTGAATGCCTCAACAATCACGTGGGTGTACAAGCAACAATCACGTGGGTGTACAAGCAACAATCACGTGGGTGTACAGTAGTTCGATAGCAGACCGGTGGCGACGTGTAGTTGGAGGGGCAAAACAAAAGTGCTTTCTGCAAATGTAAATGGTTGCATGGTTTGAAATATAATTAACCTGTTGTGAAACGTCCAGCCTTTTTCTAATGTCATGTTGTGGGACAAAGGCCTTATATTTTAGTCCACAAGGCCCGCTTGTATTCATGAGCATAATGAATCTACATTGCAAAGCTGTCATGTTCTTTAGTTTCTATGAATTTTAATGCAGACATGAACAGCATGTTGCTCCAGCTTTGACTTCATGCGTACAACCGATTTCCTCTCGGCCCACAGAAAGAGTTTTTTTATTTTTTTTTTTAAAGCCATTAAGGTATTTTCTCAGCCTCATCTCAGATATGAACGTGGTGCCAGACTTGAGACTTGGATAAGAGCTTTTATTCCAGGCAATTTCCACTGCACTACCGCACTCCAACTCTGCTGCCTGCCCTTTGCGTTGCCCTTCGCACTCTGCTCGACTCTGCGGTGTCATTGCTCGTTTACTTTTGTCGTTACATTGGCGCACCATGCCTCTAACATTTACAGTGGGTAGCCCCCTTAAATTTGTCAGTCCTTGCTATATTGCAGCCATTTGCTCTAATCATTTAAGTTCATTTGCCCCCTCGTTAACGTACACACAGCGCCCCATATTGACAGAAAAAAAAACTTCATTGTTGAAATTTTTGCTGATTTATTAAAAAAGAAAAACTGAAATATCACTCAGCCTTAAGTATGCTCCCAGTCAGTCGAGCGGTCAAAAAAAAGTCACCCAAAAAAGTGGAGCGCTCATCACACAACAAAATTTAGAGCTGTTGGAACTGGGTGCACACATAAGGCTCGCCGCATTATGAGGCGCCCCCGTCCATTTTGGAGCAAATTTAAGACTTCAAAGTGCGCCTTACGGTCATGAAAATACAGTAGTTGAATTTTCTAACGGGTGGCACGGTGTACGAAGATAGCTGGGATAGGCTGCAAGCACGCCCGCGACCCTAGTGAGGAGAAGCGGTACAGAAAATGGATGGATGGAATTTTCTAACGAAAAACATTGTTTTCAACATCTGCATAGTATGTTAAAAAGACCACAATAAATGTGCATGTTGGGAACATGTCAACGATATTCTGTTGAATCTTGTTGAATCCACTCGTCTCCTTGAATCATCTGCTAAATCCTGCCTCATGGAGTGTAGCGGAGCGGACAGAAAAGGTCCAGAGAGGCCTGATTGTTCAATAAGAGTACTTTTCCATTGAATCCAGTCCTCACCAGCATCTTCTCTCTGAGGCCGGCTAGCCCGTACCTGTCACTCAAATCAGATCCACCAGAACTTGTGTGTAGGCGAATGAAATGCTCCAGATTTAATTAGTGATCTAGCATGGTTATATGTTTTAATAATGCGCACCATGACAATGCAAAGTAAAATACAGGCAGATAGGCCTGTCCCGATAGCAATTTTTGAAAGATCATACATCTTCCCAATACAAACAATAAACGATAATATTGTTTTTTTTAACCCCTCTGAAATCATGAAAAATAAGTCCCGCCCTGATTATTTATTTTAGTTTAGCTTTTTAAATTTTTTTTTTTAAGCGGTATTTTTGTTTTTTATTATTATTGTTGTTATGATTATAATTTCTCTATTAACTAGTTTTCCTTTACTCGGTGATATGTATCCCCCCCTGGGTCTGAAATAAAGAATATAGAGCTGGAAGGCTAGCCTGGTTTACATGGAGCCTTCGATTCCATCTCACACGGCTCTTCCGATGAAATGTATATATATATATATATATATATATATATATATATATATATTCGCCCGATCGGAATCGATCACGTTACATGTAAACAACTGACCAGAGATTTTCTATCGATATGATTTCATTTGGATTGGCAAACAAGTCTCCAGCTAGTGTGTGGTTGGTCCGCTGAAAACGAGCCCTTCACCTGTCAATACAAATATATACGCTGACGTTCGCTGTCGTCAACTACTGGCTGAATAACGCGTGCCACTGAGGTTATGCTTCGTAAAAGAGTTAACGTTCCCGTGTTTGTGTTATTGGGAACTAACACACAACAGTGTGGAGCGACGTGCTGTTTTCAACGACCACTGCAGTGGACCGAGCTGTTCGGCTCAGCTCTCTAGCTTGTTGGCTCCCAGGCTAGCTCGTCAGCTCGCAAGCTAGCTCGTTAGCTTGCGACAACAAACATTTCACTTTCCCCTAAGCGTCTCCGTTGTGTGAATCTCCACGCTGCATAATGAATTGCCCCGCAGTCTATAGAGTTGCTTTGAATCTTTGTAAAAGATGTAGCAGACAGCTGTAATCGTTACAAAAATGCAGCTATTCTAGAAATGGCAAGTTCCCTACTTAACCAAAAAGAAGTGAACCATCATTGGGAGGCTCACAGCGAGTTTTAGGTGAAGCTATACATGGCATGGCATGGCTGTCTGGTGTCATAAGAACACAACCGCTCCATATGAGAGCCTCGAAAGTCCTGAAAGACAACACAAGCTTCACTTCAAAGTTCACAGTTCTGACCCAAGTCCATGTCGAGCCTAAAAGGGAAGCTCTCCAATTTGGAATTCAACACACTGCACTGAATTGTCATGTTTGGTGCTGACTTCAAAAAAGGTACAATAAGAATGAAAAGAATCCTTCCAAGGCTGCGTGAAGGCGTGTTCGAGAAGGCTGTAAAAGAATGTTCGACTCCAAGGGGATTACTTTCGAAAGGAAAAACTTTACTGAGGAGGGCAAATTTCTCACAAATTTAATTACAATACATTAAACAATTATTTAATAAAAGAAAGTTAAATGTATATGTACAAATATTTGTTGCAGAAGTTTTAAAATGAATAAATGAAGCAAAGGCTGCACGGTGGCGACTGGTTAGCACATCTGCCTCACAGTACTGAGGACCCAGGTTCAAATCTGGCCTCCCCTGTGTGGAGTTTTGCATGTTCTCCCCGTGACTGCGTGCGGTTTCTCCGGGCACTCCGGTTTCCTCCCACATCCCCAAAACATGCATTAATTGGAGATCCTAAATTGCCCATAGGTGTGAATGTGAGTGTGAATGGTTGTTTGTTTCGATGTGCCCTGCGATTGGCTGGCAACCAGTTCAGGGTGTACCCCGCCTCCTGCCCGCAGTTAGCTGCGATAGGCTCCAAATGCATGGGTGGATAAATCAAGCAAATATTTCATGAGAAATGAGTACAAAAATAACGAATCATTTTGAATTACCAAGTTTTAGAGAAAAGGCTAAATTTATTTGCCAAATATTACAGGACTTTTGATCCTGTAAGTGGTTGGTGGGCCAGATTCAAGACCAAAGTGAGCTATACCTTGCCCACCCCTGCTCTATGAGGTTTATGTCTGGAGATTGACTTGACCAGTCTAAAACTTCTTATTTTGTTGTTTTGTCACTAACAGGTGCTGTTTACCTTGAGCCACCTGTTAAATGTGTGTTATTTTGTTTACCTCGTAGCTTTCCTTAGCTTCAAAATTGCTTGTTTTTCAACCATAGACAGCTCGCTGGTTTTCATGTTGGTTACATTCCAAACTTGTTTAAAACATAGTCTTCACGGGCAAAACCCAAATCAATCTGAAACTGAGCATTGACATTCTGCATTATTTATTGTTGAATAACAACTGGGGAACAAAACATGATAGTCAGTCACATGAAAAATGTGTTTATTCAAACAAAAGGTGCTATCTTCCAAAGTTTGTATCATATCTCGATGTAAATTCCTGGAACTAAAAGCTGAAATGTGTTTTGTAATCCTCTTTTGATTTCAAACCAAGTGTTTTTGGTCTGCTAAGCAACAATACATGATGGCCTCACTGTTCAAATACCTGGAGGGAATTGTAAATATAGCCATTATCAAACCATTTGCAGTCAATGACGACTTGAAATCTGGAGCCCATAGACATTTCTAACTTCTGAGTTTCCTTCCTAGGAATGCTCAGGTCTTCACTGCAGCTTGTTCGTGGGTCTGGCCGATTTATGTCTTCAGGAAGTGAAGAACGTGATCTGTTGGGCCGAGATCGGGCCACTGACTTGGACATTTAAGAGTATCCAATCGCTTTGCCTTCATAAAGGTCCTAATTGTAAATACGGCCTGACCGATTAATTAGGCAGCCGATAAAATTGGCCGATTTCAGCCCTTTTCAAATTGGCCAAAATCTCTTTGTGCCGATCGTCTTCCCATTAAATACATTAAATCTCTACAATATAGTACAAAGTTAATGAAATTTTGCTTATTCATAAAATATCCAAATTAAATTTAACCATAATATCCTTCAATTAACAGGATAAATAACAGGTGTCTAATATTGAGTGTTGAGGAAGTTCAACACTTTCTTTCCTCTCTATTGGGGAAGCTCCATGTCCTAATATTGTTAATAATAATAAAAACCCACGACATCCTAATCACTGTTGTATCCATCTGAAGTCACTTTACTGTTTAGGAGTTGGATAACCACATATTTCGATAGATTGTGTAACCATTAAACATTTGTGTTTTGTTTTTTAATTGTTTATTATGTACATTTTATTGTGTGTTCTTTACAAAAAGTGTATTTTGTGAACAAATGGCCATTCATTTCATGTAATTTTAAGGATAAATGCTACATCAGGAAATATAGGGGACCAAAAAAGGTTCTTTTATTAATGATATCATTTTAAAATGGATTATTAATTGGTCCAATTTGATGTTTTTGCGTCGAAGAATATGCATATCGGCTGTATGAAAGTTGTGCCTGACTTCCTGCCCACTGTGTTTCAGTGGATTTTCTCATTTTGTATGGATGCTACTGTCTTTCCAGCCAGTGAATTAGCCCCCACGTTCGTCGCTGTAGCTGAGCGACAGTAGCAGAATGACTGAGTCTGTTGTGTCTTAACCGGTCATGTGACAGCTCTGTGTGGCTGAGCGACTTCCCCCCCCTGCAGCCCGAGCGCTATTACGTTTTATTAGCCCGGACGCTGATGAAAAGATTCATCTCTCCCTCCCGGGGTTTGCTCCCAAAACTCACAGCAAACCCCACTGGGACGCTGTCGCCATTACTGCGTTGGCCAGCAAGAGAGATCAATGAAGAGGAAGTAAGACACCGGCACGGGTGGTGGCCAAATGGCAATTTTCTGCTGGTAAATAAAGACGCAAATCACATGTTTCACTCACACTGAGGCCGGCACGAGTATTTTGGGACAGCGTAGACAACCAGCATACCAACCTGAAAAAAGATGATACTCAGAAAGTCTTTCTGCCTCAACAATAGAACTCCGTAATTTCTGCTCAGTATTGGTCTGCATTCATACAAGCCGGTCTTGAGAAAATCCTTTTTTAAGGTTCTTTCCATCTTGACCTGTAACCATGACTCGGGTGGGTGAAAGAAAATCAGTTTTGTACGTAGAAAATATCACTCTTCAGTATTTCATCAGGCTATTACTATTGAAATATAAGGGAAAACATCTTTTTATCTGCTTCTGAAGTACAAATCCCTGCGTTCTTACAACTTGGAATTTGACCAGAATTTTCAGGAGAAATACTGTATTTCTCCTAAGGCACAAATATTTGCGTGTAACGTATTTGTAAGATGAATATGACTTTATTTTTGTAACACAATGACTTCATTGTCTCTTAATATCCATTTTCTACCGCTTATCCGAGGTCGGGTCGCGGGGGCAGTAGCTTTAGCAGGGACGCCCAGACTTCCCTCTCCCCAGCCACTTCATCCAGCTCTTCCGGGGGGGGGGGGGATCCCGAGGCGTTCCCAGGCCAGCCGAAGGACGTAGTTTCTCCAGCGTGTCCTGGGTCATCCCCCGGGTCTCCGGGACGTGCCCGGAACACCTCAGCAGGGAGGCGTCCGGGAGGTATCCGAATCAGATGCCCCAGCCACCTCATCTGGCTCCTCTCGATGTGAAGGAGCAGCGGCTCTACTCTGAGATCCTCCCGGATGACCGAGCTTCTCACCCTATCTCTAAGGGAGAGCCCGGACACCCTGCGGAGGAAACTCATTTCGGTCGCTTGTATCCGGGATCTTGTTCTTTCGATGCAATACTTAGGTCGCCAAACCGGACCCCCTCTACGCCTCTGCTGCGCCAAGAAATTCTGTCCATAAGAGTTATGAACAGAATCGGTGACAAAGGGCAGCCTTTGCGCAGTCCAACCCTCACCGGAAACGAGTCCGACTTACTGCCGGATATGCGGACCAAACTCTGACTCCGGTCGTACAGGGACCGAACAGGACCCCCCGAGGGACACGGTCGAACGCCTTCTCCAAGTCCACAAAACACATGGAGACTGGTTGGGCGAACTCCCATGCACCCTCGAGGACCCTGCCAAGGGTCCACTGTTCCACGGCCAGGACGAAAACCACACTGCTCCTCCTGAATCTGAGATTCGACTTCCCGACGGACCCTCCTCTCCAGCACCCCTGAATAGACCTTACCAGGGAGGCTGAGGAGTGTGATTCCCCCTGTAGTTGGAACACACCCTCCGGTCCCCCTTCTTAAAAAGTCTGCCAATCCAGAGGCACTGTCCCCGATGTCCATGCGATGTTGCAGAGGCGTGTCAACCAGGACAGCCCTACAACATCCAGAGCCTTGAGGAACTCCGGGCGAATCTCATCCACCCCCGGGGCCTTGCCACCGAGGAGCTTTTTAACCACCTCGGTGACCTCAACCCCAGAGATAGGAGAGCCCGCCTCAGAGAACCCAGACTCTGCTCCCTCATGGGAAGGCGCGTCGGTGCAATTGAGGAGGTCTTCAAAGTATTCTCCCCACCGGCTCACAACGTCCCGAGTCAAGGTCAGCAGCGCCCCATCCCCACTATACACAGTGTTGATGGTGCACTGCTTTCCCCTCCGGAGACGCCGGATGGTGGACCAGAATTTCCTCGAAGCCGTCCGGAAGTCTTTCTCCATGGCCTCGCCGAACTCCTCCCATGCCCGAGTTTTTGCTTCAGCGACCACCAAAGCTGCATTCCGCTTTGCCAGCCGGACCCCATCAGCTGCCTCAGGAGTCCCACATGCCAAAAAGGCCCGATAGGACTCCTTCTTCAGCTTGACGGCATCCCTCACCGTTGGTGTCCACCAACGGGTTCGGGGATTGCCGCCACGACAGTCACCAACCACTTTAGGCCCACAGCTCCGGTCGGCCGTCTCAGCAATGGAGGCGCGGAACATGCTCCACTGAACATGAGCAAAGTTCTGTCGGATCTGGGAGTTGAAACTCCTTCTGACGGGGGATTCCGCCAGACGTTCCCAGCAGACCCTCACAATACGTTTGGGCCTGCCACGTCGGACCGGGATCTTCCCCCACCATCAGAACCAACTGTTGACAGCTCCGCCCCTCTCTTCACCAGAGTGTCGAAGACATGCGGCCGCAAGTCCGATGACACGACCACAAAGTCGATCATCGAACTGCGACCTAGGGTGTCCTGGTGCCAAGTGCACGTGTGGACACCCTTATGCTTGAACATGGTGTTCGTTATGGACATAACACATAAGTCAAGTAACAGAACACAGCTCGGGTTCTGATCGGGGGGGCCGTTCCTCCCAATCACGCCCTTCCAGGTCTAACTGTCATTGCCCACGTGAGCATTGTAGTCCCCCAGCAGAACGATGGAGTCCCCAGCGGGAGCGCTCTCCAGCACCCCCTCCAAGGACTCCAAAATGGGTGGGTACTCTGAACTGCTGTTTGGTGCATAGGCACAAACAACAGTCAGGACCCATTCCCCCACCCGAAGGCGGAGGGAGGCTACCCTCGGGGTGAATCCTAACGTACAGGCGCCGAGCCGGAGAGCAATAAGTATACCCACACCTGCTCGGCGCCTCTCACCGTGGGCAACTCCAGAGTGGAAGAGAATCCAACCCCTCTCGAGAGGACAGGTACCAGAGCCCAAGGTGTGTGTGGAGGCGAGTCCGACTATATCTAGTCGGAACTTCTCGACCTCACACACCAGCTCGGGCTCCTTCCCTGCCAGAGAGGTGACATTCCAGGTCCCTAGAGCCAGCTTCTGTAGCCGGGGATCGGATCGGCAAGGTCCCCGCCTTCGGCCACCGCCCAGCTTGCACTGCACCCGACCACTATGGCCCCTCGCACAGGTGGTGAGCCCATGAAAAGGGGGACCCACGTTACCCTTTCGGGCTGTGCCCGGCCGGGCCCCATGGGTGCAGGCCCGGCCACCAGGCGCTCGCCTTCGAGCCCCACCTCCGTGCCTGGCTCCAGAGGGGGGCCCCGGTGACCCGCGTCCGGGCAAGGGAAACCTGAATCCATTTATTGTACTCGTCAGGTTTTTGGAGCCGTGCTTTGTCTGGTCCCTCACCTAGGACCTGTTTGCCATGGGTGATCCTGCCAGGGGCATAAAGCCCCAGACAATTTAGCTCCTCGGATCAAACCCCTCCACCACGATAAGGTGACGGCTCAAGGAGGGGGTCTCTTAATATCTATAATTTATTCTTAGATCTGAATTCCCCCTTCAGTTGAATTCCCTCTGGCGGGATTATAATTTGTATCATATTAAAATAAAACAAATAACATTCCAACTTTATTCTTGTAAAAACGTGGAATTTAAAGTAGTTTGCACACAGTTTCTTCATGACATATTCATCCTCATCAATTTAATACAACAACAACAACAACAAACTTTTACGTTGCTGTATTCTGTGCTGTTGGTGGGAAAAAATAGTAGCGTCGCACTGAGGCTTTTCATGCGAGTGCAGTCTCATCGCTGCCTCACTTTAGCAATCAGCAAAGCCACAGAGACAGATTAAATTAGATTAGCAGACCTGAGCCTTAAAGTCAAATGGGCCGCTAATGGGCTCTGAGATATTTGACAGCCACGACAGCACGTCTTGTGTAAAGAAATGGCAGTTAGGAGGTGGCCATGCAGTTAACCCCTACCAAATAATACATCCGCTGTGTAATTCTGCTGTCCACTTAATCCACTCCTGCTGAAGACGTACCATGTAAATTAAAGTTGCTATATGCCGTGTCGCAGATTCCCTTTATCGTTTAATTGCACACTTCCTTCAGATATTTATTTACAAAAGGTGTGTTTTTCAGCAAAAAACAATTTTCGAAAAAAATGGCGATTCTCGAATTGAAAACTGAAGCCACGCTGCCCGCACCAAAGTCAGGCAAGTGTACCGCTACACCATCAGTGACCCAAAATCCAGCCAATCAAACAAATTAGAATGACGCTTATAGCTATGCATAGCCTAAACATTGAAATCCAGTACAGCACATTTTTTGTACAGCATGTTTTTTGTACAGCTCAGTTGTATTTAACTTTAAGTACAATAAATGTGTCTTTGATCTTTAACAATTTGTTTTAAAAATGTTATTGTTGTACATTGTTTAACTTTTATGTGCCTGACATTTTTAATTGAATCATTTAAGTAGTTTTTTTTAAAAAAGTCCTATATTTAAGTGCAGTGTTAGTGTTCAAACTGCATGCTTACAATAATAATTACAATTTTTGGGAGTAAAAACTTCCTTTTTTATCAAACACTTCAGCCTACTGCGGTTGTATTTGAATGTAGGTTATGATGGTGGTACTTAGAGAGCTAAGTTGTAGTTTCTTTTTTTGAGGTGGCACTTGGTGTAAAAAGTTTGCGAACCACTGCTCTACACTGATGAGTAAGGGACCTCACAACCTAACGGTCACCTGGTGAAGCTTACTGACGACACAGTTCTCCTGTCCAGCCCCACTCAGCATCATGGACCTGCCCTGCAGCAATTTGCCGAGTTGTCTCACATCTGCCAGCTGCAAGTGAACGTCAGCAAGACCAAGGGTTTGGTGGTAACCTTCTCCAGAAGACAGTGAGTGCTAGATGAAGCTGCCTCCACCACTATCCACGGGTCGCTGGTTGAGACTGCGACATATGCGGTTGTCCTCCCAAACAGAGGTTATCCTGAGGAAATGTCACCAGAGGGTCTATGCGCTGAGGAAGCTGAACTCCTTATCTGTCAGCAAAAGGTCCTACTGACATTCTATCATGCCTTCATATTGCTTGTCGTTCCCTCTGCAGGAGAAGAACCGCCTACACAGTGACAAGATCACTGGACTTCCCACTCCCGCCGACTCCTCTTAATGAGACGCAGGTTCGCGGCATGACTGATCCTAAAGGACACCTCCCACGCTCTCTTCCAGGCATTCAAGAGGTGACCGATCGAGTCGCTGGCTTTTGTGTAGGACCGAGAGGAGGAGATACTGTGAACCAGAGGTCGGCAACTAGCAGCCCGCAGGCTATAATTGACCCGCTGTCAATTTTATCTGGCCCGCCATCTGACATTTGTCAAGTCACAATAATGAGCCGGGCTGCTATAGCCCAAAAGCAGGGGAAAAAAGGCTGCTACGCCACTCACTTCACTTCCTTGTTACAGTATAAGCACCTGATTGGCCGCGTAACCTACGTGACCTGATGACATCAGAAGAAATACACTGATTGCCTGACTTGCCCAATTGACTTCCATTCAATGCGGACGTAATGTCTATAAAACTGCGGCTGCGCCGGCTGTGACCGTCTACGAGGGGTGTACGATAATCGCCCAATAAACAAGAACAAAAAAAAAAGTGCTGACAACTAATGGGGATTGCAAGACACATCATCGTCAATTCGAATGTACCTCGGCTGTCTGAGTGTCGCTTTGCAATCGTTCGGACGAGATGAGACCCTCATGTAACGGGAGCGAGGCTGTGCGGATGTACGTTGAGAAACTTCACTCCCCAATCCTTAAAGAGGGTGCCCGGGTTTTTAGCTCAGCGTTCAGCGCGCTCAACTTCCGAGCTGGACAGCGCAGAATCGCCACAGTTAAACTTGCGGCACGAGGGACCTCTACTCCGCGCAAACCTGGCTGCAACCTTGTTGCGGATAAGACAAGTTGTGTTGGCATTTAGAAACGCATATTTTTCTTTCCACTCTTCTTTGTACTTCCTACAAAAATCTAAATGTTTTGGTGTCCAAAATGTATTAATTTTCCGTACCGCTTATCTTCACTAGGGTCGCGGGGGTGCTGGAGCCTATCCCAGCTGACTCTGGGCGAAAGGCGGGGTACGCCCTGAACTGGTCGCCAGCCAATTGCAGGGCACATATAAACAAACAACCATTTGCACTCACATTCACACCTACAGGGAATTTAGCGTCTTCAATTAACCTACCATGCAAGTTTTTCAAATTGAACTGCGCAGGTACTCATTTAGGTTTTTGCTTCAGCGACCACCAAAGCTGCATTCCGCTTGGCCAGCCGGTACCCATCAGCTGCCTCAGGAGTCCCACAGGCCAAAAAGGCCCGATAGGACTCCTTCAGCTTGACGGCATCCCTCACCGTTGGTGTCCACCAACGGGTTCGGGGATTGCCGCCACGACAGGCACCGACCACCTTACGGCCACAGCTCCGGTCGGCCGCCTCAGCAATGGAGGCGCGAAACATGGTCCACTGAACATGAGCAAAGTTCTGTCGGAGGTGGGAGTTGAAACTCCTTCTGACAGGGGATTCCGCCAGACGTTCCCAGCAGACCCTCACAATACGTTTGGGCCTGCCACGTCGGACCGGGATCTTCCCCCACCATCGGAGCCAACTCACCACCAGGTGGTGATCAGTTGACAGCTCCGCCCCTCTCTTTACCCGAGTGTCCAAGACATGCGGCCGCAAGTCCGATGACACGAGCACAAAGTCGATCATCGAACTGGTACCTAGGGTGTCCTGGTGCCAAGTGCACGTGTGGAGACACTTATGCTTGAACATGGTGTTCGTTATGGACAATCCGTGGTATGGGAGGAGTTCGGTGAGGCCATGGAGAAAGACTTCCGGACGGCTTTGAGGAAATTCTGGTCTGCAACATCGCGTGGACATCGGGGACAGTGCCTCTGGATTGGCAGACTGGGGTGGTGGTCCCCCTTTTTAAGAAGGGGGACCGGAGGGTGTGTTCCAACTACAGGGGGATCACACTCCTCAGCCTCCCTGGTAAGGTCTATTCAGGGGTGCAGGAGAGGAGGGTCCGTCTGGAAGTCGAATCTCGGATTCAGGAGGAGCAGTGTGTTTTTCGTCCTGTCCTTGGAACAGTGGACCAGCTCTACACCCATGGCAGGGTCCTCGAGGGTGCATCGGAGTTCGCCCTACCAGTCTACATGTGCTTTGTGGACTTGGAGAAGGCGTTCGACCGTGTCCCTCGGGGGGTCCTGTGGGGCGTGCTTCAGGAGTATGGGGTACCAAACCCCCTGATACGGGCAGTTCGGCACCCTAACCCTACGACCTGAGTCAGAGTTTGGTCCGCATATCCGGCAGTATGTCAGACTCGTTCCCGGTGAGGCCTGCACTCCGCCAAGGCTGTCCTTTGTCACCGATTCTGTTCATAACTTTTATGGACAGAATTTCAAGGCGCAGCTGAGGCGTAGAGGGGGTCCGGTTTGGTGGCCTCAGTACTGCATCTCTGCTCTTTGCAGATGATGTGGTTCTGTTGGCTTCATCAAGCCGTGATCTCCAACTGAGTGTGAAGCGACTGGGATGAGAATCAGCACCTCCAAATCTGAGACCATGGTCCTCAAGGGTGGAGTGCCCTCTCCAGGTCGGGGATGAGATCCTGCCCCAAGTGGAGGAGTTCAAGTATCTTGGGGTCTTGTTCATGAGTGAGGGAAGAATGGAACGGGAGATCGACAGGTGCAGCGTCTGCAGTGATGCAGACTTTGCATCGATCCGTTGTGGTAAAGAAGGAGCTCAGCCGAAAGGCGAAGCTCTCGATTTACCGGTCGATCTATGTTCCTACCCTCACCAATGATCCCGAGCTGTGGGTCGTCCTGGCCGTGGAACAGTGGACCAGCTCTACACCCTCGGCAGGGTCCTTGAGGGTGCAAGCGGCCGAAATGAGTTTCCTCCGCAAGATGTCCTGGCTCTCCCTTAGAGATAGGGTGAGAAGCTCGGTCATCCGGGAGGATCTCAGAGTAGAGCCGCTGTTCCTCCACATCGAGAGGAGCCAGATGAGGTGGCCTCTACTGACCTCTACTCCTGAAATACAGTGGTATATATTTATAAATTATTCCTATATGTTAAAAAAAAAAGTTTTTTTTCAACCATAATTTGATACACTGTCGCCGCCATGTTTAGCATGCGCAAATAATTCTGGGAATGATGACGTAGAATGGCTGTTGTAAAATTGTTACGTTGCTGCTGTCTGCGGCGCTAAGCTAGCCATTTGCTTACAACTTTTATTGTCAGTGAAAAGAGTTAAAAATGCCATACTGCACTGCTTTTGGATGCAATTTCCAATCAGGGGTTGCTACTGTGGCTACTGCTAAAAACTAAAGGCGTCGGGCACATCCCCATTTGACGTCACTACCCAGAATGCACTGCGACGAAAAAACAATGGCGGCCTATGTTGAAATGACGATTTGTAAAAATATATAAATCTGGAAATGATTAGCGAAAGTTGTATCTTATTGTTGTTACTCGGGTCGAAAGAGATCATATATACCAAATATGTCATTGCAAGTGGCGTTCACTTTAATTGTCGCGCTGGGAGGTTTCCTGAATCTGAATCTGAAACAGCGGAATCTGAAAAGTGCTCGACAGTTTTCGTTCAACTTTTGTTAACCGTTACACCCTGGTGGAAGTCTCTACTGAGTGACACAAAGGCAGCTAGCCTTTGCTCTTGTGTATGCATCTGAAGCCTTGAGTCAACATTCTCCCTGCTGATAATGTATTTTATTCCAGCTTTATCTGTTTTTACTGACCTTTATCTCATTTATCACAGAGTTCTGGCTTTTAAAATATGTTAAAACATAGAATGCATTGATGCCACCCAAAGCCAAGGCCTTGGTGCCATCCAAAGCATTCCGAGACAATTCATCAAGACCTACTTTTGGCGGTGGATGGCACATTGACTTGATAGTCATGTATTATTTAATTGGACAATGAATAATTGAGGGTGTCTTTGTCCCTGCAGGGCCTCTGTTTTGGCGGTGAACAAAGCAATGTGGAGAAAAGAAACATCCTGAAACGGAGAAAGACAGAGGTACGATTGCTCACACTTCAGTGGACTTGCGTATTCTCACGCACATTTGTAAACTTGCACCAACACACTTGTGAAAGAAGTCATTAATGTGTGCTTGCTTGTAAACGCATATCACCTCCTGTTTCTGCTTCTGGCCGAAAGGCAAAATATGTTCGTTCTGGAGCATTTCTGTACATGCGGGTCCCAAGAATAGTAGTATACACATTCCATACTAACTACACTGACATTGGATGAGAAGGAGAGCCATTCTCTGTTCTAGTTCATTCCAATGGTGTTTGATTGGCTTGAGGTTCGGGCTGTGTAGTTCTTCCACACCAAACCCATGCAAGTATGCCGTTATGGAGCTTGCTATGCTATGCACACTGGGGTACAGTCATGCTGGAACACAAAAGCACCTTTTCCAAGCAGTTCCCATAAAGACGAAAGTCCAGTCAAAGCCCGCATATTTGCAGTTGGGTTGCTCTGCTGCTAAAATCTGCCTGTATTCTCTAACATTTATTATTGTGTGTACAACCCCAATTCCAATGAAGTTGGGACGTTGTGTTAAACGTAAATAAAAAAAACTGAATACAATGATTTGCAAATCGTGTTCAACCTATATTTAATTAAATAAAATACAAAGACAAGATATTTAATGTTCAAACTGATAAAATGGATTGTTTTTAGTAAATAATCAACTTAGAATTTTATGGCTGCAAAAAAGCTGGCACAGTGTCATGTTTACCACTGTGTTACATCACCTTTTCTTTTAACAACATTCAATAAACGTTTGGGAACTGAGGACACTAATTGTTGAAGCTTTGTAGGTGGCATTCTTTCCCATTCTTGCTTGATGTACAGCTTCAGCTGTTCAACAGTCCGGGGTCTCCGTTGTCGTATTTTACGCTTCATAATGCGCCACATATTTTCAATGGGAGACAGGTCTGGACTACAGGCAGGCCAGTCTAGTACCCTTTTACTACGAAGCCACACTGTTGTAACATGTGCAGAATGTGGTTTGGCATTGTCTTGCTGAAATAAGCAGGGGCGTCCATGAAAAAGACGTTGCTTGGATGGCAGCATCTGTTTCTCCAAAACCTGTATGTGCCTTTCAGCATTAATGGTGCCTTCACAGATGTGTAAGTTACCCATGCCATTGGCACTAACACAGCCCCATGCCATCACAGATGCTGGCTTTTGAACTTTGCGCCCATAACAGTCCGGATGGTTCTTTTCCTCTTTGGCTCGGAGAACACGACGTCCACAATTTCCAAAAACAATTTGAAATGTGGACTTGTCGGACCACAGAACACTTTTCCACTTTGCATCAGTCCATCTTAGATGAGCGGCGTTTCTGGGTGTTGTTGATAAATGGCTTTTGCTTTGGATAGTAGAGTTTCAAGTTGCACTTACGTATGTAGCGCCGAACTGTATTTACTGACACTGGTTTTCTGAAGCCCATGTGGTGATATCCTTTAGACATTGATGTCGGTTTTTGATGCAGTGCCGCTTAAGGGATCGAAGGTCAAGTGCATTCAATGTTGGTTTTCGGCCTTGCCGCTTACATGCAGTGATTTCTCCAGATTCTCTGAATCTTTTGATGACATTATTTCCCTAAATTCCTTGCAATTGTACGTTGAGGAACATTGTCCTTAAACTGTTTGACTATTTTCTCACGCACTTGTTCACAAAGAGGTGAACCTCGCCCCATTTTTGCTTGTGAATGACTGAGCAATTCAGGAAAGCTCCTTTTATCTCCATTCATGGCACCCACCTGTTCCCAATGAGCCTGTTCACCTGTGGGATGTTCCAAACGTGTTTGATGAGCATTCCTCAACTTTCTCAGTCTTTCTTGCCACCTGTCCCAGCTTTTTGGGAACGTGCTGCAGCCATAAAATTCAAAGTTAATGATTATTTGCTAAAAACAATAAAGTTTATCAGTTTGAACATTAAATATCTTGTCTTTGTAGTGTATTCAATTAAATATAGGTTGAAAATGATTTGCAAATCGGCGGCACGGTGGGCGACTGGTTAGAGCGTCAGCCTCACAGTTCTGAGGACCCAGGTTCAATCCCCGGAGTTTGCATGTTCTCCCCGTGCCTGCGTGGGTTTTCTCCGGGCACTCCGGTTTCCTCCCACATCCCAACAACGTGCATTAATTAGAGACTCTAAATTGCCCATAGGCGTGACTGTGAGAGCGAATGGTTGTTTGTTTGTATGTGCCCTGCGATTAGCTGGCAACCAGTTCAGGGTGTACCCCGCCTCCTGCCCGATGACAGCTGGGATAGGCTCCAGCACGCCCGCGACCCTAGTGAGGAGAAGCGGCTCAGAGAATGGATGGATGGATGGATGGAAGGGGAACCACCACTAAACACTTTGAAAAGGTTGCAAAATGTGTATGGGGAAGCTGTAACAGGCTCCAGCACTGTTAAAAAATGGGTGTCCAGGATCAAAGGCAGAACAAGAGCTTGCTTTGAGGGATCTCTGTCACAAGCATCTTCAGTGGTTAATCCTGGGAGTAGTGCTAGGGTTAATTGGGCTCATTGCTTTTTTTCTTTTGCTGTCCCCTCGTACATAAATGTTCTGGGGACTTAAGATTGATACACAGATGCAGAACACACAATGCACTCACAGAAACACAGTTACATCAATGACAGCTTGTCTTTTGTTTTTAAATGAGTTGATTTTTTTTTTTTTTTTTTTCCACATTTGTCAACTTTGTGGTTTACTTTTTTCTATATCATTTTCAATTCTATTCAAATAAAATCACATTTTCTTTCTTTTTAATGGGAACAATGCCATAGCAGTAGATTTTGAGCAAAAAAAATGCTCTCCTTCAATCCTCAGTGTGCAACCTGACCTTAAAGCAGTTCAACTTCTTCCATCTTTAATCCGCAGTGCAGCATTAGGTCAGCCCATAAATTGCGGCAGAGGTAAGTGCGAGGTCAGCCAGTACAAGATGTGCAATCCCTCCCTTAGCCTCAACTCCACTGCCATATACCCTCCTTGATGATGTCCCTCTGTTCTATACAACTGATAGCTTACTTATTGCTGCAGGTGAAAGGTGGGTTACTAACTTTCTAATCGATGGATTCATCTGTTCTCCGAGCGGAACTACTAAACGTTTCGTCAAGTTGACAGCATTCGACAGGTTTCTTTGAGCGGGCAGTTTGAGAAAATTCTCTGTCAAATTGGGTATTGTACATTCACAAGGCAGTAATGCGCACAGCAGTTATGGCTTGGGTTGTTTTTGGTTTAGTAGGTAAATATCTGTGTTCAAGATAACATGGGCCAACATCCCTTATTACAAATTTGAACAATTAACAATAACATCCATGTTTTTTTTTTGTCTTTGTGACCTGTTGATTTGACGGTCCCTGATTTCACAGTCCAAGCACATTGCATCTGCGTGAGCTGCTGCGAGCAATTAAGCGCACCAAAGGCTTTAAATCTGTCTCGCCTGCTCACATATCGAGCAACACCAATCATGTTTGCAGGCGTAGTGGGTGAGCATGTGAAGGGGGAAGGTGAAATAGAGCATCGCTGCTGAATGACATGTTTTGAGAGGATCCCGTTTAGAATGCTGCAATGCTGGTTGCAATCATTTCTGACTTGACCTCTCCACACCTGCTATAGTTTCTAAATAGTATAGACCGGGAGAGAGCAACGGCTCTCACCCAAAAAAAAAAAAAATCACATATTCAAGTGTAAATCGTTTTATTTAAAGAAACCCATTTCTTTGTGCATTCATTTATATGAATTTACATAGACGTAAAACCATACATGGACCAGCCACAATATTAGGACCACCTGCACAACTTATTGAGATACACGTTATCTTGAAAAGACAATAACTGTGAGGTAGTCATTTAATACTGTTTATTACAATGGTTGTAGTTTAGAATGGTGTAGAACTTTACTGTATCCCACAGCAACAACAAGCAACAATTCAGACAATGTCAATCAAAACTGAACATCGTTATCTTTGTTAAGTTATCATTTTTCTTTATGATACTTTTTCTTGTATTGGATCTCTTTAGATTGTGCAGCTGGCTATATTGTTGTGGGGGGGGGGGGGGGGGGGGGGGGGGTTGGAGCTGTCTACTGAATTCCAGCAGTCGCTCTCTGATGTTTCTCTCTTGCTCCTCTTCCGTATTAAAAAGCGCAGTCTCAGTTACGGGGTCTATTTCTGTATTTAACACATACTTAAGGCGCACCGTATGATTGGGCGCAGGCATGGTAAAACATACGCTAGCTTGAAACATACGGCAGCATGCGTGCACGCTAAAACATACGCTAGCATGCATGCTAGCGTATGTTTTTAAAAAGGCAGCGGGAGCAAAACTGAGTTTGGTTGAAGTATTGAACATTGTACTCACGTTATTGTTTTGATCAATCCTCATCCACAAATCCATCAAAGTCTTCATCTTCTGTATCCGAAATGAACAGCTGGGCCAGTTCTCCATCAAACACGGCAGGTTCCCGCTCGTCATTGTCGAAGTCAGTCTCGTTGCCGGGCGGCTGTTCAACAATGATGCCGGCGTTTTCCTGCTTCCTTATTCGGTGAATTTCCGGGGGTCCTTAGCCAAACCGATGTTGTTTTGCACAATGCAAATACCGGCGCTGTATACCTGCTGGGGGCGTGGCCTTCAGCGTCCTCTTTCACGCGCACCCTTCCCCCGTTACTGTCCTCAGTCACGTCCGCCTTTCCTCTATATAAGCAGCGTGTCGGCAGGAAATGCGCCCAGTCCGTCAAGCGGAGCGCTCATCACAGTCACACAACACATTATAAGGTGCCCCGTCCATTTTGGAGAAAATTGAAGACTTTTAAGTGCGCCTTATGGTCGTGAAAATACGGTACTATGATTCAGGCTGCGACCGCTTCCGGCATTACAAGGGTGATGCAATAAAAACATTCAAATAACTAATATTGAAGCCATAATTTATTAACAAGTAGGATTATAGAGTAATGATTATGTTGGGCAGTTGAACAGTATGCGGAATTATTTTTATCCTTTTACATAAAATACTGCAATAACTGTCCGGCAGTAATGTTATTGAAATCCCCAAAACATGCATGCTAGGTTGCTTGAAGTCTCTAAATTGCTCGTAGGTGTGAATGTGTGCGCGAACGGTTGTTTGTTTTATATGTGCCCTGCGATTGGCTGGCAACCGGTTCAGGGTGTACCCCGCCTCTCGCCCAAAGATGGCTGGGATGTTTCCATTTCAATCTGCATCTCTGAAAGCTTCTGTATTGTGCTATCCAAATAGTCCTGTGATTGTCATTTTGAAATATCTGGCAATTGTGTATTGGACATTTTTTTATTTTTTTTTTTTCCCCTCAAGAGAGTTTGACTTATAAGCACAAAGTATAGAAGCTACTGTATTCTGGGATGCTGGTCGACCAGAAATTAGTTTGTATTTTGAATCAGTGTACCGTAGAAAATACGAATGCAATCAATTTACTTGGCCTCTCAAATTATTTCAATAATAGCCTGATGAAATACTAATATGCTCAATTAATGTTTTTGTTTTTTTTTTTAGTAGCAAGAAAAAAATGCATTCACGTCTTTCATTGGGAAAAAAAACAATAGACACAACAATAGATGAATTTCCGGTAATCGTGATCTGTTTTACAATTTTGAACTGAATGTAAATGTCTAATGTTTTAAAATGTCTTTAAACATGCACACATAAACAGTGTTGAAAGAACATGGAGGTGACTCCCGAGAGATTTCATTCAAAAGTTTTTTGCCACTGCCAAACTTGGACAACTATAAGATCCATGATCTGATGTTAATTTATTGATTCTGTATCAAGAACAATGCTATATCGGATTACTGAAATCGATTTGTCCCACCCTTAATTGGTATATGGTTACAGTTGTTGTTTTGGGCAACAATCATTTCTTATGTATATCCGAACTGGATTCAGTTTTTTTAAATATTTTGTAGCGGAGAAGTCGGTTGCTATGTGGAACTAAGGGCTGAGTACGTCATCACAGCATGTGACTGAAATAGCCCAATCACGAGAGATGATCTATTTTTTGCCGCGTGCGCGTCAAGCTACGCAGAGGGGCCGCGCGGGGGAATTCCTCGGTCACGTTATGCAATGCGGGCATTTTTGTTTGTTTGTTTGTTTGTTTGTAGATGTACATGTAATGCTATTTCCCCTTACATACCCGTATGGTTTTGTTCTATCTGTGATGTGCAGCAAAAATACACAGCAGAGTGTAACTTACATTTCCGCTTGAGGGAACCTATTCAGTAAATACAATTACATTGAGCGCTTATTGATGCAAATAGGAATATTTGTGAACCCAAAGGTAGAAAATCCCATCAACATTTATACATTTTCTATCATGTTCCGCTCCGGGTTGTGGGGGGCGAGCTGGGCTCTATCTATCCCAGCTGATTTAGGGCTAGAGGCGAGGAACACCCTGGATTGATCACAAATCAATAACAGGGTTGACAAATGGAAGCAGACAACCATTCGCATTCACACCTAAGGCTAGTCTAGTCTTCAATTAACCACTTAATTGTGGCAGAAAGGCCAGAACCAAGAGTTAAGCCCTCCTTGCCGTGAGGTGTGCTAACCACATTTACCGGCAGGCTGCCGTCCTACAAACAATCATAAACTAATTTCATTCGCAGCGAAATTCAACACAGCCTGTAAAATGTGCAGTTCACCCAAAATTCACTGGAAAAATACGTTACACCATTTGCATTGTCGCGCAACAAAATGTGTGATTATTATCAGCAGCTAATCGGATAAATCAAGGACTTTTTGATATGCTTTGATTTTCAACCAGTGGTCTCCTTTGGCGGTCGGAGAACACATTGCAAATGGTCCCTGTCTTAGAAAAAGCCATCGGCAAAGGCGGAGTATTCTGCTCAAACAGATGTGGACGCTCATCTCCTGACTGGCACAGTTCGGTTTGTGCATTTCGTGCAAAATGCTGGGTGGAATAGATGCCAACAGACACATTTTGCACACACAATGCGATTTGATCAAACCTAAGACAAATTGCAATAGCTGATTTCACGTCTTTAAATGCCGTGTCTAAAATACAGGTGTAAAGTTGCGCCGCTGTGCATAACGATGACTGTGGAGGAGGCGTAGGAAACATTGGAGGTGACAGGAAGAACAGATATTTTACACTGGCGTAAACATTTTTTGCAATACAAAGAACCAAAATTAGAGACATACAATCTATTCAGCAATACAATTTTGGAGCTTCTGAATGATCGAAGAGCTGACCAGTCACAAGGAGTCACCTATCAATTCTGAATTTCCTTGCATCTGGGTCATTTGAGCTCACTGTCGTAATTAGTGCTGGCTTCTCCCAAATGCAGTTTTCCAGCTGTGCTCTTCCAAGTGGTGACACTATTTTATGCAGGAGGGGCAACAACAATATATCCAATTCCCACACACCCAGGTCAGGTCAGGTCAGGTCAGGTCAGGTCACAGCATCTCAATTGGGTTGAGGTCAGTAATCTGACTGGGCTACTCCAGAAGGTGAACTTTCTTTTGTCAAAGTCATGCGCTTGTTTACTTCTGTCCTTTAGATTGTTGTTCTGTTGCATCACCCATACTATGTTGAGCTTCGATTCATTTTCCATAGATGCTAGCAATCCGTCCAGTCCCTGATTTTGAAAAGCAGCCCCAAATGATGCCCCCGCCACCATACTCCACAGTTGGGATGAGGTTTTGATGATAGTGTGTGGCGGGCGTTCCTTCCGACAACCCAACCTTGGTGTCACCTGTCGTCAGAATATTTTGCCAGTAGTGCTCTGGAAAATCCAGGTGCTCTTTTGCAAACTTGAAACATGCAGAAATGTTTTTGGGGACTGCAGTGGCTTCCCCTGTGCTGTCTTCCTATGAACTCCATTCTTGTTTACCGTTTCCTTTATTGTAGGTTTCTCCACAATAGATCTGGCACCAGAGATTTTCTGTATATGTTTAGCCACCATTATAGCATTCTTCTTTACCTCATTAAGCATCATGCGCTTTGCTCTCGTAGTCATCTTTACATGTCGACCAGCCCTTGGTAGAGCAGCAACAGCGCTAAACGTTCTCCATTTATAGATCAGTCCATGTTTAAATGTTTTTTTCCCCCCAAAAAGAACACAAACAGATTTTCTTGTGTGTCGTATTAAGTTAAGTTTGTCTATTGTTGACTTAGCTGAAGATGAATTCACATTTTATGACCAAGTTTACAGAAATACAGGCAAAGCCAAAGGGTCCACATACTTTGTCTTGCAACTGTACATACAGTAGTATATTCTTTGTCAACAAGGTTAATGGCATAGCGTTAAAAAACTTTATTTGAAAAATACATTCTTTCAAAGAACTAGCTGTCGCACAGGCCAATATCTGTGCCTTCACCCTCTTCTTGCACTCGTTTGTTATATATTCAGGCTCTATATCAATACGTACTGTGTGTATATATATATAATATGTTTTCAAGTGTACTTGTATTTGTTTCCTGTAGATTTGGCACCGCTTTGGTTTGGCTGGGTTGTTCAGTTTTTGTGCACTCTTTCATACAAACTGTGTGAATACAAAGCAGGATGCGCTTCACAGCCAGTACACAACCCTCTCTGGAGATGTTTGGTTGTGTGGGGGGGGGGGGGGGTGCTAAACTGCCACATATGTGCACTTTTGCGAAGAGTCCCAGCTGGATCAGGTGTACAGCAGGCCCATATCGCACACAAATAATAGACATGGGCATAGTAACAGTTTTCCGCTCCGACACTTGCCATTCTAAAGGACATCGCTCAAAAAAGAAAGTTGTATCACACTGCCTCCCAAAGCATGTCTCCCCCCCCCCCCCCCCCCCCCCCCCCCCACCACCAACTTACTCATTCACACGCTCTTGAATTCATACTGTGTGATTTCCACTCCATATTGACACCCTAGTTCTGCCAACTGAGCAACACCCCATAGTACTCAGGAATTTAGTCACCTAGCAACGAGTCTGTACAGATCGTCGTATTGGGATGGTGATGGGTGAGCGTACGTCGTCTGCGTTGAGGTCATTTCGGGCTTAGACACTGTGTCCACATATTTAAATAGGATACATACAGTACATGCATCAAACTATTTTGTTGTACTACTAAGTCCATAGAGAAAGCACATATATATATATATATTTTTTTTTTACTCCTGTGATCAAAGCACTGCATTGACATTTTACATCGAAATTAATATACTTCATACTTGAATGGCACATTTTTATTATCTGATTTTGACAATGTATTACATATCTAGATCCAGCAAAAAATACACCTATATTGTCAGTCATGGGCTCAAAACATAACATTCATTATTCACAGTTATCAGCCCTTGGTTTATTAAAACATATGTGCGGTGTTGTGCGTGTGCGTGAGTCTTCAAAACAAAGTGAAGGAGAGGTGTGTGACCAGCCGTTAAAAGTTTTGCAAGAAAAGGTTGAAAGCAAGACACGTGCCATCGGCCCTGTTTGACTCCGACTTGGCGCATTAGTGAGAGATGACAGGCAGAAATCCGGGAGCAGGACAGAGAGGCCTCTGTGGCCTATTTATAGAATGAATGATCAACCGGTGAGAGGCACTTCATCAGTTTAACTGCACAAATCGAAATGAAGAAAATTGGTGGGGGCATACTTTCAGCATTTGGGGCTAAGCCATGAAGTGACACACTCCTCTGTTGTTGCTCTGAAAGGTAGGCAGCAACTTAACACCCATCAGGGAGACTTTTAACCACATCCTGTAAGCAGTCACATACTGACTGCAGCGTGTCGCACTTTCGTCAGCATCTCTGCAGAGCTGCAGCACACACAAATGCAATGTGCGAGGTTGAAATTTGTATTGTCCTTTGGTCCATCCGTTTGCTGAGCCGCTTCTCCTCACAAGGGGTCGCTGGCGGGCGTGCTGGAGCCTATCTTCCGCCTTGTCCTTTGGTGTACCCTTTTATTGAAATCGTGGTATTGGTTTCGTCGCTGACGTTTTTACATCGAGGTAAATGTCTGTTACATCATATTTCGGCACCGAAATAGACCCCGTAACGGAGGCTGCGCCTTTTAATATGGTCGTGGAAAATACGGTAATACAATACCTGGTTTTAGTCTCGTACTTTTTGTTTATTGGGCGCAGGCATGGTAAAACATACGCTAGCTTAAAACCTACGCTAGCATGCATGCACGCTAAAACAATGTTTTTAAAAAGGCAGCGGGAGCAAAACTGAGTTCGGTTGTACTTTATGGAAGTATTTAACAATGTACTCACGTTATTTTTGGAAATCCATTAAAGTCCTCATCTTCTGTCACAAAATAAAACAAAAAAATAGGGTCACCGTTATGCTTGACATATCTCTTTTCGCCAAAAGCTCGTTTTTGCCACTTATTGGTCCGAAACTAGTGTTTTTAGGTCAAACCAACCCATGTTCAACTATTTACTATAGAAAGGAAAAAAGCTACAAAATTCCAATTTTTCCTGTTAAAGAAGAGAGTCTATGCTTTTGTAAAAAAAAAAAAAAATAAAAAATAAAAACCGAAAGCCAAAAACACCGGAAGAAATTATCAATCAGTCAAACTTCATTTGTAAGCGCTTTTCATACAAAAAAAAAAAAATGCATCACAAAGTGCTTTACATTACTTCAAATGTAAATATAAATCAAACCTGTCAATTATTAATGATAAAACTATACCAATTATTAGTAAAATTGCATTTATGGCAGTGACAGCATAGCTGGCAACCTAAAGAAATTCATTTGCAAAACAATTGGTATGAATTTCTTTATTTTGAACATTGCTTTAGGGAAGTTATTGCATGACATAGATCATTTTATACTTGGGACTAGGTGAGTCCCGGATGCACATGTCATGGAAACAATGAATCCCAGCCCTGGACCAATCCGGGAGGATCTCAGAGTAGAGACGCTGCTCCTCCACATCGAGAGGAGCCAGACGAGGCGGCCGGGGCATCTGATTCGGATGCCTCCCGGACGCCTCCCTGGAGAGGTGTTCCGGGCACATCCCACCGAGGAGACCCCGGGATGACCCAGGACACGCCGGAGAGACTTCGTCTTTCGGCTGGCCTGGGAACACCTCGGGATCCGCCCGGAAGAGCTGGATGAAGTGGCTGGGGAGAGAGAAGTCTGGGCGTCCCCGCTAAAGCTACTGCTCCCGCGACCTGACCTCGGATAAGCGGTAGAAAATGCTTGGTTTGTTGGTTGGTTGGATACATTTACCCCAAAACCTTCACGATAAACGATAGTATTGTTGAACGCTTTTTAAAAAAAATTGTATTTATTTATTTTTTTAATGCCACTGATATAATGATATTAGAGCATAATAAAGAATTGTGCACATCTTCCAAATTCTGCCTTGGTAATCAAACACATGTTCTCTCCTTTACGAAATAAAAGAAGGGCTGCATTTCACAATAAGAGCCAGTTAATAAAAAGAGAAAGTTAGACATGTCCAAATAAAGTACTTAACATAAGAAAAAAAAAAAATAAAAAAATAAAATATATATATATATATATATATATATACACACACACACACGCGGGTAAGCAATGCCGTGCATCTGTGGATGCAGATTCACCATTCTTGATGCGTCCCTGCTCCTTTTCGTGCATCCCAGACGAGGGACGCACATCAAACAAGATCTCTGGCAATATGTAATTGGATAAAAAGGATTTTTTTATTTACATTTTTTTTTATTGCATCAATCTTGTAATGGCGGACGCATTTGCAGCCATGTAAACTTTGCATGTACTGTATACGACTGTTAAAAATGTTACTTTAAACTGCCCGTACAATGGCAACCGTTGGACTCTCGAACACATGATTTCTACTTCCATTGTCTCTTATGGGAAAAAGTTTTCTTTCCCATTTGTTGGTAATGAAATGAAAGACTATCCAGTATTAAAAATAAGTATCTGTCAGTCGTCTCTTGTTAGCATAAACTAATTGATTCGACAAACTGTTTGCATGTTCAATTCAGAACAATTTCAAAGCAAAGTGAAAGTACATTTGAAGGTTTCTGAATGTTGACGCGTTTTGATCGACGTCAATATTTTGAAAGGCGAAAAGCAAATGCAGCATTGTATGTTTGCTTGCTGTGAATGCATGTGGAGTCCCGGGGGAATGGAGAAGAGCGGGAGCTGTCAGGTCAAGTCTTGGCCACAGCTGCATTAGGAACACAAGGTCAGCTGTCAGCACACATCTGCAGGGCTCACATCAAGCAGCTCACTCAATTTTGTGCCTCTGGCTGACATGTTTGCAACCTTACAGGCCATTTAGGGAAGGTTCTCGCCATTTGGCCATGGTAACACTGTATTTTGTTGTGAACACGTTATGTTTTCCATTTTTGAATGAATTGATTGATATGATTCCCAGCATGTATGAAGGAAGTGGAACAAATGTCAAGAATCTTTTCCACTAACCCAAAAACTTTGTTTTAAACTAATTGCAGCAAATTACTTGATGATGTGAAAGACTCATCATATGTTTTGGATTATTATTATTATTGCTGCCAAGGGTGGCACAACCAGTTTCAGTATTCGGTTCAGGGACAATGACTTTTTTCCCCCCTTAAACAAACAAACCAAATATTTCCAAAACTGCCTTTTTAGGTTGTTTTTGTGAACTTTTACAATCGCAATTGAATGACTAAATGGAGAGACACCCTCGATTACCCTGACATGACCTTATTTGGACTAGATTGGTTGACATGCAATGTTGCATGGACATCAGGGACAGTTACCATGGCAGACAGGGGTGATGGTCTCCCTTTTTAAAAAGGGGGACTGGAGGGTGTGTTCCCAATTCCAACTAGAAGGGATCACACTCCTCAGCCTCCCTGGTAACGTTTACTCGGGGGTGCTGGAGAGAAGGGGCCATCGGGAAGTCAAAGCTTAGATTCAGGAGGAGTAAATTAGGTTTTTGTCCTGACTTTGGAACAGTGGACCAGCTCTACACCCACTATAGGGTCCTCGAGGGTGCATAGGGGTTTGCCCAAACAGTCCGGGGTGTATGGGGCACCAGACCTCTGAATAAGAGCTGTTCGGTCCCTGTACGACTGGTCTGTCTGTTTGGTCTGCATTGCCAGCAGTTTTTTTTTTTTTTTTACATTTTTTTTGTCCTGTTCGGCTTTTAGGTCAAGCAGAATGGAAGATCTGTATCCCTTTTATGCCGGAACAGTTTTACTGTGTTACAGTGGAGTTTTTAAGCTTCCGCTGGGGTTTCTTAGTATTACAATTGAAGTTTATTGAGAATCAGAGTCGATCAGTCGAACAGCACAAAGTTTCTAGAGGGGAGAGAGAAACAAAGACAAAAGACAAAGGACGAATTGTAAACAAGATGAGAAAAGTAAGTCATTACATCATCTACATCAATGAAACATTAAATAGGAGTGTTGCATGGGGCTGTAGTGCTACACCCTGTGAGGGAAGGACAGGACAAGATAGAACAGGACAAGGACAGGAGAAAAGAAGCATGCAGGACAAGGGTCATCTGTACAGTTGAAGTGTGGTGGGATTAACTATGTAAATTCTAAAAGTCTATAGAACGAGAGTATAAGTGAGGGGATGCACAAGCAATTCGCATAGTCATGAGTTATTTGTCGCAATAAGTGAGTGGCCCCACACCCAGTGAAAGAGTCCCAGGGGTGTGTGCCTGAGTATACATGCGAGTGTATTGACACCGTTTTACATGCACAAAGACCGACAGAAGTGTCCTGTAATTGCTGTGCCCGCACCGCAGAGGCTGAGGACCCCACCCAATCGATCGAGGGGCAGGGGTCCACCCGAGAGCAGCCCGGTGGACGGGACACATCCCACACCGAGGGAGCCAGGGCGGTCAGGTAGCCAGTGGCTACCTGGTGGGGGCCGCAGGGACCTAAAGAGCTGAAAGGTGAAGCTCTCGATTTACCCGTCGATCTCCGTTCCTACCCTCACCTATGGTCATGAGCTTTGGGTCATGACTGAAAGAAAAACATTGCGGATACAAGCGGTCAAAATTAGTTTCCTCCGCAGAGTGTCCGGGCTCTCCCTTAGAGATAGGGTGAGAAGCTCGGTCATCCGAGAGGGGCTCAGAGTCGAGCTGCATCGAGAGGAGCCAGATGAAGTGGCTCGGGCATCTGGTTTGGATGCCTCTCGGATGGCTCCCTGATGAGGTGTTCCAGGCATGTCCCACCGGGAAGAGGCCTACCCAGGACACGCTGAAGAGGTTTTGGTCTAATCCAAATTAATCCCCATAAAGAGGACACTTGAATACTCCCATGTCATGACTTCTCACCACCATCTGGTTGTGTTGGAGGCAAATGAATGTCAAATGAATATTACTATTATACAGTGCCGTGAAAAGTATTGGCCCCCTTCTCAAATTTTTAGATTTTTAGTTTCCCCACTTTAATATTTGAGATAATCAAACAATTATCCATCCATCCATTTTCTACCGCTTATCCGTGGTCGGGTCGCGGGGGCAGTAGCTTTAGCAGGGACGCCCAGACTTCCCTCTCCCCAGCCACTTCATCCAGCTCTTCCGGGGGGATCCCGAGGCGTTCCCAGGCCAGATGAAGCCAACAGAACCACATCATCTGCAAGAAGCAGAGATGCAATACTGAGGCCACCAAACCGGACGAGGGGGAGGCATAGAGGGGTATGCCTCGGCTGCGCCTCGAAATTCTGTCCATAAAAGTTATGAACAGAATTGGTGACAAAGGGCAGCCTTGGCGGAGTCCAACCCTCACCGGAAACAAGTCCGACTTACTGCCGGATATGCGGACCAAACACTGACTCCGGTCGTACAGGGACCGAACAGCCCGTATCAGGGGGTTCGGTACCCCATACTCCCGAAGCACCCCCCACAGGACACCCCGAGGGACACGGTCGAACGCCTTCTCCAAGTCCACAAAACACATGTAGACTGGTTGGGGTGAACTCCCATGCACCCTCGAGGACCCTGCCGAGGGTGTAGAGCTGGTCCACTGTTCCACGGCCAGGACAAAAACCACACTGCTCCTCCTGAATCTGAGATTCAACTTCCCGATGGACCCTCCTCTCCAGCACCCCTGAATAGACCTTACCAGAAAGGCTGAGGAGTGTGATCCCCCTGTAGTTGGAACACACCCTCCCCCTTTCAACAAGGGGGACCGGAGAGCCAGCTTCTGTAGCTGGGGATCGGATTGCCAAGGTACCCGCCTTCGCCCACCGCCCAGCTCGCATTGCACCTGACCCCTATGGCCCCTCCCACAGGTGGTGAGCCCATGGGAAGGGGGATTACCTATGGTTACCCTTTCGGGCTGTGCCCGGCCGGGCCCCATGGGTGCAGGCCCGGCCACCAAGCGCTCGCCTTCGAGCCCCACCTCCAGGCCTGGCTCCAGAGGGGGGCCCCGGTGACCAGCATCCGGGCAAGGGAAACCTGAATCCATTTATTTTACTCGTCATAGGGTTTTTTGGAGCCGTGCTTTGTCAGGTCCCTCACCTAAGACCTGTTTGCCATGGGTGACACTGCCAGGGGCATAAAGCCCCAGACAACTTAGCTCCTAGGATCATTGGGACACACAAACCCCTCCACCACGATAAGGTGACGGCTCAAGGAGAGGATCAAACAAATAGCAGACAGCTATTACCCAAGAGAACTTAGAATTCTGTTTTTAAATGGTGATTTCATTGAAAAAGCGATTCCCAAAGTTAGCTGGCACTGTGTGAAAAAGTAATTGCCCCCGAAACCTAATAACTGGTTGGGCCATCCTCAGCAGCAACAATTGAAATTAAGTGTTTTCTATAACTTGCAATGTGTCTTTGACATCTCTGTGGAGATATTTTGGTGCACTCTTCCTTGCATAATTGTTTGAATTCATCAAAAATGGAGGGTTTCCAAGCATGAACAGCCTTTTTAAGGTCATGCCACTGCATTTAAATCGGATTCAAGTCTCGACGACTAGGCCACTCCAAAACCTTTATTTTGTTTTAGTGTGTTGTTTTGGATCGTTATGCTGCTGCAGATCGTTATCCTGCTGCAGAAAAGTCCGCTTCAGCTTGAGGTCAAAAACTGATGGCTGAATATTCTCCTTCAGGATTTTCTTTTAAAGCGCAGAATTCATGGTTCCATCAATCACAGCAAGTTGTCCAGGTCCTGAAAGAGAAAAGCAGCCCAAGACGATCACACTACCACCACCATGTTTGACTGTTGGAATGATGTTCTTTTTCTGAAATGCTGTGGTGCATTTACGCGAGATGTAACTAGACACACACCTTCCAAAAACTTTCATCTCGTCAGTCCATACTATATTGTTCCAAAAGTCATTCAGATGTTTTTTTTCTTCCCTAAAGTAAGATGAGCCTTTATGTTCTTTTTGGTCAGCAGTTGTTTTCACCTTGGAACTCTGCCATGGATGCCATTTTTTTGTCCAGTCTCTTCTATATTGTTGTGTCATGAACATTGACCTTAACTGAGGCAAGGCAGGCCTGCCATTCTTTAGAAGTTGGCCTGAGTTCCTTTGTGACCTCCTGGATGAGTCATTGCTGTTCTCTTGGGGTAATCTTTGTAGGTCGGCCACTCCTGGGAAGGTTCACCACTGTTCCATGTTTTCTCCATGTGAGGATAATGGCGGTCCTGTGTTTCGCTAGAATCCTAAAGCTTTGGAAATGGCTTTTCTAACCCTTTCCAGACTGATAGATGGCAATTACTTTATTTCTCAACTCTTCTGGAATATCTTGGGATCGTGTCATTTTCTTGCAGCTTTTTTAGATCTTTTGTGCGACTTGATTTTGTCGGATTCTGTAAGTGATTTCTTGATTGAACAGGTCTGGAGATAATCAGGCTTGTGTGTGATCAGTGAAAATCCATCCATCCATCCATTTTCTGAGCCGCTTCTCCTCACTAGGGTCGCGGGCGTGCTGGAGCCTATCCCACCTGTCATCGGGCAGGAGGCGGGGTACACCCTGAATTGGTTGCCAGCCAATCGCAGGGCACATACAAACAAACAACCATTCGCACTCACATTCACACCTACGGGCAATTTAGAGTCTCCAATTCATGCATGTTTTTGGGATGTGGGAGGAAACCCACGCAGGCACAGGGAGAACATGCAAACTCCACACAGGCGGGGCCAGGGATTGAACCCCGGTCCTCAGAACTGTGAGGCTGACGCTCTAACCAGTCGTCCACCGTGCCGCCGATCAGTGAAAATGAACCAAAAATTTCTAATTAGCCACAATTAATTGATGATTTAACAAGGGGGGAAATTACTTTTTCACACGAGGGCCAGATAACTTTGAATAGTTTTTTTCCCCCCTTAATAAATGAAATTACCATTTAAAAACTGAATTTCACTTGGGTTATATTTGTCTGATATTTACATACTGTTTGCTGATCGAATATTTATATATATAATTAATCTGTGCCCGTAGACGCGTGGTTTAAGACCTGCCCTACGTATCCGTGTGTGTGTCTGTGTGCGCGTTCTCCCCGTGCCTGTGAAATGGTAGGTTCATTGAAGACTCTAAACTGCCCTCAGGTGTGAATGGTTTTTGTTTATGTGCCCTGCGATTGGCTGACGACCAGTCCAGGGTGTACTCCGCCTCTAGCCCAGAGTCAGCTGGCTGGGATAGGCTCCAGCATGCCCGTCACTCTAGTGAGGAGAAGCGGTACAGAAAATGGATGGATGGATTATGTAATTATACAAATATTGCAATTCCTCTTTTACGTTGATCTGGTAATTGTATATTGAACTTAAAATAAACTTTGCAGCCTGTACCAGCATTCCTGACATGATTATATATGATATTCTGGCCTTGAACTTTTTTAACTGTTTTTTTTAAGTTTAGTTCGTTAAGTTTAGTGTTTTAGTTTAGTACAATTACAACAAGGGAACTGAGAATAACCCTTTCATAGGTAACATTTTTGTCAAATGTTCTGAATAAACACTTGCTTTGACTTTGACAAAAAAAAAGTAAACCTCTTAAAATTCGGTTGAGAAATGGGCAAGTTTTGGTTCATTTTCAATATACATGCATTTCCTTTGATGGGAACGCCCTCGCTAACACAGCTGCCAACATAGGCGCTGCTCAGCCGGCCTACTCCAGCGTATCGATCTTTTATTCATATTTGTGGTTATAATGTTATATCAACCCCTCCTTGAGCCGTCACCTTGTCGTGGTGGAGGGGTTTGTGTGTCCCAGTGATCCTAGGAGCTAAGTTGTCTGGGGCTTTATGCCCCTGGCAGGGTCACCCATGACAAACAGGTCCTAGGTGAGGGACCAGACAAAGCACGGCTCAAAGAGGCCTAATGATGACGACAAAAAATGGACTTCGTTTTCCCTTGCCCGGACGCGGGCCACCGGGGCCCCCCACTGGAGCCAGGCCTGGTGGTGGGGCTCGAAGGCGAGCGCCTGGTGGCCGGGCCTGCACCCATGGGGCCCGGCCGGGCACAGCCCGAAAGGGTAACGTGGGTCCCCCTTCCCATGGGCTCACCACCTGTGGGAGGGGCCATAGGGGTCGGGTGCAGTGTGAGCTGGGCGGTGGCCGAAGGCGGGGACCTTGGCGATCCGATCCCCGGCTACAGAAGCTGGCTTTAGGGACGTGGAATGTCACCTCTCTGGCAGGGAAGGAGCCCGAGCTGGTGTGTGAGGTCGAGAAGTTCCGACTCGATATAGTCGGACTCGCCTCCACACACACCTTGGGCTCTGGTACCAGTCCTCTCGAGAGGGGTTTGACTCTCTTCCACTCTGGAGTTGCCCATGGTGAGAGGCGCCGAGCAGGTGTGGGTATACTTATTGCCCCCCCGGCTCGGCGCCTGTACGTTGGGGTTCACCCCGGTGGACGAGAGGGTAGCCTCCCTCCGCCTTCGGGTGGGGGGACGGGTCCTGACTGTTGTTTGTGCCTATGCACCAAACAGCAGTTCGGAGTACCCACCCTTTTTGGAGTCCTTGGAGGGGGTGCTGGAGAGTGCTCCCGCTGGGGACTCCATTGTTCTGTTGGGGGACTTCAATGCTCACGTGGGCAATGACAGTGAGATCTGGAAGGGCGCGATTGGGAGGAACGGCCCCCCCGATCAGAACCCGAGCGGTGTTCTGTTATTGGACTTCTGTGCTCGTCACGGATTTTCCATAACGAACACCATGTTCAAGCATAAGGGTGTCCACACGTGCACTTGGCACCAGGACACCCTAGGTCGCAGTTCGATGATCGACTTTGTGGTCGTGTCATCGGACTTGCGGCCGCATGTCTTCGACACTCTGGTGAAGAGAGGGGCGGAGGGGTGATCACCACCTGGTGGTGAGTTGGCTCCGATGGTGGGGGAAGATGCCGGTCCGACGTGGCAGGCCTAAACGTATTGTGAGGGTCTGCTGGGAACGTCTGGCAGAATTCCCTGTCAGAAGGAGTTTCAACTCCCACCTCCGACAGAACTTTGCTCATGTTCCGGGGGAGGCGGGGGACATCGAGTACGAGTGGACCATGTTCCGCGCCTCCATTGCTGAGGCGGCCGACCGGAGCTGTGGCCGTAAGGTAGTCGGTGCCTGTCGTGGCGGAAATCCCCGAACCCGTTGGTGGACACCAACGGTGAGGGATGCCGTCAAGCTGAAGAAGGAGTCCTATCGGGCCTTTTTGGCCTGTGGGACTCCTGAGGCAGCCGGTACCCATCAGCTGCCTCAGGAGTCCCACAGGCCAAAAAGGCCGGATAGGACTCCTTCTTCAGCTTGACGGCATCCCTCACCGTTGCAGGTGTCCACCGTTGCAGGCTGGTGTCCACCGTTGCAGGCTGCATCTGTCCACGGTGTCCACCAACTTCCGGACGGCTTCGAGGAAATTCTGGTCCAGAATCCGACGTCTCAGGAGAGGAAAGCAGTGTACCACCAACACTGTGTATAGTGGGGATGGGGCGCTGCTGACCTCGACTTGGGACGTTGTGAGTCGGTGGGGACAATACTTCGAAGACCTCCTCAATTCCACCGACACGCCTTCCCATGGGGAAGCAGAGTGTGGGTTCTCTGAGGCGGGCTCTCCTATCTCTGGGTTTGAGGTCACCGAGGTAGTTAAAAAGCTCCTCGGTGGCAGGGTCCCGGGGGTGGATGAGATTCGCCCGGAGTTCCTAAAGGCTCTGGATGTTGTGGGGCTGTCCTGGTTGACACGCCTCTGCAACATCGCGTGGACATCGGGGACAGTGCCTCTGGATTGGCAGACTGGGGTGGTGGTCCCCCTTTTTAAGAAAGGGGACCGGAGGGTTTGTTCCAACTACAGGGGGATCACACTGCTCAGCCTCCCTGGTAAGGTCTATTCAGGGGTGCTGGAGAGGAGGGTCCGTCGGGAAGTCGAATCTCAGATTCAGGAGGAGCAGTGTGGTTTTCGTCCTGGCCGTGGAACAGTGGACCAGCTCTACACCCTCGGCAGAGTCCTCGAGGGTGCATGGGAGTTCGCCCAACCAGTCTACATGTGTTTTGTGGACTTGGAGAAGGCGTTCGACCGTGTCCCTCGGGGAGTCCTGTGGAGAGTGCTTCGGGAGTATGGGGTACCTTACTTCTTCTGTCCATAATTCTTTTATGGACAGAATTTCTAGGCGCAGCCGAGGCGTAGAGGGGGTCCGGTTTGGTGGCCTCAGTATTGCATCTCTGCTTTTTGCAGATGATGTGGTTCTCTTGGCTTCATCAAGCCGTGACCTCCAACTCTCATTGGAGCAGTTCGCAGCCGAGTGTGAAGCGGCTGGGATGAGAATCAGCACCTCCAAATCTGAGACCATGGTCCTCAGTCGGAAAAGTGTGGCATGCCCTCTCCAGGTCGGGGATGAGATCCTGCCCCAAGTGGAGGAATTCAAGTATCTTGGGGTCTTGTTCACGAGTGAGGGAAGAATGGAACGGGAGATCGACAGGCGGATCGGTGCAGCGTCTGCAGTGATGCGGACTTTGTATCGGTCCGTTGTGGTAAAGAAAGAGCTAAGCCGAAAGGCGAAGCTCTCAATTTACCGGCCGATCTTCGTTCCTACCCTCACCTATGATCACGGGCTGTGGGTCGTGACCGAAAGAACAAGATCCCGGATACAAGCGGCCGAAATGAGTTTCCTCCGCAGGGTGTCCGGGCTCTCCCTTAGAGATAGGGTGAGAAGCTCGGTCATCCGGGAGGATCTCAGAGCAGAGCCGCTGCTCCTCCGCATTGAGAGGAGCCAGATGAGGTGGCTGGGGCATCTGATTCGGATGCCTCCTGGACGCCTCCCTGGTGAGGTGTTCCGGGCATGTCCCACCGGGAGGAGACCCCGGGGACGACCCAGGACACGCTGGAGAGACTACATCCTTCGGCTGGCCTGGGAACGCCTCGGGATCCCCCCGGAAGAGCTGGATGAAGTGGCTGGGGAGAGGGAAGTCTGGGCGTCCCTGCTGAAGCTACTGCCCCCGCGACCCGACCCGGATAAGCGGTAGAGAATGGATGGATGGATGGATGTTATATCAAACACATAACCTGTGTGCTAAGGCTAAAGAAATGGTTATCGATAGCCTTTAACTGATGTTAACGTTGACAGTGTTAAGCAATTAGCTCACAGCAGTTGTCGCTATTATTAGCAGCTAACGAGCCAACAGCTTCCCAAAATGACGGTCCCTCTTCGTCAGAAATGAAACGTCATCGTGACTAACCGACAAATCTTGGCAGCCCTAGACTGAACACATTTTGACAAAGTAAATTTTATGGCCTAACGTCAGCCAATAAATAATACCAACAACAACCAGCACATAACACACATTTGTAAAAAAAAAAATAAAAAAAATAAAATAAGAATATCTCAAAAAGAATAGAATAGAAAAGAACATTCTTGTCACTGTCACAGGACAGCAATTGTGGCATCTCTCTCAATTTGCAGTGTTGAGGTAAAATATTCATCCATCCACCCATTTTCTGTACCGCCTATTCTCACTAGAAACGCCCAATGATCAAAAAGGCACTTTTAGTTGTTTTTTAGTTATTGCCATTTGGGAAAATGGTAGTCGTCTGATTATTTACATTCAGATTGTTTTATTTGAAAAATTGAAACAAATAACTATAATATAATAATATTTGTGTAACAAATAGGGAATATATCAAACATACATGAAATAGAAATAACAATATAACATTAAGAACATAAACAAGAAATTGAAACACAGTATCTACATTTTGATGCAAGCCGTAAAAAGCTGTTTTTGCCTCAGTCCAATGTTGCTTTTGTTAATGTTTTTCTCAAACGAAACACCGGAATTGCATTTTATGTCCGTTGTCTTTTTTTTCACTGGGCTTGTAAATTCTTGAGTGCAGTGTGCCGTTGCAGAAGACAGTTGCGTCCCGTGATTACATTGGCTTCATGTGTGTTTCCATATAGTAAATCGTTGTCAGACCAGGATAATCACAGCTCATGGCTTCGCGACGATGCAATACTGCTGTACATGAGTGATTATAGGCTACAGCTAAACTATACAGAAAGTGAGCCTCACAAGTATTCAGAAGTGACTACTAGCGACACTACATCAGCTACGTAGCTTTTGAATGTGACGTAGCGCTGTCTAATCTGTCTCGTTCATAAAATGCACTACAATGTAGCGATGTCCGTTTGCTGTGAATTTGTCACCGTAGTCTGACGGGAGACTAGCGATGCGTGAGCTCGTAACAACGAGCCGTTTAACCAACCAGATTCAAAACATGGCTAATATTTATTGTTTAAGCCTTACAGAAAATCGGAGCACCACTTTCTTCTCGTCAACATGCAAAACCAAGGGCTAACGGGTAGGATTGGAACTGGGCCTAAGTCTCCCGGCTAGCCTGGGAATGCCTCGGGATCCGCCGGAAAACCTGGATCGAAGTGGCTGGGCAGAGGGACGTCTGAGCTTCTCTGCTATAGATGCTGGCCCCGCGACGCGACCCCCGGATAAGCGGAAGACAATAGATGGATGGAAGGATCTTATGACCTGTAATTCGTACGGGGTTGCAGAAGTGAGAGAGGATTTGGCTTTGAGACCAGAGCGTCAGGGTTTGAATTCATGCTAGTCTGCTTCCTGCTGTCGAGGTGGTGCTCAGCAGTGCAGCACCACTCGCGTGCTCCATTAGTCTGCATGTGTGTGGTCCGCGTGTCTCTGTGGTGTAATGCATGCAACACAAAATTTACATTTCCCATCTGGGATTTTAATGAGTGAACGAAATTGAAATTAGAGGCTTTCCATTTATCTCTAATTTTTCCAAGGTCACATGGCCTTCAGTTGTACCAGGGCCGTTGTCAGCATTCAGAGCAACTAAAAATAGTCCGGTTTGTCTTTTCACGCCCATCTGGATGATTCTTCGAAAGCATTTTTGGTCAGCTGTATTTTCCATTTCTGTGTCCACGGCTGAGGCTGTTTCCCCGGAAAAGGAAGACCACTCTCTAATTGTGGTCAAGCTCGCCCGGTGTAGGCCGCCCTTGAGGCAGCAGGGGTTGGGGGAGGCTCGCAACACAGCTGCTGTGCCTCCCATGTTGTGTCTAGGGCTGCTGCTAATCCAGACGGATTTAGATTAGCCTTTTAGAGCACAATTGCAGATATTATTGAACCACTACTAGCAATGCTACTCCTAACTGCAATATAAATAACATCAACTCACCTACATACTGTAATATCCATACAACCCTTGAGAACATCCATTCATTTTCTATACCTCGTATCATCACTAGGGTGTCAGGTGAGCTGGAGTCTATTCCAGATGATTTTGGGCCATACAACCTGGAGTGGTCCCCAGTAGGGCTGTCACGATTGAATCTTTTTAGAATCGATTATCCTATAGATATTTCGTTGTGAACTTGAGTCATCAAACATTTCAAATTTTTTTTTATTTTTTTTTACTACTAGCCATAAACTATATGTATTTGTAATGAGTATATGGTATAATAAACAAAGTCAGCCTTTGCTAAACAGTTAGCATTCGTGATTAGCAAAAAAAAAAAAAGCGAACTACCATTCACTATGTTCCACTGTATGGACATTCCACATCTAATAGTGTCTTAAAAATCACTTGCAGACACTACTCTGCCTTTGAACTGGCCCAACAGTCCATTCATCTGCAACAAATGTCCATGCGGTAAACATAGAAAGTGGCCAAATTGTTCCAGGTGGCGCAAAGTGGTTCTGGAGGACGCAAATATGCTTTTTTTAAATACTTTTTATTGCCTCGAAGCAATTTTTGTGGTCGACTTAGCCGAATTAGCGTTTTTGTTTTTGTTTTGTTTTGTGTGTACTTCCCTACATCTGTTAGCATTTATCGTTCTTAATCCATAATAACCTTGGCTGGAAGCTTGATCTAAACATCTAAGTTGACAGTGAGCACACACATTGGACATGTTTTAGTGTCATATTAATTAATTTATAGACAAAGTAAATAAATTAGAGTGAAATGATGAAGAAAATTCCACCTAACAAAAAATGTCAAAATGTATTTATTTTTTTTATGGCATTGTTTTCGGCATGTCCATTGTGTTTGTGGAGTTTTCAGGACTCAATGTTTTGGAGTGTTTCACTGCAGGCTGTTACATAAGTGTGTCAGGCCAGGACTACACACAGAACGCAGAGATCATTGGAGAGAGCGGGTTTTATTGTATGCATCGATGACCTCTTGTCAAACTGACAAAACAATTGGCTACAAACGTACAAGAAGTCAGGTAGGAGAACCTGGCTCTCCAAGGAGAGGTCTCCATCATCATATAGAAGGGTGTACCTGCAACAAGGGCCATGATAAAGGACATGGGCTGAAGACAGGCTCGGGTGAATCAACCAAACGGACAAAGACACTCTGGCACCAGACAAGGGAGACACAGACTATTTAACCACATGGAGGGTAATGGGGCACAGGTGGAGACAATCAGGAATCAGGGCCAACTCACAGGTGACACATGAGGACGGGCAAGTGCTCTGAAACAAGAGGACAGTCCCCCTGAGGATCGGCGCCGTGGTGAAGTGGTTCTTGAGGTTTTGGAAGGCAGCCCCCGCCTCTGGTGACCAGGAGAATCACACATTCGAGGAGGTGAGTGCATGCAGAGGCGCCGCTATCACGCTAAAGCCTCTGATAAACCGTGTGTAAAAGTTAGCAAATCTGAGGAACTGCTGAGCCTTCTTTTAGGCTATTAGGTGTGGGCCATTCAGTCACAGCGCTTACTTTAGCCGGGTCCATCTGCACCCTTCCTGGGACTACTATGAAGCCGAGGAAGCAGATGGTATCAGCGTGAAATTCGCTTTTTTCGGCTTTGACATAGTTTGTGTTCTAATAATCGTAATACTGCTGCATACGGGAAGCATAACGCCGCCATCGGGTACAGCGTCGCAGAGCCAGGTCTCCGTGAAGCACACGGCCGCGGAACGTCCGAAGTCTTTCCTGGTCTTTAACAGAAGATGAAGCTCGTCCATTTTGTTGGGTAGGGAGCGTACATTCGCGAGGTGGATCGACGGGAACGCCAATCTGTGTCCTCTCTTGCGGAGTTTCACCTGAATGCCGGCTCGCTTCCCTCTGTGGCGCCGCTGCCGTCTCCATGCGCCGAAAACCGCGGACGCCGCTCCGGCGAGTAACTCGGGGAAAAAACTGAGCGGATATTCGAAAGTTGGTGACAGAAAGTCCGGAGTAGACTCCTTGATGGTTCGCAGGTCTCCCCTTGTGTAAGTGAGTCGTGTAAGGTCTCCAAAGACGGACGAAAAACACAAAAACAAAGACAATACTAGAGAGCGCGTTACCGAGGCGACCACACTGGTAGGCGCCATCTTGTCAAGATGTATCATTTGCAAAAGCTATGGTAATTAATAAAGGTCCCTTTTTGTCTTCAATGTCCAAAATGACACCTTGTTGTTGAACAGCTCCACAGACTTGTACTTAATGTGGTTACACTACTCACGCGTCCTGAGCCTGCCTTTCAAAATGAAATGATTTTCAAAAATACAAGTCCAATATTGGACACGCACTGAATTATTTTTGCTGTTGTGGACCACCGTTTTTTTTGCTGGATGTCCTCTAAACTTCTTGCGATAATATGTTGATGATTAATCCCTCTGAGGGGGAATTGGACTATGTTTTGCACAACGTGCACTCAGGATGCTATGGCTGTGCACGAATGTTGAGATCTCAGAGTGAGGGAAGTGCCCAAAACCAGTGTGCAAAGCCGTTTATGGGGGATTTTTTAGTCTGTAGCTAAACTTGAACCGGTACCCGAGCCAAGTCCTACACACTGAGCTACTGCCAACCCACACAATTTCCTTATTACTTCTGTGTGCCAACAGAGTACACTCTCAAGATTTTTAAAGGTACAAAACAACGTCTTTTAAGTCAGATAAGATAAGATACGTGTTTGAAAGGGTCTCCTTTGCTTTGAGTTGAGAGACAACACAAGCAGATAGACCTGCACTTGCTGTGACAACCGCAGATTGTGCTGACAGGCGTTCGAGCCACTGTTTAGTCTGTTCCAGTGGGTCTTCTGATAAATCAATCAGTAATTAGGTTAAAAAACAAAAAAAAAGACAGACTGGTTATAGCGTGCCACTCTTTGCACTAATTGACAGAGAATAGTGTAGTTTTTGGTGATAAAATGTGGCATGGGGGAAAAAAAAAAATTCAAGATGGGTTTGTGTTTGGCAGTTCATATCGGAAAACAAAGACCTATAAGTAGTCCCTAGTTATAGCAGTGTTGGTTTTGTGTGTGGTGTGTTTAATGTTTCTGATTTATCCCCTTATTCACACTTTTAAAGTGGTAACTCAGGCCTCAGGGGTAAACTGATTCAAAACTGTAGTTGTGGCCACTGACACAACAGCAGCGTTTGGAGATGAATAACAAGAACTTTTGAAAAAAGTCCAGCAAAGTGGACATTTACTGAGACCAGCAGAGACACATTCCTCCATTTCTAATTTCAGAAACTTGTTGGATGTTGGATAAGACCGTGAGGAGTAGCAGTTGGTGGTGGCCCGGTATGCAAATTACAGGCGTTGTTTTCAGGCTTTTTTTTTTTTTTTTTTTGCGAATCTGTTTGAATGGGGATCGTTTTAGCTTTGTCTCCATGGTATGCAAAGAAACACCATTTTTTTTTTTTAAATCAGCAAGTGTATCCAACCCTAATTCAATCATATCCTTCATATTTTTGAGTTGTTTAGAATGTGGGTTTTTTTTTTTTTTTTTCTCCTCCATATCTTCCTTAGGTTGAATTCCAAGTGAATTGACTGCTGAAGACGCACTGTATTGTGAAATGACACATTAGTCAGTCAGAACAAGGACGCCATAGTGTATTTATTTCATAGCCACGTAGGGCTAGCTGACTCTTGTGATTGTTTGGATGGCATGACTCAGATATGACTCAGATAAAATAATAGCTGTCTACAAATTAAAGATTGCTGGTTTAATCTCTGTTTCCCCCCTTGAATGACCTCTTTTTTTCCGATCGCAAGCGTCGTCTGCTTTGATTGGTCTGCGATTATGTTTGTCCAGTGAGATTATTGTTGGAAGTGCTGATTGAAGCGAGCAGCTCCCTCCTTATGATTGCACGCTTCTTTATTGCTGTTGAGGAGAGAAGGCCGTTCCCCATACTTATCCTTCACGCCAACCTCACAGTTTATCACAAGTGAATACATACGCAGCACCCTGCAGCATTCTGAGATGTAGCAACTGGGACAGAAGAAGACGGAAGTGGCAAATATTGTACATTAAGTGACATTTTTTTAATAGCCGTCCAATTGTTGTAACATTTCAATGTTTCTTGAGAGACTGATGAGATAAACAAATATAAATACTTTCATTAACTTTCTGTAATTTTGCAGACCATCACATTTCCCCGTAAAATAAACCGTATCTGTGGATTGTAACTATCAAAATATGAATACCCAAAATCTGTCATTGATTTTTGTTCTTATTGGTAGCTACAGTATCATGCCGCTGCCTGCTCTCTGTCAGAGAGATTATTTGTTTTAGCGTTTCACATTAGAAGTTCAAGTGTGACATGAGATGTGTGTCTGCGCCACAGACCGATACAACTGGTTTGCTGTACCACATAAAAGCGGCGGGAAGAGCCGCTTGTGATTCAGTATTATTTGTATAGTGCTAAATGACCAAGTTATTTGAGGGCACAGTGGTGAGGGGAACAAAAATATTCCCTTCTGAACAGACTCACACTCAATGTGGGCTGCAGCAAGACAGACAAAAGGACACACGAGAGAGGGATCTGAGGGTTGGATGATACAACGTAGCATTGGTGTACCAGTAATAGGAGTTGTATAAAATTACAGTCATTTAACCCGACTGGCAACAGCAGAGATGAGATCAAGTCACACGTGCAAGTCTCGAGTCATTTTGTCACGGACAAGTCAAGTCAGATCCGGCGATAAATCAAGTCACCTCATTAATGCAGTCTTACCTGCAGTTTCTGATGTTCATAAAGAGATCAAATAATGTTATTATTGGCCAGTTTATCTCATCTGTATGTCTGTTTAACACCTCTCAAAAGAATGCACTCCACGTCAACACAACTTCAAAGCCTAACTTCAGAAATCATCCGTCCATCCGTCCATTTTCTGTACCGCTTATCCTCACATGGGTCGATGGGCGTGCTGGAGCCTCTCCCGGCTATCTTTGGGCGAGAGGCGGGGTACACCCTGAACCGGTCGCCAGGCAATCGCAGGGTACATATAAACAAACGACCACTCGCACTTACCGACAATTTAGAGTCTTCAATCAACCTATCACGCATGTTTTTGGGATGTGGGAGGAAACCGGAGTACCCGGAGAAAACCCACGCAGGCACGGGGAGAACATGCAAACTCCACACAGGCGGGGCCGGGATTTGAACCCCGGTCCCCAGAACTGTGAGGCAGATGTGCTAACCAGTCGCCCACCGTGCTGCCTCGGAAATAATCATGTAGTTTAATTAATATCTGAGTGTCAATCAAAACTTCAGACACTCCAAACAACAGCTCTTTTTTTAAAACAACCTGACAGCAAGACTGCACTTTTTTTGTCGGGTGCGCGGAAAGCTACGCAGAGGTGCCGCGAGGGGCAATTCGTCGGTCACGTGATGCAATGCGGGCGTTGTCGGCCGCGCGACCACGGGCAATGACGTTTTAGAATAGACGTTACTTCACATTTATAATATAATCACTTAAAACCTTTGAGTAAGTGTCTCAACTCAAATTAAGTCGCAAGTCTTTCAAGGCCAAGTTGAGTCTAAAGCCTTTTTCTTAAGTCTTTCCATTTTTGTCAAGTTGTCAAAAGTGACTCGACTGAACTCAAAACACCTCGAGTCCAAGTCGCAATGGCTTGAATCTCTATCTCCGGTCAACAGGACTACTGCTAATATTACATCATTGATCAATATATTACCTGTGTGTTGTTTATAGCGAAGCAAAGTCATTTTATTTATGGAGCGCATTTCATACACAAGGTAACTCAATGTGCTTTACTTGATTCAAAACATTTAAAAGCAAAGCTTATAAACATTTTTTTTTAAAAGAGAAAAAGTAAATGTTAAATTAAAACAGCGTACAGTACAAGAAATGTAATTTAAAAGTGGAAATGCTCTAAAAAGCATGGGGGGGAAAAAAAGAGAGTTTTTAACCTGGACTTCAAAACATTCACACTTGGGGCTGACGTCACTTCTGTTGGCAACTTCTTCCATTTGTGTGCAGCATAATAGCTAAATGCTGCTTCACCATGTTTGCTTTGGACTCTGTGCTCCACTATTTGACCTGAGTCTGTCGATCTCAGAGACCTACTGGGTTTATATCCCATTAAGATTTATTTCATGTATTCAGGACCAAACCGTTTAACGATTTATAGACCAATAGCAGAACTTTAAAATCTATTCTGAAGCTGACTGGAAGCCAGTGTAAAGACTTTAGAATTGGGAGTAATATGCTCTGACCTCTTTGTTCTGGTCAGAACCAGACTTGCAGCATTCTGAATGAGCTGCAGCTGGTAATGCTCTTTTGGGGGAATCCAGTCAGAAGACCATTACAATAGTCAAGTCTACTTGAAATAAAAGCATGGATGAGCTTCTCCTGGTCTGCTTGGCACATTGCAAGCCTTCACTCTGGATATGTTCTTCAGATGGTAGAAGGCAGTTTTAGTAATTTATTTGATATGACTGTTGAAAATCAGGTCGGAATCTATCAGTACACCAACTTGGTCTGTGGTTTTTAAAGAGAGTGACTCCAGGTATTTTCTAACAGCAATCCCCTTTTCTTTATTGCCAAAAACAATTATCTCAGTTTTGTTGTGGTTTAATTAAATAACATTTTGTCTCATCCAGTCATTTATCTGTTTTAGACAGCGACACAAGACCTCAACTGAACTTTAGTCATCTGGAGATACTGCTTGATATAACTGTGTGTCCTCTGCATAGCTATGATTGTCATCATTAAGGTTCTGAAGAATTTGAATAGCATATACAGGCTGAACAGGAGGGACCCCATTGTCATTCGATGAGATTGAACACTTCCAATGGTTAGTAAATAACTCATTTCCTCCAGGTAGCAACCTGAACCATTTAAGGACTGTTCCATTTAGTCCTACCCACGTTTCCAACCTGTTCAGCAGTATATTATGATCTACCGTATCAAAAGCTGCACTGAGATCCAACAAGACCAGAATTGACACCTTACCCAAGTCATTATTCAACCTTATATAAGAGCCGATTCTGGACTGTGGTGAGTTCGGAAATATAGACTATATATAGACTGCATTATGCATACATGTATACTGTATGTCAGTAAGGTCAGTTTTGCTTGAGTGAACAAAGCTCCTTGTTAGTCTAAATCAGCGCCCTCCATGCGACATTGTTATCAGCAGGGTGATGTCATCACAGCACAGTGTTATAACGTGGGCCTTCTCTCAAGCCAATATCCCTGACAACATTATGCCTCCCGACCACGAAAAAGACGCACTGTTTTCGTGACTCATCGAGAGACTGAGCTGTGGTCAGGCTATAAAAAAGATGACTGCTTCCCTGGGTGCAGTGCTAATAAGTGCAGGAATGTCATCTGACGAGAAAACAGTGTCAAGTGACACACTTAAATAGCTATGAGTTCAATTGTATCTGTTTCAGTGTTTCACACATGCAGCGATGCCGGTAATTACAAAGTAACTAATTACTTTCCAGGGAAAGTAACGTGGTACTCCAAAATACCACCATTTTAAGTAACGAGCAAAGTAACACATTACAGTCTTTACACTAACTTCCAGTCAGCTTTAGAATAGATTTTAAAGTTCTGCTACTGATCTATAAATCACTAAACGGTTTCGGTCCTGAATACATGTATGAAATGCTAATGGAATATAAACCCAGTAGGGCTCTGAGCTCGACAGACTCGGGTCAAATAGTGGAGCACTGAGTCCAAAGCAAACATGGTGAAGCAGCATTTAGCTGTTATTGTCATGGGTGTGTGTTCCGGTTTTTGTCTTCCCCCTGTTTCATACACACCTGCCCCTGTGCCTCATTCACCCTTAAGTACACCTTGCATTTAACCTCGTGTCTCATTCTTTCTCGTCGCCAGTTCGTTGTACCTTGTCGTCGCATTCCAGCATTCCTTGTTTCCACGTCACCGACTCATAGTAAGACGAGACCCTGTTCCGATGATCGACCTTGCCTTTTTGCCTCACGTTTTTGGATACTGTTACCTTTTTTGGATTGCCTGCCTATGTACCGACCTCTGCCCGTATATTAAACCTCTCTTTTTGAAACTGTCCATTTGTTTTGGAGTCGTGCATTTTTGGGTCCTATCCTCTGTTCCGTTCATGACAGAACGAACTGGCCATAACATGAACCCAGCAGACTCCGACCCGGTGCGCAAAGCCCTTCAAGCGCAGGGTCAACGCCTCTCGTAGAGCAGGCTGAGCAGCTTACAGCCCTCCACCTTCATCTAGAGGGACTGTCAGAGCATCAGGACAATATGATAAGACAGGTGGCCTCACAGTTTGAAGTGCTTATGAATATGCGTCAGAAGAAGGAACCAGCTGGCGCAGCACCCGATGCCGCCACTGTACCATCGTTTCCAGGTGAAGCAGTCACCATGCAGCCACCTGCCACCTCCGCTGCTGTCTGCCCACAGCTCTCACGACCGGAGAGGTTCTCTGGAGATTCTGGGACTATTAAGCCGTTCATCACTCAGTCCGAACTCCACTTTGAGTTGCAGGCAGCTGCCTTCCCCACCGAGCGGGCAAAAATCGCTTTCGTCATTTCCCACCTGACTGGTCGTGCGGAGGCGTGGGCTACTGCTGAATGGAGCCGCAATTCCGCTGCGTGTCATTCGTGGTCTTTGTTCGTAAAGACTATGGAGCAAATTTTTCAGTTTTCCACACCAAATCGTGAGGCAGCTCGCTCCCTTGTCACCTTACAACAAGGCAAGCGCAGGGTGTCAGTATACGCGATTGAGTTTTGCATTCTAGCAGCTGAGAGTCAGTGGAATATTAGGGCACTACTCGATGCATTTTTTCAAGGACTATCCCCCGCCGTCAAGGATCATTTGGTCTCGCTAGACCCGCCGACCGACTTGGACACTCTCATCGCTCTCGCCGTAAAGATCGACAAGAGGCTTTTGGATCGTGAGCCGGACGGAGTTTGGCGGAGGGCTGCGTCACCCCGCACTTGGAGGACGAGCCTCGGTGACAAGCTGAACCAAGGCAGATCCCCTGTTTCCGGTCTCAACCCACTCGCTAGTGTCACCACGGATGAACCCATGCAACTGGGCAGGTTCCGTCTCTCCCCTGAGGAACGTCAACGCTGGCTGAGGGAAGGGCGGTGCTTCTACTGCGGGCAGTTGGGTCATTCCGTGAGCAACTGTCACGTCAAGGTTGCCGGTGCCGGTAGCAAGGGCACGGGAGAGGTGAGTCTGAATTTCATTAAGGAAGACCCTGCCCGGGTTCTTCCTAAAGTGACACTATGCTCTCCTGATCAAGAAATTGATACACCTGTATTAATTGACTCTGGTTCTGACGCAAACTTACTCAACTCCATCCTCGTTAGACGTATGCACCTTAGAACCTTTCAAATAAAACGCCACCGCAACACCTATGCTGCAGATGGCAGTTTTATGGGCAAGATCACTCACCGCACCCAAACCCATGGTTGAAATTACATAACCCCCACATTGACTGGTTCTCTGGGCAGGTTATGTCATGGGGCAGCAATTGCGCCCAGAACTGTTTCAAGCCTCCATGTGATGTTCAGGGCTATGTTTCAAATGACAATCCACAGACCCCATCTGGGGATCCTGACTTATCTCAAGTGCCCTCCTGTTACCAGGACATTAAAGATGTTTTTTCGAAGTCCAAGGCCAAAACCCTTCCACCCCACAGACCTTATGACTGTGCTGTTGACTGTGTGGCCTGGAACCACACCCCCACGAGGGAGGTTATTCTCTCTTTCAGAGCCGGAACACAAGGCTATGAAGGAGTATGTGGATGAATCAATGGCAGCCGGGATTATTCGCCCATCTTCATCCCCTGCGGGAGCCGGATTTTTCTTTGTGGACAAGAAGGACAAGACTCTGCGACCCTGTATCGATTACTGCGATCTCAACGACATAACGGTGAAAAACAGGTACCCTCTTCCTCTCATCTCCGCCGCCTTTGAGTTCCTGGAGGGAGCCAAGGTTTTCACCAAACTAGACTTAAGAAATGCGTATCATTTAGTCAGGATAAGGGAGGGGGATGAATGGAAAACAGCATTCAACACGCCAACGGGACATTATGAGTATTTGGTGTTGCCTTTTGGACTAACTAACGCTCCAGCTGTGTTCCAGAACTTTGCCAATGATGTCCTGCGTGACATGTTGAATGTGTACGTTTTTGTATATTTGGATGATATTTTGATATTCTCCCCGGATGAGGAGACTCACATCATTCATGTCCGCTCTGTGTTGCAGCAGTTACTGCAGAATGAACTATATGTCAAGGCTGAGAAATGTGAGTTCCACAAGGCGTCTGTTTCTTTTCTGGGGTTCGTGCTGGCTCCAGGTGAAATCGAAATGGACCCTTGCAAAGTTGATGCCGTGACTAATTGGCCCACTCCCACGTCACGCAAAAACGTACAAACGTTCTTAGGGTTCGCTAATTTCTACAGAAAGTTCATTAGAAACTTCAGTTCTATAGCCTCGCCTTTGCATCATCTTACCTCGCCACGCAGACCTTTCGTATGGAACCCGCTTTGTCAGGCAGCTTTTCAGAAACTTAAATCGAGCTTTACACCCGCTCCCATCCTCACTTGGCCAGATCTCAAACAGCAGTTTGTGGTAGAAGTCGATGCGTCTGATGCCGGAATATGAGCAGTGCTCTCCCAGAAATGTCTCAAGGATGGTAAATTACATCCTTGTGCTTAACTCTCCCAAAAACTGACCCCAGCCGAGAGAAATTATGACATTGGTGACCGTGAACTGCTGGCAGTCAAGGTGGGTTTGGTGGAGGGGAGGCACTGGTTAGAGGGGCCACATACTCCGTTTTTAGTATGTACAGATCACAAGAACCTGTAATATCTTAAGTCTGCTTAGAGATTAAATGCGAGGCAGGCTCGATGGGCTCTGTTCTTCACTAGATTCAATTTCACGTTATCCTACCGACCTGGTTCTAAAAATGGTAAGCCAGATGCTGTATCGCGAATTTTCTGCGCAGAGAATTCTTTGTCCGGCCCTAAAACCATTTTGCCCAAGTCATGTTTCTTTTCTGCTTTTGTTTGGGACATTGAGACTGCGGTAAAGGAGGCTCTGAAGAACACTCTTAGCCCTGAAAATTGCTCTGAAAACATGCTTTATGTGGTTCCGACAAGGGAAGAGTCATCCACTGGGCCCACACTAACCGGACTATATGTCACCCAGGCATTGCCAAGACTCAATCTGTGGTCGAACAGCGCTCTTGGTGGCCCAATGTTCGAAGGGATGTCACCAGTTATGTCAATGCTTGCCAGGTATGTGCTGCCGACAAGTCCTCTTGTAAACGTCCTTCTGGGGAGTTGCGAGCCCTGCCAATACCACAACGTCCTTGGTCAGACATCTCCGTCTTTGTAACGGGATTACCGGCCTCGAAAGGAAATACCACCATTCTCACAGTCGTGGACAGGTTCTCTAAAATGGCACACTTCATTGCACACCCGAATCTCCCCTCAGCTAAAGACACTGCCGAGTTAATGATACACCAGGTTTTCAAGTTCCATGGTTTCCCCAATTCATTTCGCAATTTTGGAAGGAGTTTTGCAATTTCATAGGTGCTAACGTCAGTCTGTCATCTGGGTTTCACCCTGAAACCAACAGCCAAACCGAGAGGCTGAACCAGGAACTGGAGACTGGGCTCCGATGTCTCACTTCACAGGAGCCACGATCCTGGTCTCAGAAACTGGTTTGGGTCGAATTCTCTCACAATTCCCTCCCCTCTGCATCCACTGGTCTATCGCCTTTTCACGTCGTGCATGGTTACCAGCCATCTCTATTTCCTGCCACAGCCCCAGAGTCCACAGTTCCAACGCCATTGACCTTGGTGAGACGCTGCAGGAGGACCTGGGAGCGAGCCCGCCAGATACTGCTGCGCCAGAGACGGTCCTACAAAACCGCTGCTGACCGTCGGAGGACACCGGCCCCGAGCTACAAAGTGGGTCAGCGAGTTTGGCTCTCCACCAAGCATATTCCACTCCGGGTGGAGTCCAAGAAGCTCGCTCCCAGGTTCGTTGAGCCCTTCCCCATCACAAAGATCATCAACCCTGTCACCGTGAAGCTTAGGCTCCCAAGGTCGATGCGGGTCCACCCTGCTTTTCACGTCAGCCTGCTCAAGCCAGCCCGGGTGTCCCCTCTGGTCCCGCCTTCCAGGCCCCCGATTTGTGGATGGCGGCCCTGTCTTCACTGTGAGGCGGCTGTTGTCGTCTCGTCGGAGGGGGAGGGAGTTTCAATATCTGGTGGACTGGGAGTCACCGACTCACAGTAAGACGAGACCCTGTTCCGATTATCGACCTTGCCTTTTTGCCTCACGTTTTTGGATACTGTTGCCTTTTTTGGATTGCCTGCCTATGTACCGACCTCTGCCCGTATATTAAACCTCTCTTTTTGAAACTGTCCATTTGTTTTGGAGTCGTGCATTTTTGGGTCCTGTCCTCTGTTCCCGTTCATGACAGTTATGCTGCACACAAATGGAATAAGTGGCCAACAGAAGTGACATCAGCCCCACGTGTGCATGTTTTTAAGTCCAGGTTTAAAAACTCTTCATTTTTATCCATCCACACACACACACAGGCGGCGGGGCCGGGGATTGAACCCGGGTCCTCAGAACTGTGAGGCTGACGCTCTAACCAGTCGCCCACCGTGCCGCACATTGAGTTACCTTGTGTATGAAATCCGGGATTTGCTTTCCCCGGGAAAGTAATTACACTACAGTTACTTCTTCAAACCAGCAATAGCTACTTTTGAGTCGTCAGTGCCTCTCACCAAGCACTAATTTGCTGGCTGGTAATTTGAAAAAAACGGCAGTCCAGCGACTCAACAGCATTTAGCCATTTGCACAGACAAAAATACAAATAAACGCACACAGTTGTTGCCTTCATGGACCACAATGGGCATCTAATTATCTATCAGTTAAGAGTCTTTCGAGAAATTTGCTGAGAATGATGTGCTTGTTTACTTTTATTTACTTACTGTACAATGTTGTCATTTCAAGTCTGCACTAAGTTTCTCATTTAATGTGGCTTCAGCTCCACTAATATTGAAGTTACTAGTTATAAAGCGCCATCAAACACATAACCTGTGCGCTAAGATTGATAAAAGAATCCTCATCGTTCGTCTTAAGATAGCATTGACGTTAATTATGTGAGCAGCTACATAACTAAACTATCTGTTGTTTTTTTTCTCGTGTCCTCCCAGATTATAGATAATGGGCTGTGTGCAATGCAAGGATAAAGAAGCTACCAAACTCACAGACGACAGAGACGCCGGCATCTCGCAGGGCGCAGGCTACCGTTATGGGGCCGACCCCACACCGCAGCACTACCCCAGCTTTGGGGTCACGGCTATCCCCAACTACAACAACTTCCACACGCCTGTCGGACCGGGGATGACAGTTTTTGGTGGAGTCAGCACTTCCTCTAACACCGGGACCCTCAGGACACGTGGTGGGACAGGTAATGTGTTAAAGAAGCGGGAGTGCTACTGATTTAGTCCCTTTAGTCCCTTTTACGATTGAAAACAGTTGTCAGGTGGTATGAAAAGTTGGCTGACATTTATTCTGCCGAGTTGTTCGAACTCTGCCTCGGGGTTTGAATTCGGGCTCCGGCCTTCCTGTGTGGACCCCCTGCTTGCGTGGGGTTTTCTCTGGGGACTCTGGCTTCCTCCCACATTACAAAAACATGCATATTAGGTCAGTTGAGGGCTATCAATCAAAGTAGGCCATTTGCGGCCTGCCGATATATTGCCACGGGCAACATGCATGCTGGTTTTCCTCGTCAAGAGGGTTCACTCTGTCCATTGGCCTCAGCACCTGAGCGCATTTGTTTAAAGCTGAACAAACAGGGCGATTCCTCTCGTCAGGTATTCGGTCTCTCTGTCTCTGTGCGGCCGGGGAGGCGGGGCTGCTCGCCGGGAGCACACACGGGAAGCAACGCAAAGGAAAAAAATGATGGTTGCAAACGAAAACAAACGAAATACCTGAAACTAACATAAACAACACATTCGTGAACAAAACAAAACCAAAATGAAAACGAGAATGTATTTTAAAAAAACGTTAAGCAACTAAAACAATATTTTGCATTTGCAAAAGTAAGTCAAACAAACTAGAATTACAGTGGAAATGTCCTTTGTTTTCATCTTTGTCAATTAGTGAGTTTTCTGCGTTGATTTTTAAATGTATTCCTTTTGGATTAATACATAGATACGGAAGGAAGGTCAAACAGTTTATGTCGCTGACACAACAGGTAATTGAACTACTGCAACAACAACAAAAAGTCACATTTGACTGCAGGACCTTTTCACAGCACTACTTCAGCAAGAGCAGAAAAACAACTTGAAAAGCTTTGTCACAATAATCATGGACTCAACAACAAATAAATCCGACTGGATGATGGAGATACAGCAGGTCTATCTGCTGAGGTTCCACTGTTTATGCAATATTTGCATGCGTGCACTGACTCCGATGATTTCTGTACGTTGTTAAAAACTTTCTACAACATCCTGAATTCCCAAGCATCCCCATGTTAGAGGCACAGCTTCAGAAATTGCAATCCCTACCCGAGCGCGGCCCAGCCCTGACAGGAACGTCCGGCTGGTATTAGCACAGGGCTTTGTGTGGAGAGAAATTTGTTTAGGAAATGAATATTCCCACTCAGGATATCCTTTGTTTGGCTGAACCCTGAATCTACCTTGAACTCATTCCCCGCAATTTATAGGACTCAACTGGCATGGTTTATTTCCTTCAGTGTATAATCCAAATCCACACAGTGACAAAGGCATAAAGAGAGGCTTATCTTTTAAAAGTCCTCCCTCTTGCAGGGAAAATGTGGGTATAAGCTGCCCTTCACTGTTGTAATACAGCAGTCCAACCCGCAACGTACTTCTAATACCACAGCGTCAGGCGGCGCATCATAGAGGAACTTAAAGCGCGTTAAGCGTCACAAATGTCATTGACTGCCGGTTGTTGTTTTGCTGATGTAATATCTTTCAATGGAATCCAGCTAGTCCTATGACCTTGTAGGACCGCAGCTCACTGAGAGTCATCAATAAATCCATTGATACTTCCCAGCCACTCTGGTGCATTCAGGGTCTTGTGATTCTTCTGACATTTCGTAAGCGTTTTTGTCATTCACGTGAAAAAGCAGCAGACCCTTCCCGTAAGCAGTCCTATCAATATAACCTTCTCATCCGTCTGAAAACATGTTGCCCAGAGCTTTCTGGGATGCTGGTTCGAGTGCCTGAAGTCAAATGACTTGAATTCTTAGGATCCAAAGAAACTTTACCGGACTTTCTAAAAGGCTCCATTCAACTTCCATTTTGTCAAGCAGCGCACAGGTCCATGAAAACAGATTAAAGGCTCGAGTCGACACAGGCCTGATCAAATACTTTTGGCGTATCAAAGCCATTCGATCTCGAAGACAAAACAATCGAACCCCACTTAAAGTTGTTCCAAACAAGGGATCATTGATTGTTTTTGCTATTGGTCTTTAACTGCCTTAGACATTTAAATATACACATTTAAATATATATATATAGGACGGACGGCCCGTGCATTTATCGACACTGTAAAGTAATTTCATTTGGACAAGGGTGCTGCCACTGACTTGGTCGTTGGAGGATATTTCATTCATTGTTTTTCGTTTTTGTTTTAATTCCTCACTTGAACCAAAAATACAACTCAAGCAAGTTTTTCCTCATGTTTTTGAGATTGTAAGGTGAAAGCTGCAACTGGCTACGGTGTGGACGGAATGGGTGGCAACGATGGAAAAATGAAATGTCAGTATTTTAAGAGTACTAGCCTGTCAGCAACATACACAGCACAGTATTACCCTCCAGATAAGCACAATTCCACCGATTAGCTGTAGTAAGACTTGCCAGCTGATTACGATTGGGCTCATCTCCAGCTACGGGGCAACTCGATGGTGCAGTCACAATTGAGACTGTGCGGTGAGAGGTGTGTGCAGCTCCCAATAGATCAGTACTATCAATATCTGCATACAGAAAGCTAGCATAGTAGGAATTAGGAGGATTTGTGCGGCTTTTCTCGTAACTTTGTAACCATGGGCATACCGGTGTAAGTCCCATTTCGTTTTATGCTGTTTTTAAGTTTTCAAAGCTTGGAACTATTCCATCTTAGTGTTTTATTTCCATACATTGTTCATATTTTTTAAGAAAACGGGGATCTTATAGTTCAAAAACTTGACGTGATAGAGAAAAACTGGGATCAGTTTTGGCAAAACAAATTAGGTCAAAACAGCTGTCAGACCTAACTCAACCAAAATTGTGTTCCCCAGTGTAATGAATTTAAATCATTTATTAAGAATATATATAATAATAATGAATACAATTCATTTTATTAACATCCTAGCCTTTTAAACTGGCCACTTTCGGGAACGGCCCGTTACCACCGTCACTTCCCCCATGGCGAGCAACTTTTTTTCCTTGTCCATCTAACTTGAACGCTGTCATCTGTTTTTTTTGGGTTTTTTTTCTTCTGTCACTAAAATGTTTTGTATCCTAAATATGTAAAGCGATTACGTGTTCCGTTACTCCCCAAGCCTGTTGGTACAGCAGTTTTTGCGTGAACCTTCTCTGCAAACACGGATTAAAAAATAGCCTCCTTTGTCAGTAGCTCGGCCAAGATCTCATCCAGAAATGTGACAAAACCTGCTTTGGCTAGGACCTTTCATTGGTTCGTATAGCTCTCGGTACACTTATCAATTCTCACCTGGAAGAATGCTTATTTGGATCCAAATTCCTACAAAAGTGGTCGTCATTTAGTCCAAATTGTCGGTCTTTATGCAGATGGATGTCGACGTTACTTTTTTCAAATTCTTTGTGCAGGAGTCACCCTCTTTGTGGCACTTTATGACTACGAAGCAAGGACAGAAGATGACCTCAGTTTCAGAAAAGGAGAACGGTTCCAGATTATCAACAGCACGTAAGTTAAGTTGTGTAATAAATGTACACAAATATCTGTAAATATGTTTTCACTTTGTCATTATGGGATATTTTAAGTAGATTTTACTTTTAAAGAAAACTATGCTCAAATCATCTGGAGAATAAGTCTGTACCAGCAAACTGAAAGGGTGTGAATACTTTCTGACGGCGTATAAAATATGACTAAATACTACAACTTTATAGTATAGTATGTTTCTTTTGTCACTATGCAGTGAATTTGGTCTCCACTTCTGACACTGTCGTCACACCAAGACATGGGGGGCCGTGTCAATTTTGGAAGTGAAAAAGTGCGTTCCAAAGGCAATTAGTTATTTACCATTGACTCCAAAATGCATTGATATTGTTGGAACTGACTGCCAGTTTCCTTTTCTTGAGCAAAAAATACATCAAATCAACTAGTTAGTGAAATATGGATCATAAAGACCCCATACTTCCTTTAAGTTTATATGAGCACAATATTATAGACTGCAAAGCCTTCATTCAGTGCCATTGACGGCTGTTGAATTCAAATATCTTCTTCTTTTCTCGTCTTGCTTCTTAGTGGAACTCACAAAGAGCTGCAACACATCTTCAATTTCTCTTTCCCCTCCCTCCTCTGCTTGCCCCCCCCCCCCCCCCCCCCACACTCCCCTTCTTCCACGCGAGCCTGCCTCAAGTCTTTATTTCTTAACGACAATGACCCCTGTGGGACAAACAAAGAAAAACCCATAAAGTGACTGGTGTCACACGTTATTGTTATCGCCAGATGAAGGGTTTCCATATCAAGCCCTGACCTGCCTCTGTAGACAGTAGAGATTGTTTTTGGTGCTCGATATGCCTCATTTCTTTATATATATATATATATAAAGCTCAGTGTCATCTCTGGATGCTGCTTGTGACCCATTAGGGAACAGCGCTCGTTTGGACTTTGTCGGTTATTTAAACAGTATTGTTCAGGCAACAGGCAATCAATCAATGTTGTACTAGAGCGGCTCCAACTACCGGAGACAAATTCCTTGAGTGTTTTGGACATTCTTGGCAAATAAAGATGAAGATGATTCTGATCATATGAACACACTCGCATGTTGGAGGGAATGAATGCGTGAGTGATTCATCTGGATCACAAAGGTCCTCTGTTTAATTATTCTCGCATCACAAGGCACCAAGATCTGGTGGGACCCACCTCTCCCTGCTCAGTTCTTCTCTCGCAGGCTGCATACAAACACACATTCTGTCTGCCCCCCCCCCCCCCCCCGTAGACAGTTCTCCTTCAGAAAGCAGATTATTAGAGTCTCAGACCCTCCCACCACTACTCCCTCCTGAGGGTTCCTTCTTGAAGAAACCCTTTTTTGACGGGTAATTCGTACGTAGGCAATCCCCCGTCACATCTTTATTCAGCATAAATAAAACACCTCCCACCTCCCCCTGCCATTCATTTGCCTCTACATTCTGCTCTTCAGTGGCCCTTTTACTTGACTCAACTCCGTTGTTGCCACACCAGACCGCAGACAGAGTAACAGGTTATGTCATATGGACATGTTAAAACACTACCTGGCTTAAGAACATGTCCTGCTGCCGTCTGTTGCTGAAGAGAATATTGCACTTTCGGCGTTGTCCAGTGCTGACAAGCTCTCCGTGTTGCAGGGAGTCGAGGAACTTACAACAAAGAGTGCGAGGGTCGGCCTGTGTACCACAATTGAGTGATAATACTCTGGCGATCAGTTCCTGGACCTGGCAGGCTTATATGCACCCTCCAAATGCTGAAGAATCTCTCATTGTGTCATTGACTCAAATGATACAAACATGACTGCGAGTGACCCCAAGCAGTTATATACCGTTGCTTTGCACTCTGACATGAAAAGAACCGATATAGCACCCCAAAATTATGTTCCGTCACTAATTTAATAAACTAAAAAAAAATCTGTTCTTTCCGAGGGTTTTACTGATTTTGAAATGGTAAACGTGGCAGCTTTTGCAGGGGCAGTCTAAAAAGCTCAAAGCATCTTCCTCTTTCTCTACTGGGTGTATATAGAGGAAAAATGAGATATTAGGCCGATTGTTGTGATATTTTCCGAGGTGTAAGTAGGCATGAATACTCATTTTGGTGATGATTGATGATATTTTGGCCAGGAGATCCTCATCAGGATCCATCGCCCATCAAAGTCCGCGGTCAGTTGAGCCCCATGACCGTACCCAAAAAAGCCTGTAATGTCACAAAATCAAATCCCTGTTGAACGTCATCGTCTTAAAAACTATTTTAGCAAAGTTTAAAGAAAAAAAACATCCAGACTTTCAACACAGGCCAAAAAATTGCACCGCAGATGAGTTCAATGAGGAAATGTCCTCACCTTCTGTACTTGGCTGAAACCTGGCTGAAAATCAAATATTTCATCAGAAAACAAGCCTAAAAATACTACTGAGTCTATTTTGGGGCGTATGTTTTTTTTTTTTCTGCAGACATCATTTGTAAGTCCAGAACTATGGAATAAGTGCCAGTGTTCACAGGATTAGATAGGTGCTTTAAAAGCGCTTTTTCACCGATTTCCACAAAGTGAACAGCGGCACCAAGCCCGATTGTTATCCTCCTACTCGAGTTGATGGTTGTGTTGAATATGTTGGGGGTGCCAAGTATGTAACTAATCGAGATCTTTTTAGAGGGGGGGGGGGCCTCTCTTCTCTTCACTCCACGCTGACATTCGGCACATATTTTCTTTTGTTGTCTAAACTTGTGCTTGTTTGTGTTGTGCACAGCTACCTCGCTCCACGGATGACTAGCATGCTGAAGCGGATCTAATTTTAGCTAATTGTTTTAGTTTGGGTCGGCGATCACTAGTAGCCAATGTATTTGTGTTAACTTGGATTTCTTTCTTAAGTTGGGGGGGGGGGGGGGGGGGGGGGACATCACTGGATATGATAACCTTTTATGGTCGCTCCAGTGTTAACCCCCCTTTTATTTTCTACAAGCTGCTGGTTGTGATTCTTGCAATGCTTTGCATATTCTGACTGCAATAGTTCACTAAATTGGCCTCAAGGCACAAAAACAGACGCAGACGCTGGGCTGGGGTAAAAATGTCTGTGTCTGTAGGGCTAAGCAACCATTTCTAAAACCAAGTTAAGACAAAAAAAAAAGGTAGTAATGTCATCCAAAACGGAAAGAATGCAGATGACTACTGTGGTAGTCAATGTGCGTGACTCCAGACCATATCAATTCCAAACTGTCAGTGAATCAGGAAATATCCTGTACACTGAAATGTTCCGTGTGGCGCAAAGTACGCCAGTTCGTGAAATGTAAAGTGTATAGCAATCTGCCCTTCCTGTGATTCTGAACTTGTCCGTTTTCCAGTGAAGGGGACTGGTGGGATGCTCGCTCGCTCACCACTGGTGGCAGTGGCTACATTCCCAGTAATTACGTTGCTCCGGTGGATTCCATCCAGGCTGAGGAGTAAGTCGAGAGAGAACGAGTCTTTGTGTACTGGACGTGTGTGACAAAAGTCTTATAGAGGTGACAAAATACCTAACCAATCATTATGTACACATTCCAGCAATAACAGTGTTCAGTCCAGTACTTGCTATTACAATTGTACTGCAGTCTACCCTAGACGTGACCTTTTTCCAAATATCTTTTTGACAAGTACATTTAGAAATGTGAGGTCGCCGTTGTCTCCCACTAGCTCTGCCGTTCGGGTCAACACGCGTCCTCCTCTAATTACAGTTGGTACTTTGGTAAACTGGGCCGAAAGGAGGCTGAGAGACAGTTGCTCTCCACTGGGAACCCACGGGGTACTTTCCTCATCCGGGAGAGTGAAACCACAAAGGGTACATGAGCAACTTTTTCAAAAAAAAAAAATATATATATATATATATATCGTTTTCTTTTTCATGAGTGCATGCTTGTCTAATTCCCCAAAAAAGTTGAAATGACTGACTGACGAAAGCCCTCCTGATTGCTCCCCCTAGGTGCCTTTTCCTTGTCCATACGGGACTGGGATGACGCGAAAGGCGACCATGTCAAACATTATAAGATCCGCAAACTGGACAGTGGCGGCTACTACATCACCACCAGGGCTCAGTTCGACTCCCTGCAGCAGCTGGTTCAGCATTATTCGGGTTTGTCAGCTCTTCTTTGCATTAATATGTCGACTTATTTCATTCATTTCATGAGTTTGACCAATCTTTTGTCTGTATGTGCCCTGGCTGGCGACCAGTCCAAGGTGTAGTCTGCCGCTCGCCCCAAGTCAGCTGGCATGGGCTCCAGCTCACCCGCGGCCCCGCTTTTGTTTTTGGGGGGGGCTTATTCTGCTTTCTTGCATCTCTTATCCTACATGAAACGGCGTCGCTTTCACTTATGTGACCTTGAAAATCAACATGACCGCAAGTTAAATTGTCAATATCATAAATGCGACATCAAATAGGAGGTCTTTAGCGATGTATTCCTCAAGTTCCATCTGTACAATATGCGATGCACGTTTTGAAGCAGCGCTAAACCGCTACGCAACTGACGATTGGTCGGAAGTCAGTCGGACGGAGCCCACATGTTTTAGTGAATTTAGTGAAACCGTGAATTGTCTTATTCATTGGGCTTATTTCCGGCAATTTTGCATTTGCAGTGTGTAAGCGTTTCATTTTATTAAATACATTAGAAATGATAAGCATCATAAAAATGACCATTAACCAGAGAAAACCAACTCATTTTATTTGACATATTCAGCAAACATTAGATTAGTTGATTTATCCAATTTATATATATATATATATAAATATGAATTTAGGGCAGACAGTGATTGAGTACTTTGTGGAACTTTTATTCAAATTACTGCCCAAAATAGCGTGTTGAAAAATTGCTACACGAATCTCAGCAATTGCGATACAAAAATAATTTTGTATACAAATTATTTCTATACAAAAAATGTTTGTGTGCCTCCATTACAGTATATAGGTTTTTAAAAAAGCATAAAACTAAACTGTGATTTGGTACAAAAATAATACAAATAATTTTGTATAGCAATAATTGCTATCCAAAAAAAATGGTACAAATGTTGACATTGTCGACAATATGTAGTTACTAAAATACTTTTTAAACAACCCCAGATTGCACCTTTGAATCAAACATTGAAATCAAAAAAGAATTGAATGCAATGTATCTTTACAGGGGCTTTGCAACAAGGCGCTTCAAATATCCAAATGGAAATGAGTGCATTTGAACTCCTTCCTTCGTTATTCCAGGTCGGGTGAGCATTGTGCCCCCTAGGGGGAGCCAAGGGTTTGCTGACCAACCCTGAAATCGCAAGAATGCCTTTAATGGAGCGTAATTGGCTCAAATCGTTACCACGCCAATCCATTATTCCGTGCCGCTACATTTCTCGGAAGAGCTTTGGTTTTTCTGTTTGCTTGGATACCGTTCACATATTGGCAGCTTTTATGACCGGCACCAAATTTGCAGGCAATTGGCCCAGATGGGCTTTGACGGCCAGCTAAGCACCCTCATGGGTGAGACTCTTGCCTTTATCTCATCTTAACTGCCCCATGTAAACACCCTGGGACTTATCACTGGTTGTGAGGAAGGACGGGGGCGGTGGGGGGGGGGGGGGGGGGGGGTCTTTGCACGTATCATCTTCTATAGACGGAAACACGGCCCTAATCTACTGGTTTAATCGATAACGGGCAAACACAAAAGCTTCCTCTGGAGTAATAGCAAGGCATGTTTGATTTCATGAGACCACGTCAGCAGCTAAAGTGACGCCGAGCGGCGCTAATCGAAACGGAAGCAGCTGGTGTACCACTCAGGCACCTAAGCGGGCCTAGCGTTAATGCTTTTCATGTTGTATCAAGCTCTGTCTTTAGATTTAACTACGTATACTTGCGCACTTTATTTGAACACGTAATACTTTCTTTTGATTGACTTGCTCTTGTTTTGCAATTCACAGCCCTTCTTTTATTTAGCAAATGAGAAAACACACAGTTGTGCTCATACGTTTGATGACGGAATTTGAAAGATGGGTACAATTCTTTCAAGAAAACATGAAGGCCCCGTCGAAACACATTTAGTTTTGTTTTGATGGGATTCAAATTAAACCGCCAAGCATTTCAGAAAAGCATTATCATCAAACAAAACATAACCATGAAGAAATGAATGATGGTTGTTGTATAGTCATCAGTCGTATTTAAAAAAATAATAATAATAATAATAAATAAAGAAATAAATATTTCACAAATTCTGCCAGGGTATGTAAACTTATGAGCATAACCTCTAGATGGCGGCATACATTTATAAAATGGGAAAGTTTCCCCCCCCCGCCCATTTCCCCCTATACCTATGTATAATGCGCATTGATGCCAGGAAAACCCACAATGGTCATTGGTTTAAAAGAGCGGGAGAAGCGTGTGGCGTTTGCCACTAGCTGCAGCGACCCCTTTGTTGGTGCGACTTTAACTGGAAAAGCCACTTTGCATTGCCGAGACAGACCCAGGCCGACAAAAAAAAATATGAATCCCATTGCATTTTAAATGCTCGGGGGCGAGGAGAGAAGTCTGAATTAAAGTCGGAGCATATTCATGTCAGCATCCTGAGTGTGTCGCTTGCCAATGCTTTTGTCCTTGCGTACGTTGACTGTAAAAGTCAGAATTTGGCAATAAGCAGTGTATAAAAAGCCATGTTCCTAGCAAATGGTTCACTTCTGTTCCCCTCTGCAAATAGCCTGACATGACCTCAAAACAGTCTGTAGGGCCATTTAAAGCAATAGATTTTCACTGCACTTCTGCCTTGTCAACCCTGTCTGCATTTGTTTCTGCTCTTATTTCTGCGTTGCTGTGTGGCCCGGGGGCAGACCGAGCCGCCGGTCTCTGCTGTCGCTTGGTGGTGCCCTGCCATAAAGGGATGCCGCGTCTCGCTGACCTGTCGGTCAAAACCAAAGATGTGTGGGAGATCCCCCGGGAGTCACTGCAGCTGATAAAACGTCTTGGGAATGGGCAGTTTGGGGAAGTCTGGATGGGTATGGATCCAGTCGCCTCCGGAAGACGGGGCTGCATGGAGGAGGCCGCAGTCGGACAAAACATGAGCAAATCTCTTGTCCGGGGGGGGAGCAGGGGCTACGATGTGATAATTCTCTTTTTGGGGACGTTGCGGGAAAACCCGTTTGATCAATCCAAAGATGGCCTCCTTCATCATCCTTAACTGCATGTTCTTCTCCCCAGTAGTTAACCCTGTATTCCTTCCCTCCCATCCCTGTAGAGAGTGCGGATGCATTGTGCTTTAAATTAACGGGCATGTGTGTGAACTACAACCCTGACACTGTGGGCTTGAGTCATGATGCCTGGGAGATCAGCAGAGACGCACTTGAATTGGAGTTAAAGCTGGGCACAGGATGTTTTGCCGAGGTTTTTTACGGTAAGAGTAACCCCCCCCCCCCAAAAAAAAATATTACATTTTCACCTTGGAATTTAAGAGGACTTCCCAGAAGTATTTTGTCTACACCATAATAAAAGAACCATTCACTATTTCAGAAAAAATAATGAATCAAATATAAAGTTATATGCCAGTCGTCACCAACGTTCGTTCCAATGACAAACAGCATCGCTCATCATATTTTCTTTACGACTGATATAATATTGGAGCGCAAGTAACGCATGCCCTCTCCAGCCCCAACAGGAACTCCCTTAAATATTCACCTTATCAGTGTGAAAACAGCAATTATAAAATACAGTTGGAATGGTTATGCAATAACAAAATCCCCCCCCCCCCCCCCAAAAAAAAGTGGAATATTTTATATTCAAATACTGGATTAGAATATTTGCGAAATATTTTTCGCACATTTTTTGCTCTTACTTTGGTCATTTTGTTTTTCTGTTGAAATACTTTTTCAAAAGGAGTTTGTTATATTATGTATTGGATGCTTTTCTAATTTGCACATACATGCATCATTGATTAGCTCTTTCCAGTTTCATACGCAGACTCGTAGGCCATGTGTTCTTTCCAGCTCAACAGATGCTAGGAATTGGGATTTTCCCAGGTGACACCCAGCTTCTGAGATCCAATTCCTTAACCAAGCGGATGGGATCCTTCATCCCCAACAAGTCGGCACAACTCTTGATATTTGGGCTAACCTAAAACCTTCCAAGCATGCCGGTCGATGGTCTCTGTCCTCCCTTTGAGTCATTCCTATACATGCGCTCGCAGAATGAGATCAGTAGAACTATCAACGGTGGCATCGATATTTGGTTACGCAATACATGCTGCAAACATGTGAGCTCGCAGCAGTGCCGGTCATGTTGTTTTAGAGCAACTGGCACGACCGCAGTCGGGATCTTATGGGCTCGGCCCCGTTAATCATCCTTCCGAAGGATTATCTGCTCCCGTGTTGGCGCATTGTGGCTCTCCGATTCTCACCGGATTCTCCTGACGGCTTTTCCAATCCATTTCAAATCAAAGCACCTTCTAAAGCTTATATCCAATTAGTTATCCATCTGCTCAAGCTGTGCGCATGAGAAGTAAAGATGATCTGATTCTCGTTGCGTCTCCTGATCTCATGCTGTGTGGTATGTTTACACCAGTGTCTCCACTACAGCGGGAGTTTTTTTTTGTGCATGCCTAACCAATCATCTCTCTGGTTAGAAAGTGTGATTTTTGTGGTCTTAAATATGGTAACAGTATACTGACGCTAGCGTATGTGCGCGTGTCAGGAACATGGAACGGCACCACCGGAGTAGCAGTGAAGACTCTGAAGCCTGGAACCATGTCCCCTGAGTCCTTCCTGGAGGAGGCTCAGATCATGAAGAAACTCCGACATGACAAGTTGGTGCAGCTGTACGCTGTCGTGTCTGAGGAGCCTATTTACATCGTCACGGAGTACATGGGCAAAGGTATCCACACATCGACATGTGAACACCTGAGGATGCAAAAATCGGATATACGGTGTGCATGCAAAACACTATATAGATTAACAACACTAATGACTCTTAGCAGTACCATCATCAAGTTATTTCAATGAACAAACAGTACGTAGTCTTGAAAACGATTCCTCAAAGTTCCCTCTACCCTTAAACGATAATCATTGGATCACGATAGTCATCGCAACATACATACGTCACTGTAGTGGACATCCCCCTCTAATAGACAGCGTGCTCCACTGAGTCTCTGGTCCAATCAGGGGGGGGGGGGGAATGATGTTAACTTATGTTGACAGCGCTGGCTCGGGAGCGGAGAGGTAGGCAGAGATCTTCGCTAGTGACGTAGATAAGCTCGAGAAATTCAAATGACCTTTTTTCAGGTCTCCCGCCAGAAAAAAAAACGTCTGGAACTAGGAAATGCGTGGATGATTTGAATTCATATTTCATTTTAATTCATATTTCCCGTTTACCGAGGCACCATAAAGACAATATTGCATCCCAAATACTAGAAAAAGTTGCTTTGGCAAAATATGTCCCTTTTAAATAGAGCCCATTTGGAACTCAATTGCTAACCAAAACAGCAGCACCTACGTAAGCATGTAAACAGTCTCAGCGATTAACGAAAGTATGGAAACCTATTTTGTAAATAATTTCCCGGCGCCGTTTTAAATATCAGCTCAGGTTACGCGGCGACAGCGTCTTCGACGACGATCAACGTTCCAGTGGACTAACAAGTGGTCGTTCTGTAATGTTCTTTTCCTCCATGTGGAAGTTCGTTTTGACATAAATTGTACCCGTCATGTTATTTGCTATTATTCCAAGATATTATTCCCCTGTAGGAAGTCTACTGGACTTCTTGAAGGATGGAGAAGGGCGAGGGTTGAAGCTGCCCAACCTTGTGGACATGGCGGCGCAGGTAAGTTGTGTTTTTTTCACTTCTCCCAAAAGCCGCCCATTTCACCCATCCATCCATTTTCTCCACCGCTTCTCCTCACTTGGGTTCAGCTATCTTCGGGCGAGAAGCGGGTTACGCCCTGAACCGGTTGCCAGCCAATCGCGGTGGGGGCAGCCGCACATTTCAGAGGCAATTATAAAACAAAGCCCCCCCCCCCCCCCCCCCAAAGTCCGACCTGGGGTGCACGTCAAATATTTGACTTACGCTCACAGTTCGACGTGCGAGGTGTCCGCCTTCATTTTGAGAGAAGCACATAGTCAGTCGATAGCAACACCCCTACTGCATTGTAGCGCATGCGCATCTGATCCAGTGAGAAATTGTCCCGCTAAGGCTTTGTTTTCAAATGGATCAGAACGCTGCAAAACTCTTGTCGACAATCGAGAGACTTGTTAAGAGATCATTTTCTGACTGACTTCCGGATCCAAATCCACCTGACTGACGCATCTGCTAAGTAGGACGCACGTTTCTAATCAGGGCAATCAACCTCAAAGGGCGGAGATAAAGAACCCCTTGAGAAGCAAGTGAAAGGAAGGCTGTTAATGGCCACAAAAAAACCAAAAAAATGTGTAGTTTATTTCTCCTCCAGTGGAGTTAAGTTTAAGAGTGTTTTGTTTTTCATAATTCAGTTCATGCTAATGCTATGATAATGAATCCTGTTCCTGAAAACATTGCCTGTAGAATAAATACGTTTAATGATGGCGACTTACCACAAGTGTTTCAATTAAAAGCATATCAAAGGTGCTGGTGGTCTTCAGTAGGATGTAGCCGTTCACTTGAAATTGAAAGCATATACTGTATTTCTGCAATTTCTGTTTTTAGGGTTCTACGGGTTGTGGCAGCAAGTCCTAGTCGAAATATTCAGCAGAAACAACGGTTCGCTCACTTGTCAGCTGGTGTTGAACGCGCTCGTGCTTTTCTCCAGGTGGCAGCGGGTATGGCTTACATCGAGAGGATGAATTACATCCACAGAGACCTGCGCTCCGCCAACATCCTGGTGGGAGATAACCTGGTGTGTAAGATCGCCGACTTTGGGCTCGCCAGACTCATCGAAGACAACGAATACACAGCTCGGCAAGGTGGGCCTTCACATTTTCCCTCCATCCGCCCACCCGCAGGACTTAGCCTCGTTGGTGTAGCGGGTGAGCCGGCCGGATTTTGGGTGAGCGGCAGAGTACACCCTGGACCGGTCGGCGGCCAATCACAGAGCACATATCAGCAAACACTCATTCACGCTCACTTTCACTCCTGTGGGTAATTTAGTCTTCACTTAACCGAACGTGCATGTTTTTGGAAAGTGGGAGGGAGCCAGAGTCAAATCCAAGAGAAGATGCAGACTCCGCAGAGAGGGGCCCCGAGGCAAGATTCGAACCAGGGACCTCTCCACTGTGAGGCAGACATGCGAACCACTAGCGCAGTGCGACACTACATGTCTCTTACAAACACAAACGATGACACGAACATCATCACATATACGTATGTTGCTAGTTCCTTGAATGCAAATACAGTGGTGCCTTGAAATACAAGTTTAATTTTATTCCGTGAGCACCTCTTAACTCAAAACACTTATCTAAAATCATATTTCCCCATTGAAATGAATGAAAAGACCCTTTTTCCGTAACACAGGGTCTAATAGCACTCTGTACAAATTGTACTTTCTAAAGAACACTGAGTAATAACACAATTCAATAGAATGAGAAGCATGTGTTTTGTGAAATTGCATTGTCCCCTTTCAAATAAACTGATTAATAATAGTAATAATAATTAAACAGCTTGCGCATCATGATCTATTGCTGCATCCAATTCAGTGCTGCGGCTTCTGCTGTGCCCACTTTTGGCCACCAGGAGGCAATATTGTATGATACAGTCATCCAGACTAACGAAGAATCGACTTCGACTTTTGCTATACTACTACTCAGTAAGTTGCTGTAAAAAGAGTTATTTTTCGTCGAAGATGACGAATATGCCTGTGGGTATTGTTATATTATCTGTCTACGTGTTGTTCCACCATATGCGTTCCAATTTCCCCATTTGTTAAAGGGATGAAAATGGTGACGATGCTAACGTTAGCGTGTCAATTGCATTTTCTACTCATTTTAGCATCAAGCTAACGGCTGCCCTCAAGCAAACTGTTGCGTTTGCTCGTTTGAAACACACGCGTCATTATTTTCCCCTTTATGCTTAGTTTGATTATGAACTTCAACTAGTAGTGGCATTAAGGCATCAAGAAGTTAAAAGAAAGTGGATTATTTGGAACAGGTAACGTCATCACGTCTCAAACATTTTGTTCTTCGATTCAGTTTGATTCTGCTGACGGTGCTATTATGCGACAGTAAAGTTAGTTATTCTAGTTATTTATTTTAACTGTGACTTTACCAACGTGTTAGCGTACGTTGGTGATACTATGGCATGTTCTGCTGAAGTACAAATGCGGGTTATGTCGCCACAAGTAGGAACTCTAGGACCTTCTTCCATTTTCTATACAGCGTATTCTATTTAAGAAAGCTAGAGTATATTAGGGTGAGGGGCAGGTTACATCCTGGACTGATCAGCAGTGGGTTATTCTAAATCATTGTATTAAACTTCAGCTGCACTCACCATCATTGCTCATGCCGTCCATTTAGGTGCCAAGTTCCCCATCAAGTGGACGGCCCCGGAGGCCGCACTGTACGGGAAGTTTACCATCAAGTCGGACGTTTGGTCATTTGGCATCTTGCTGACAGAGCTGGTAACCAAGGGTCGAGTGCCTTACCCAGGTGAGCCATGCGAGACGACGGATGTCATTGACACTCTCAGGGCACGACGAACTCCCCTTATTAGCAGAGACTCCTTTTATTTGAACCAGAGTTGTTACCAAAGTACACACTGCTCTACTCTGTGACAGCCTCCGGTCCCCCTCATGCCGTTTTGAGAGTAAAAGCTTCCTTAATGGTTGGGTAATCTTTGTTTCTCTGCCAGAATGTGAAATAACACTTGATTACTGCTGTTTGCCTGCGGGTCCGCTGAAATTTCAGTCCGGGGAAAAAAAAAAAAGGAACACGGGGAGACATGTGGGAGACCGAGGGAGGAGTAACACGTTTGTCCAGATGGCTCCGTAAACGACTTGTTCTTAAGGCAGAGGGGGGATTACATCCGCAGATATGGATAGGCAGATACAACACGCCCCCTTCGAGTTCTGCGCGGACGGGGGGGACGCTACGCCAGGGAGGTCGAAGTCATCAGCGCATCCCGTGCGTGTGGACGGCAAGAAAACTCAAAAGACCACGGATGCCGGAACACTGTGTTGCATACGGTTGCGTAAAACAATGTACAGCATAGATTTTGAAGTGTTTGTCACGCGTTTTCCAGGCATGAACAACCGCGAGGTGCTGGAACAGGTGGATCGAGGCTACAGGATGCCGTGCCCCCAGGACTGCCCCATCTCCCTGCATGAGCTGATGTTGCAGTGCTGGAAGAAAGACGCGGAGGAGCGGCCCACCTTCGAGTACCTGCAGGCCTTCTTGGAGGACTACTTCACAGCCACCGAGCCTCAGTACCAGCCTGGAGACAACCTCTAAACGTTCTTCCTCTCTGCCTCTAGGCTGGAGCTGGATGCAAAAAAAAAAAAAGACAAACTGGAAACTTCCTGGACTTGCCACTGTTTTACTTTTGGGGGGGGGGTGGGGGTCTGCAAAGCTTCCTCCGCTCAACGTGATCATTTCATTTCCTACGCCATCCCATCGTGTGAACTTTGCGACATGATGATAACAGGTAAGTGTGGAGAATGGGTTTGGATAATGCAATGCGATACCTGTATTCAGTGTAAATCATTTTTTTAAAAGGGTTGTTTGAGTTCGTATGTTTGCATCAGTTTAAGATGCTTCATCTGCCAGAACTGAAGGTTAAGAACCATTTGGACATTTCATCTGTCTGTGCATCATTCCTTCATTATGTTGAACCCCAGTTAATGTTTGCATAAGATTACCTTACGTTCTGCTCTCGCGTCCTCAGGCAGTTTTATTTTTCCTTTCCTCAGAGGGCTTGTTGTTTTATAGCTACTGCTGTCTGTATGGAATTAGATTCGACCCATTTTTTTTTTCTGTAAATCAAACATGACCATGTACAGATTGTGAACATATCCCTCCTCTTTTAACATTTTGATAAAGTTTGAGCAGGTGGCCGACACTCCAATAGACCCCATGTCTCTTAGTTGGCAGGTTTGTTGGCCGTTTTGAACAAATAAAAGCCTCTGCCCAAATAAATGCCTCTTTTTTTTTTTTTTTACCATATTTCCTCAAATAGTTACCACAACTCTAATAGACACCACATCTCTTGAAAAAATAAACACCTCTCCCCAAATAGATGCCTCCCTATAATCCATCCATCCATCCATCCATTTTCTACCGCTTATCCGAGGTCAGGTCTCCTGGTCCGCTGTTCCACGGCCAGGACGAAAACCACACTGCTCCTCCTGAATCTGAGATTCGACTTCCCGACGGACCCTCCTCTCCAGCACCCCTGAATAGACCACACTGCTCAGGGAGGCTGAGCAGTGTGATCCCCCTGTAGTTGGAACACAGCCTCCGGTCCCCCTTCTTAAAAAGACAGGCACCGACCACCTTACGGCCAAAGCTCCGGTCGGCCGTAACATGGTCCACTCGGACTCGATGTCCCCCGGAACATGAGCAAAGTTCTGTCGGAGGTGGAAGTTGAAACTACTTTTGACAGGGGATTCCGCCAGACGTTCCCAGCAGACCCTCACAATACGTTTGGGGCTGCCACATCCGACGACACGACCACAAAGTCGATCATCGAACTGCGACCGAGGGTGTCCTGGTGCCAAGTGCACGTGTGGACACCCTTATGCTTGAACATGGTGTTCGTTATGGACAATCCGTGATGAGCACAGAAGTCCAATAACAGAACACCGCTCGGGTTCTGATCGGGGGGACCGTTCCTCCCAATCACGCCCTTCCAGGTCTCACTGTCATTGCCCACGTGAGCATTGAAGTCCCCCAGCAGAAGGATGGAGTCCCCAGCGGGAGCGCTCTCCAGCACCCCCTCCAAGGGCTCCAAAAAGGGTGGGTACTCTGAACTGCTGATTGGTGCATAGGCACAAACAACAGTCAGGACCCGTCCCCCCACCCGAAGGCGGAGGGAGGCTACCCTCTCGTCCACCGGGGTAAACCGCAACGTACAGGCGCCAAGCCGGGGAGCAATAAGCATACCCACACCTGCTCGGGGCCTCTCACCGTGGGCAACTCCAGAGTGGAAGAGAGTCCAACCCCTCTCGAGAGGACTGGTACCATAGCCCAAGCTGTGCGTGGAGGAGAGTCCGACCTTCTCGACCTCACACACCAGCTCGGGCTCCTATGACATTCCACGTCCCTAGAGCCATCTTCTGTTCGCCGGGGATCGGATCGCCAAGGTCCCCGCCTTCGGCCACCGCCCAGCTCACACTGCACCCGACCCCAATGGCCCCTCCCACAGGTGGTGAGCCCATGGGAAGCCTCCCTATAATAGCCGAATGATGTGGATATAAACCGGATATGTATCCCACAAATGCGTAATGATGAGACCTACACGCAGAGCCGCAGTTGCTTAGGTCAACACGGCGCCTTGCGGTTGTGCGCACGCATTTGACGTCACGAACGCATTATGTCCGCAGTTCAAGTCGCATTTGTGTTTGTAATGTGAACGACTCCATAAAAAGATCGGATTGAACCAAAAAAGCCAAATTTGGCATCAAGCCCTGCAGTGTGAACATAGCCCAAGTCATTGGGTGTGTCGGGCCAGTTGAAGAAATAAACATCTCTCTACAAATCGATGCCTTCACCATGGTAGACACCATTGCTGTGTATTCGTAGACGGCGCACGCTGCGAGGAGCAAATGTGGCCACTATCGAATCTGCCGGGTTTACAAAATTACCAACACCGGTCTAGCCCACTCAGGGAACACAGTTGCGCCGCGCGCCACACCGGATTTACGCCGGTCACAAAAATAAGAGCACCGTATTGCTAAGTCGCCTGGTGCATTCTGCCAGTTGAACAAAAATATGCCTCTTCCCAAATAGATTCCTATTTTTTTTTTACGGTATTTCCCCAAACTGGACTCTCCACTCGGTGGCGATAATTGGCATGTGCGAAGTGTGCGATCGCCCAGGGTGGCGTGGCTGAAGGGTCGGAAACCATCATCGGCAACCCCTCCGCCAATGCCCCCCCCCCCCAAACAGATGACTCCACTATAATAGCCACTTGAATGAACACTGCAGATGCTTTATCCTTACACAGCCATTTGTACAAATAAAGGCATCTCAAATATATGTCTCCTTTAAATAAATGATTGTTTTCTCAGCAGCGTAGTACTGAAAAACAGCCAAGTATGTCAAAAGAAATTTACTTATCACTTAAATGTGCAAAAGCCTGTGGTGAAAACAGTGACGAAGTGGACCTATGAGGCAAAGTTAGAACTTGAGACTGCACAGATTGGAGTGTCTTTGAAACTGCAACTGGCAGCCTAGATGAATACCCGGACTGTGTCACATCCTATAATAAACTCCAGCTCAGCCGATGGATTCATAGCTTCCTGATGGGCAGGGCACAGGAGGTGAAGCTAGGAGACATCACCTCAAACACATGCACCACCAGCACTGGGGCACCCCAAGGATGTGTCCTCTCTCCGCTGCTCTTCTCTCTCTACACCAGGGGTGTCAAACTGATTTCTGTCGAGGGCCACATTGTCATTTCACTTTCCCTCAGAGGGCCGTTATGACAGTGAAACCATACCTCATCATATTATTTCGACATTAAAATTTGGGATATTTTTTTTATCAAAGGACTTCCCTAATCCTGTGAACACTGGCACTTATTCCATAATTCTGGATTTCAAAACGATGTCTGCAGGAAAAAAATCCCCCCACATTTTCTTCTTAAACTGATACGTGTTCTGTGGCGTAATTGTAGTTTATATTGAAAGTCTGGATTTTTTTTCAACAATAACGAGTGAAAATAGTGAGGCCAAATACAGTTGAGTAGGCTTGTTTTGTTCAAATCAATTGCTGAAATGCTTCGTGCAGAAGGGAGGAACCTGCATGTGGTAAGTGCCTGCAGATTCATTTCCGCCTATATACAGTATTTAGTCAGCTCGTTCTATCGATTGTATTGCTCACCTTTGAAAAAGAGTTTGGGAAGACAACATACCACAGGCATTTGCTTTTATGAAGTTCAAGTTTTTTTGGACAGTGCATGACCACGTTGGTCTTTGATGGGCACGGCCGGCTGGAGCTGTGTTCGTACCACTTTCACCAATGACACCGTAACAAAGTTGTGATTTTTGTTTTTTTAGCCGAGTCAATTAGCAATTAAAGCATTTTGGGGTGCTGTTGTGTTGATGTGTGTGTGTGCAATCGAAACTTATAGGTCCTTTAAGAATTATTTTGGGAACTGTTTTTAATAGGCATTAACCAATTCATTTAAGATGAAGAATCAAGGTCAAAATCAAATAGAAAAATTATATCACTGGCTGCAATAATGCCTAAAACCTTTAATTTGTATTAAAAAAAAACATTTTTTTTAAAAATTGAATACAAATGTTTTAAAAAAACTTGCGATTTGCTGGCAACCAGTTCAGGTTCAACCCCGCCTCCTGCCTGTAGTTCGCTGGGATAGGCTCCAGATCTATTAATTTTCATAATCTATCATGTCATTTTATCTGGTTTGCATGATAATTTTGGTTGGAAATGCCAAAAGTGTCCTTTTTCAAGCTATTCTCGTGAAACTTCCGGATTTCTCATGATTGTGCGACATGTAAATGAGCTTTGCTTTGATTGAATTGCTCACCTTCTCTCGTTTAAATTGGGAAAACAGCTTGGGTTTGATTGGTCGTTACTTTTTGACTGCCCAACGTAACACCATCAACAAACAAAAAGCAAGTATGTACAAGGCTCATAAAAATATCTTAGCTAAATAAATATTCGAATAAAGTTTGAAAAAAAAAAAAATAGATAAAGAATAAGCAAGAAGATTTGGAACTAAAGTGATGGAAAGGAGTACTATAGTGAGAGTTGTGAACCTATGGAGCAATCTATGCATCGAGGAAACAAAAAAAGCTAAATTAGGAGATAATTTGTCTGCCAGGTGGAATGACTCCCTCATCCCTCCTCCCAAAAAGCTTTTAATGCAGTCACACCCATTTCTACCATATAGTCATATAATAGTGGAGCCATAAAGAGCTGGGTTGTACTTCTGCACAGCAAGGAGAGACTTGAAATGAGACCATGCGAAGCACCAGGTAAGTCCAGTGTCACCTTTTTTTTATTTTTTTTTTTTATTTTAATATCATCCGGCTCATGATACTCCTCATCTTGTTTTATCGATAACAAAGGAGAACATGAAGATTGCTTCGTTTCTTGACTTCTTAAAAGATAGTTGCTGGGAAATGTCTACAAAACCCCACCTGTAACGTGACAAGCGTAGTTAGTACTAAGTTGTAGTTGCCCTTGGGTTTTCCAGAAAGTTTCCATGGGAAATAAGCCATTTGGAATGTTATTTCTAATTGTTATCGTCTTTACATATGCAAGTGGTTGAGAATTACTGGAAGTTAACTGAAAAGAAAGGATCATTTCCCCCAAATTGTTATAATCAACAGAAAGAAAATTGAATATAATTGTTTTTTTCTATACAAGCAAATGTACTGTATAACAGGGCTATAGCACAGTGTTTTCTTTCTTACATTTCATTTCCTTTTATCAAACAACCTTGACATTTTGCTCATTTCCAGATCAGTCAGTCTCAGTGTGGTACTAGTGGTACGCCGGCTCCCTCTAGTGGAATTCCAAAGAATCGCACCCTAAGTACTGTTCTTGTATTTAGCTCTTTACTCGTACAATACAGTTGCATTCAATCTTTCCCAATTATTTAACTGTTATTTGGTACTTTTTTTTTTTTTTTTTTTTTTACTTTTATGTGAAATAAATTTTAATTGAATCAGTATTTAAGTACTTTTTTTTTTTTTTTTTTTTTTTTTCTTCCCCATATGTGAGCACAGTTGTATTGTTCAAAGTGTGCATAATGTTACAGAGGCTTAGAACACTATTAAATATACTTTGAATGAATTAAACCACAGTATTATTCACGTGTGTGACAGCTTCATTGCGGAGATGAGCATGTGACCTATTGCCTGGCGGGGAATTCATCATGGAAGGAGTTGGCGACACTGTCTTCGTCACCATTCAGAAGGTCTATTACCCACTGCTTTGCATCATGGGTATTCCAGGTACGTGATGTCATTTTGTTCTTGGTTCTTTCATAAATACACTTCCTGTATGCGAAATGCCAATGTGAGAGGGATTTTTAATTAAAAAAAGGAATATTTGATTATGGATTTACGTTTATTTTAATTAGTGTCTTTTATGTTTGATGTACAGCAACTTGGTACAGCTGTGGCTGTTGTGAAAGTGCTATATAAATCAAGTTGAGTTGAGTTTGACTCACAAAGTCAAAAAAAAAAAATAATAATAAGTCAACCAGCTTGTAACTGCATTCATCTGAGACGTTTGTCTTATTTCCCAGCAAACCTCTTCACCTTCTACATGATCTGCTTCCGAAAATGCGGAATGTCTGACACTGCCGTGGTGTATCTGAGCTGCCTCGCTATTGTGGACACCTTCTACCTGGTGTGGGTGATCCTTATTGACCTGACCCTTACCTTCTGGCTGCTGCAGCCCTTCTGGCACTCCCACCCGTGGTGTGGCATCCTGGACTTCCTGCAGTACGGCTCCCTCTGCAGTTCGTCGTGGATTGTGGTGGTGTTCACCATCGAGCGCTACCAGGTCCTTCGTAGCGCGGCGGCCAAGCAGCACTTCTCACAGGCGAGGGTCACTAAACTGATCTGCACGGCCATCGTCGCGGCGTCCCACTTGGTGTCGGTGCCGCTAGGCTGGATCAATGTCGTTACGTCCGCCAACATTACGGTAGCTGGAGAAAACGTGACCCTGCCTCGATGTCAATACCGGGATGAGATCTACGCCACTGTCATTGTGTGGATAACCACCTTTCTCTCAGGAGGTATCCCCATAGTGCTGGTTATTATCTTCAATTACCTCATCGGGCATCATCTGTGCCGCGCCAGTAACATGTTCACCAAGGAGGAGCGTCGCGTAATGCGCGGACGCAGCACAAGGGGCATGTTGAGAAGGACCATCTTCCTGCTGGGGACAGTCTCTTTGGCCTTTGTGGTGCTCAGCCTGCCTCGCTTCGTCACATACTGCATCCTGAGGACCAAGTACAACACGGAGAACTTTAACAGAAATGACTACGGAGTCCCCATCAACGTCGCCGGTGACTTAGCTAACATGCTCCAGAATCTGACCTCCACCACAAACTTCTTGCTCTACTGTATGGTCAGCGGCCGCTTCCGACAGGAACTGCTTCGGGTGGTGACTTGTCAAGCCGTGACTCGAGAAGCTTCCTCCGTTCTCACGCACGCCATGAAAGTCTTCTCGGTGTCAGAGCATAAGGCCGCATCATCCCGCCACCGTGATCCGTGATGTTTACAGTACTTCTGGACTTTCGAACGACATTGTTCCAAAAACAGCAAACTACGTGTTACATGACAACTTTACATAAACACATTTATTTTGCAAATGAATTAACCTCACGTGCACGTTCGGGGAATGTGCAAGGACACTGCAACTGAGATTCCATCCCCGAACCTCTGAATTCTGAGGCAGATGTGCTAACCACTCATCGACTGCGCTTCCCAGCTGAAATTCAACCATCCATCCATTTTCTATAGCCTAGCGCTTATTCCTCACTCGGGGTCGGGTGAGCTGGAGACTATCAAAGCCGGCTTTACACCCTGAACTGGCCGTCAAACACTACCGCACAGAAATGCAAGATCAGATGCAAGAACAGTCCTGGGGTGGTCTAGTATCCTCCAGTACTGGACGGGTGTTGCGATACCGAAAGGGTTATTCTTAATCATTTTTTAAAATCAGGGGTAATGACAGTGAAATGTGCAGATTTCAGAGGGCTTTTATTTTGAAATACAATATCAGATCTTTATCAAACCTCTTTTAGTGGAGTCCTTGGTTGGGCTAATGTCCCACAGATCTGGACTGGTCTTGTGATACCAATGGGATTTTTTTTATATATATATATATATATATATATATTTTTTTTTTTTTTTAAATAAGGTATACTTGCAGTCATGTATGCAGATTTCAAATCAACTTCATTTGAATGTATCTCAAGATTCGAATTAACCTTGCCATCCTGGGACAGTCTATTTTCTCTCAGAAGTGGGCTGGTTGTGTTATAACAGAGAGCTTATTTAATAGAATTATTTTAAATCCAAAGCATTGACACCCATGTAGGCTTACTAATGGTAGGCTTTTATTTTGAAAGTGGCTTTCGCCCCTTATTACCCTAATGCCTAGTATGCACAAAATTAGGGGCGGCTGGCTGCTGGCTTGACTTCTTCTTCGCGAGTGGAGGCTGCCTTGACCGCAGTCTTCCTACAAAATTAGGGGCGGCTGGCTTGACTTCTTCTTCGCGAGTGGAGGCTGGCTTGACCGCAGTCTTCCTACAAAATTAGGGGCGGCTGGCTTGACTTCTTCTTCGCGAGTGGAGGCTGGCTTGACCGCAGTCTTCCTACAAAATTAGGGGCGGCTGGCTTGACTTCTTCTTCGCGAGTGGAGGCTGGCTTGACCGCAGTCTTCCTCTCAGCGACCTAATCCACCTCTTAATAACACCATCACGTCGCAAAAATAATGAGCAAAAACACTACACGTGTATCGCTATGTGTGACATTAAAGAAGATATGGAGCCATTCCCCATATTTGAGCATGAAAGACAAGCAAGAAAACAGAGTTACTTAACTTCCAATACAGCACCTCCAAACAACTCCAAAGCTATGTTGTACGGTGGCCTGGAAGTGCAAAAATTGTGAAACACAATTACGGACACCCAGAAAGGGAGGGGCCCATTTCACAGACATTCTTGGAAACCCCACTGCTTTTCTCGGCAAGACCCGCCCCCGCTTCAACATGATTGGCTCATGCATCGCGAGAAGGCTAGGCTACGCAGATGTAACGAGACGTCCGTCCCAAATATAATAAGGCTCAAGCCAAATAAATAGTACGTAAAGCATCGAATGTGGTTTTAAATCAACACTAATCGATATTACTAATGTATAACGTGCCTGTGCATGAAAAAAGCGAAGTTTGTGACCAGAATGTACGCTCCAAATAGCCACACTTTCCCTTGAATTCTCGCCAGCATCCTCTCTCTTTAACAACCTGCTTCATCTTTAACTCTTAATCGATCTTTTCACACCTACGGGCAATTCAGAGACTTCAATTAACCGACCATGCATGTTTTTGGGATGTGGGAGGAGAAAACCCACGCAGGCACGGGGAGAACATACAAACTCCACACAGGCGGGGCCGGGATTTGAACCCCGATCCTCAAAAACGGTGAGGCAGATGTGCTAACCAGTCGACCACCGTGCCGCTTTTGTTCACTTGTTTTTTTCTGAAATGTAAAAGTGTTTCTGCTTTTGTTAATCCGATGGAAAAAGTGGTTTGGCTTCTGTTAATCTGTTTTCTGCAATGCAAAAGTGTTTTGAACCTCCGGGCCACCCTAATATTGAAATATAGCTTTTGTGACTGACACACACTAAGAAGTTTGTCTTTACACGGTTTAACTAACTCCCTCTGTGTTTATACATGGTTGTAAAATGACTAACTTTAAAAAAATGGAATTCATAAACTGCTCCTGTAAGATGTAACATACTGTATAGTCCTCATTGTCAAGTGTGTGTTGCTTTTAGATGTCACAAGAAACCTAAACAAAAATACAGTCACACTAGTAGCCTTGTGCTGATTGGCCATTGAAGCTGAGCGGGGCAGGTAGTAGGAATGTTTCCTGTTTACCTGAGAACAGGTTTTTCCTGCGGCTCAAGGGCGAAGCACTTCGACGGAAAGGTCATTCGTCCTATCAAAATTGGTGGGCTTCCTCAAACTTAATAAACTTCGGATTGATTTTTTATTTTCTAAGAAGATCTACCCCCGTCAGGTGGTCCGGACGCTGGTTTTGACCTTTGCACTGGTGAGCACATAATGTTGATACGATTCACTCAGGCCAGCCAAAGGCACGCAAAATGTTGCATACTTAACACCTGACAAAAATGTATCCTATTCTCCACCTGTGGAAGTGACTTTTACAGTATTTATACCATTTTTATTACATTTTTGTGTACCACACTGTGAGCCTTTACTAAGCTAATAAGTCCCACTTTGAATTGACACCGTCAGAGAGGAATTGATTTCAAATGTGTTTTGGAATTGTTTTAATAGTTGCTGTGGTGTATAGAAGTGCACTGCATGGCAGGCAGTTTCCAATCATTTGCCCTGTCACCGAGCCCAAAAGTAAACCAATTGGAAACAGCCCTTTGTATGTATGTGTCACTTCTACACTACCCACGATAAACATAATATATTGTTGCCGAGGTCCACCCATGAATATTTGAATGCACTTTTTTTGTTTGTTTGCATGTGTGCAGAGTCTATTGTTACTTCAATATCGGTAGTGGCCACATGGACACTTCAAAAGGTAAGAAATGTCCCCAAATGTTCAGCACTAACAAAGCAGTGGAGTGAATTGTTTTACTGATGCTTCTTCAGGCCTTTGCCCTCATCAGAGCATTCCTATCGAGGTGGATGAGAGCATGACAGCTTCCAGTCTAGACTTGGACTGGGCTCCTAATTGCCAGCAGTGTAGTGGTCTAGGGAACAGTAGAAGCTGGGAACAAACGGGGGAAATGAATATCCATGTCAACCGGGAGAGACTCCTTCGGCGTTATTTCCAGAGTGAACCCAAAACAACAACTCCTCCGACCTCCGACCTCCCCTTCAGTCCGGCCACGCAGGGTGGCAGTGTTTGGCTTCCAAGACAAGAACAGAATCACACTTGTGGTATTATGGAACCTGAAAACTGGCCTGAGTGTTCTGTGAATGTGGCAGATGGCTTGGAGCCCCCTCTCCCACTCATGTCTGATGCCAATGCCGCCCACCACGTCCCATCACGCTACCCAGCGCCATATATTCCTTGCCAGTGTAAGTACTTGGAAGACAGAATAGATGTACTGTGTGTAATGCCGTAATAATAATACTCAATGAAATACAGTGTGCACCTCCAAATAGCCAATGCAATTATCGACTATTCTGTGTCATTGCAGGGCTCAGTCCAAAGCCGGCGAGTTGCCTTAGACGCTGCGTGTGTCCACCATACCACAGGGCTCGACCCTTTGAGCGGACATGGTATTAAGCATCACTCATTCCTGTAATATTTTACTCTCAGCTCTCATTTGTTGAATTATTTCCTCCTGCAGGAACCATCCAGGAAACAAAATGCAATACAAAGATGTTCCAAATGCTACGAATGCCCCTCAACTACAAGCTGGTGTGGCTCCCAGGGATGTAATGTGTGAGGTCAGCTTAGATTGCCCCATTCAGGCAGATCCGGGACCAGGTACCAGGGAGACCAGGAGGACTGTCACTCTCCCTGATGATTATAGTAAGTCACACACACATGACTGCCTCACAGTTATGAGGACCGGGGTTCAAATCCCTGGCCCTGCCTGTGTGGAGTTTGCATGTTCCCCCCGTGCCTGCGTGTTCAGTATACAACAAAAAGAAAGGAATTGAGCTTGCAGTTCCAATACTTTTGGACGGGACTGTAAATAGAGCCTTGAGCCTTTTTAAGCCTTAATTAGTTCTGGGTGCAACCTACCTCCCTTGTGTGGATGGATGGAAATGCACTAATGTCTTTGTGTAATTGCAGGGAATGTTTTCATCACATATTCAGTGGACACGGCTGAGGAAATGACCGCCTTCACCAGATTTCTAACAAGTCAGGGCTTCAAACCAGCAGTAGGCTCCATCATTGCTTCACAATTCTCCCGTCCCAAATTAAGTACCAGTCACACCTCCACGATGTCTATTTATTGATAGATTGACATATTTGACAATCCGACCATACGAATGGGCATCACCAGATGGATGGACAGATTTTTGAATGACGTAAGTCTAAGATTTGTACAAACAAAAACTAAAACAAAAAAGGTCGCTACAAATTGATCATGGAAACTTTACAGAAATCCGTCCTCATCATTGTGGCGATCAGCCCCAAGTACAAGGAGGATGTAGAGGGGGATAGCGACGATGAGCACGGGCTGCACACCAAGTACATCCACAATCAGGTGAGCTCTCACACGAGCGAGGCCTCTGAGGCATCACTGGCACATGTATAAAGACAACGCAGTTCATCGCGGAATTATTTCTGCGCTTTGACTCAATGCCCTCCCGAAACAAATCAAACAAAACTATTATATATTATGGAAAATTGACTTTGTAGCTTGTGTATAAGAATAGCTGGGTTACCTGAGTTGCCCGCCCGCCCATCAAGTGTGAAAGTAAACAACCAAGTAAATCTTTTGTAATCTGCCTTTTCCTGAAAACGTGTCTATGAGTGAGTCATTCTGCCCGTGGTGGCTTTGCGCAAGCCTCATTCAGTTTTAGTCTAGGCATGGAGGGTTCTCTTGGTTAGTTAGTTATTGCATGTCTGCAGACTAATTTTGACCTGTTATGCATCAAACAGTAGAAGGACAATGGGACCTTTAAACACATCAAAATGCTAGACATTTAAATTAGACACAAAAGACAATGAGGGCAGCTAATTAGTTTCAATATGACAAACCTCTATTGCTGTTGGTCCAGATCCAGAATGAATTCATCCAACAAGGCTGCCTGAACTTCAGACTTATACCAGTGTTGTTTTCCAATGCGACTAAGGTGGGTAAAACATTTTCATAGTTCCATCTCTGACATTTCAGAATTGAATAAAAAAAAAACTGTGATTTATTTGTTTGGTTTTTGACACTCACCGCATCATGCAACAAAAACAATATACCACTTACAATATACTAAAATGAACTGTTAATTTAGTACTTCCATGACAACAGTCAGAAAACTGTTGGGACTTGTCAAAGCAAGGAAAAAGCAATGACTCACAAATTTGACAGATTAGATAGATGCATTTTGAAATAAATGCCCTGGCCTAACCCAAACCTTGTTGCTATGAACAGGATATGCTGAGCTCATCGCGCCACTGCGCTGCTTTCATAATGTTTGGAAAAAATACAAATGTATTTGAATGTGATTTCTCCCCCTCCTTGCTGTCTTTGTGAGACAGAAACATGTCCCCAGTTGGCTTCAGAACACAAGGATATACCGGTGGCCCCAAGACATGCAGGACCTGCTGTTGCGCCTGCTTAGGGTGGAGCGCTACATCATTCCACAGGCAGAAGCATCCCTCACCCTCACAATTCGCCCACTCTGAAAGAAATGAGAAATAACAGCGTGAAAAGACACTCTATAAACCTTCGAGAGAAAATGACATTTCCAATGATTTTTTTTCTTACCTTGGTTTTTCTGACTCAATATCCAGTTCTAAACTATTTTTCATTTTGCAGCATAATCTATTCTGAGCGCCGGCTTTCTGCACGGCAAAGTTTGAAATGAGAACAGATGATTCCAATTCAAATGTCTTAAGTAGGGGATAGGGGATGTCGTAAGCCCCCTCTGCTAAGCGATGTTTTTTTCCAGCTTTGTGGAAAACACAAATGGCTCGCCCCCCCTTTTTTTTTTTGCATTCCAAAAGAACGATTCCATATGTTGTGTGGAGCATGCCTCAAAATTGGAGCATAAATAGTTGAGTTTTCAACACAAACACTGGCTAGTGCATCCTAACTAAGCCTTGTTGCATGAACTGATGAAGCCTGCTTGGATGAGAAGGGAAACTTCTTCTAGGACAAACAACCATCCAGTTGCGATCGATTCAATGCCGTGAGAATGAAATGACCTGGATGAATGAGAATATTCACAGGCACATTAACCTTGTATCAATTTAGTAGCTACATATCATATACAGTAAACCAAGGGTGGAACAAATAAATGATATGTAATCTATTTTTCAAAACATTTTTGGGAGTTTTTTTTTTATTGTCACGTTTCCATGTTATTTACAGCAGAATTCTCTGTGATACTAACAATTATTATTATGATCAATCAATACATAGCTCTATCCAGGTCAGTATCTCTTTTACACATTTGTAAAAAGTTACACGTTTTTACCTTTTTTTTTTTAAACAGTATTCCGTCTGTTGTCAAATCAACAAATGAATAGACACGATGGTATATAAACAACAGAGTGAAAAACATATTTCTTTTTTTTGTTTGTTTTTGCTAGTGATCCATCAACACTAAAATACAAGTAGTACTCTGTAAAAAAAAAAAAAAAAAAACATTCTCCACAGAGACACGAAAAAGAGAGAGGTTGCGTCACGATTTGAAGAATACTATTCACCAAAAGGTGGCAGTATATTTCAACTAATCAAAACATCCTAGCACCGCTTTAAAAGCTCCATTTTAGCATGAAGAGATAAGTCCAACCCCACCAGCCTGTTCCCTACATCTGGCTAAAAATGGTTTGTTCACTCAAGTATTGGAGCCAATAAAAACAAATTACAAAAAAATCTACAAATTGTATTTCCCACCACTATCATTGAGGGGACATGGCTGTTTTTAGCTTCCTTGAAGCAGTATAATCTCTTTACAAGGGTCATTGTTGAGTGGAAAAGATTGCGAGTTTGTCCACCACAAGTTTGTTTGCTTTGAAAATAACAATGGCCCGTTGAGGAAGCTATGGGCCTCCTGACTTTTTTCTTTTATCAGACGCTCCAACGAGACGGAACATTTCATTTGCCTGACAAAGCTGCAAATTCCATGACTGGCGTCAGTTCTACCCCACGCTGAACATGATGCAGTACATTTGTCGTCGACACTCTCTATAGCAGGTTTCACATGCTGTCATCTAAATGCAAAGTTTTACACTGGAAGCAACCCACTGGGGGCCATCCAAACCCAAGTGCGCTGAAAAGGGGGGATCATAAGTACATACAGACACTATATTGCCAAAAGTACTCGTTATAAAAAATTGTGTGTTTTTTTTTTTCTTCAAATAGTGACAACAAAAGATTATATCCATGACTGGGTTATTGTTGTTTGATTACATAGGTGATGATGTCGATTGCGTTTTCACAGACCTTCAAATCAGTAAATGAAATATCAAATCCTGTTTGAGACATGAACATTTAGCCATGACCCAAATTACATTTACATTTTTGTGATTAAACACAAAAGCCCCATTATTGAAAATAGCAGATTTTTTTTTTCCCCCGTATGACTTCAACTGATTTTAAATATTTGTAAACCCATCCATCCATCCATTTTCTGAGCCGCTTTTCCTCACCATGGTCGCGGGAGTGCTGGAGCCTATGCCAGCTACCTTCGGGCGAGAGGCGGGACGCACCCTGAACCGGTCGCCAGCCAATCGCAGGGCAAATAGAAACAAACAACCACTTCCAGTCACATTCACACCTATGGGCAATTTGGAGTCGCCAATTACATTACATGCAATACATTCATATTGTTTTAGTATAATAAATATGGCTTAATCATTGGCTGGTGACCAGTCCAGGGTGTACTACTAGAACGACTAGTAGTTACTGATGTATAGTGACGCATTAGATGGTTAGTGAATTTTCATGTCACTAATAGTACTAGTAGCATGCAGTTGTCAAACAGTGCACAGTTTTACCTCAGTAGCAAATTGATGCATAACTAGTTTTGAAATTAGGAGCCTATAAAAACATGTTTTTAACTATTACATTTCTCTTCAAAAGGGGATTGGCAACATTTTTTTTTTTTTTTTGCAATATCTCAAGGTTATAGCATATTACAATAGAAAACAAATAGCAAGTTCTATTTTGCAAGAAACAAAGCAGGATTTGCTTTCGCGAGCCGCACAAAATGATGTGGCGGGCCCGATCTGGCCCCCGGGCCACCTGTTTGACACCTATGTTCCTAGTCGTTCTACTAGTGCGCAGAAATATCATGCAGCAATACACTCTTGACAGTAGTGGAAACAACGTCACTAGTAACTCGTTCTCTAGTTCTATTAACTATCGTCTTACTATTAGTGACGAGTGGACAAAGAGTGTAGTAGTACTGTACATTAATAATTCAGCACACGACGACATCGAGTAAAACTCAAATGGCTTTCCATAGTTGAGGAAGTCTGTCAACGCCAGACAACACCCCGTCAAAATAAACGATACGAGTTTCGTTCTTTATGGCATCATATGGCGCAGGTTTATTTTACTTTGAAAATGCTTACAGGAAGTTGTATTGTAATGCAATAACTGTGCCTTTGCGACTCCACAGTTAGGGCACTGGCTAGTGCAAGGGAGCGCCTGCCAATGGAGGGGGCTCTCGGCCCTGGCTAGTTCTGCTGCGTGATCGGGGAAAGACGCCGCATACCGGAAGGCTGGGGTACGTCTTCTTGGCAGAAAACAAAAACACCACGGACTGCTAAAAAAACAAAAAGACAAAAAAAAAAAAAAAAACACGGGAACACTCACTGAAGAACATGTAGCCGACAGCGGGGAGAGTCAAATTCCCAAGCGGCGTCGTCTAGTTTAGCTCCTGTGCCAAAGCTGGACCTTAATTGGGGAACATTGAGACGCGTTGGCGCCGCGGAACCTTTGTTCGTTTTTTTTTCTTTTTTTTTTTTTTTTCTTCTCTTCTCCATGGACACAGGGGGGCTTCTCCTGCGCTTCGTTGTGGTTCTTCCGAAGTGACAGCACCCGCGTCGGTTCTTCTCGAATGTTAGACGAGGACCTAGCCAGAAATGGACTCCTAGCATCAACCCCCAACCCACCCGCTCTTTCGCTGGCTCCGTGGCGGCCACAGCAGTCATGTTCGCCGTGCGCATCGTCACCGCAGACTACTACCTGGCAAGTCCCATTAAAGACCTGGACGTGTGCTACTCTGAGTTCAGGGAAAGCGACGTGAAGAAGGTGCCGGTGGTGAGGATATTTGGAGCAACGCCCGCAGGTCAGTCAAGTCGTCGTCAGCCTTTTGTTTTGTCAATGAAGCCACAGAACTGCATTCGCCCCCCGTTACACCACGCGGCACGAGACGTGGATCGCGCGAGGGCTATGTTGCACTCACGGGCTCGCTAACAACGAAACGAGAGGTGCACTGTCGAACCGTTACCTTATTCCACAATGACATGACAATATAGATGATTGAAGTACGTGGTCACACATTGTTGCAAAGCGTGGAGCACCTTTGCTAACCCACGCATGCTGCGGAGATATTTCCCCTCCCTTCCCCCTTTAGAGGAGACGGCTGTTTTGGAGGCTCCCACGGCCCCATCGTGGCATGGCGATGGCGATGGCGAGCACCTTAGCTCCCGGGGTTCGACGTTATTCTGTCGTTTTAGGACTGCTGACAATGGCAGGGGTGTCAAACTGATTTTTTTTTTGTCGAGCGCCACATTGTCATTTCAATTTCCCGCAGAGGGCCGTTATGACAGTGAAACCATGCCTCATCATATTCTTTTATATGCACAACAAATTGAGGGATAACTAGTTTTAAAATCAGACGGATAATAGTTTGTGCAACTATTGATCAAGTTACTCTAAAAAGAGGATTGGTAGCAGAAAATGTAGAATTTTTGTTCAGATTTTGGCAAGAATCATGGAAGTCGACGCGCATGATTTCCTTGTGCGGGCCACATAAAAATGATGTGGCGGGCCACATCTGGCCCCCGGGCCTTGAGTTTGACACCTATGCGTTAAAGGATGACGTTTGCACATTATCCTAAATGTATCCAAATTCCATTGTATGTGCACGGAATGGACACAGAGGAAAACATAACTTGAACTAGATAACTGTATATGTGTACGTTTATTTTCGTCCATTACGTCAATTACACCGAAAATGTGTCCGAAAGACGTAAAAGCTTCTTAATGTCAACTGTTGCACATATTTAGAATAGGATTAAACAGCAATGGATGGATCACATGACTTAGATGGAATGGCAATGTGTCCTTTGCATTCTGCAAATATTATAAATTGCTCAGCTGTGGAAAATATGTCAGTCACGCTCTTGTACACAGAGTGGCTGCCATGCTCAAATACCCAACAAATATGGGTACCTTTCTCCCCTTGCTCATCAATACCATGTTTTCCTGCACAATAGCTCAGTTTTTTGCTCCGATGAAATCATTTTCAGTCTGCCGCACCCTCTCTGGAACCCTATTTAACAGGTGGCAGCCATGTCTTTTGCCTGTAGTAGGAGTCTGGGGGTAAATACAGAGCATACACTTGTGTCCCAGCGCGCTTCCTTCCAGAATGACCCGTCAGGTTGGCCCCATTAAATATAAAGCAGGGGTCCGCAACCCTTGGTGTGTGGACTGGTCCCACAAACAAAGAATAACCTTGTTTCAAATTCTTACTTGAATGACAGATTTGTTGTAACAGGAGATTCAAAAGCTCCACACCCAAATAATGTAATATTCAGTGACCAAGTGGTTAATGAGTCCATGAAACCCTCAAAACTGTTGCCACAATGAGACAAGGCACCCCACATTAAAAGACAAGACCTTGAATTATTTTGAAAGGAAAAAGAAACGTGAACATGAAGGAAATAATTATTGAGGGCCGCCCGACAACAAATGTAGAACTAACTTATTATTATTATTATTTTTTTACATTTTTGCTCACTGCTTGAATCCAATCTGCATGCCACTCTGATCCGGCCTGACTGAGATTCCACAATGTGGCACATTTAAAATGGGCACCAGTCTCCCATGAGATAATTAAAGGCTTTCACTGATTAAACACACAGACCAACCGCACATGTTAAACATTTCATTGTCGTTTAGGTGTTTCGAATCAAGCTGATGTTCTATCAAGTTGTTATAATGTGGTGGTACTAGTAACCTGTAGTGCCTGTAGTAGTCTGTTTTGTGTGCTGCATGCCCAGGTCAAGACAATTTTTTTAGAAATAAAATTGGAATGCGGTGACTTAATATATCAGTACAGTATTTCTCGGTATTCTTTTCAAAGGAGCTTGGAGCTGTGATTTTCAATGCATCAATCGCTTACTTTTATGTTAACTTTTATGTTATCTGTGCTATCGCTGTGGTCCATCTGCTGTGCACCACGTGGCTCTGGCTGCAATCCCAGACCTCGTACTCCCTGTCCTTCCGTGACCTAAGCCGTGAACACTCCCACCAGTCAGTCAGCTCTGTGTAATTCAATGCCTGCTTCCTGTGTGTTTAAAAAAAAAAAAAAAAAAAAAGTACTAGCATCTAGTGTTTGGCCAGTCTGAACATGCTCTGTACATACACGCTTGTCTGAAATAAAGGGCAAATTAAAATAGTAACTACTGGCCTCTCCTTACACAGCTAAGAGTTGCTGATGAAGGTGCCTCCACGTTCATGTATTTGACATCTTGGATCTCTTTGTGTCTTGCTTGGTTCAGATACACAGACCAGCTCTCTAACTAATGATTGCAGGAGGCATCCTGTTTGGGTTGCACAAACGTGCTGGACAAGAGAGGGAGAGGAAGTGAATGACCAGCAGAGAGAGGAATGAAGTGGTGGGCCCCTTTTACCCCAGGTTTAGCTCTCCCCAGGGGAACCCTTAATGCCATTTAAAGGAATTCCTCATGGATCCATTAATAGGATAATAGGACGTTTCAAAAGGACTCCCCTGCTCATTAGGATGGCCATTGTCCTCTTTAAGAGTTTTTCTGGTTCAATTTACATTCTCTAAATGCTCTACTAGTATGAAATTACTTGTTGATAGCACATGGTTTTGAGCAGATCCATTTGGACTTTTAAACGTCACACTTTGGTGTCTGGTAGTCTTCTTTACTCTGATCTGTGTGATCAGATGAGATTCAGAGAAAGAACATGTTGGAGTAGCAATTTCTCAAAAGCAATTTTCCTCTGCACTAATCAACTCCCTGTTACAGTTTTGCGCCTGGACTTGAAGCTCAGCTTCATGTCCCTGTGATACCCTTGAGAATAAAATCCATCTATTCATTAAAAATAACCTACTTACTTCTGTTAATTAAAATAAAGACCCCCCCCCCCCCCCACCCCAATAATGGAAAACCTAAGCATGATCACCCCATTGTAGAAAATCAGCAAACTATTTCAAAAGTATACTAAGTGAGCCAGATAAAATAATGTGATTGACTCCTGTACTAGCTGCACAAAAATATCTTGTAATTCTATTGTCCTTTTGGTTAGTTTCGGTACGGGAGTGAATGGCAATGTGTAACAAGGACGCACTTTGTTTCATGATTATATGTGTGCGAGCTGGTCAAGTGTACTTTTTTTTTTTTAGGATTAGATCGAGGTTGTTTACTTGCATAATTAGGGAACTCTACAATTTAACCCAGAGCCCTGTAATGACTAAGAACGTTGTAGTTTAATTTGGTTTACATACATTGAATACTGTATTATTCTGTTGGGTTTTTCGATAATCTGATCTCAATTAGTTTAACCATAACTTGTATTGTTATTTTGAGATTGTCAGCTTATCTCCTCAGGTTTCCCTGTCAGTTGGAAGGCATCTTAGTGCTGGGGTGCTGGGCATTTTCGCCAGGTAGCCACTGATGGAATGAAGGTGCACAATTCAGTCCTATATTGTTCTCAGTCTTTGAAGATAATTGCTGTAAATGTGCAAATATATATAATTTATTTAGAAAAAAAACCCCCTCTGGATTCACTTTACAGGGTCTTTACAGAAATGTTTGTCAATATTTGTTTGGTTTGAAGGAGTATTTCATTGCTAAAGCTACTGGTGTCCAGGCTGTGCAGTGTTGTCCTCTCTGATGGTGCCTCCGATTGTCCAAATAAGGTTAACCTTATTTGTGTGGTCCAAGGAGAGATGCTTGGGTTGGGACATTTTGAGGTCCTCAGCTCAGTTCTGTGGCCTTCCTGCACCATTGTCAACACATACACACAGAGAAGGGAGCATCTTTTGTCCAACAAGCCCTTTGAGACAATGTGACTACTTACCCTGTGCTCCCTGACAAGAGTTATGTGGTGTTTCAAGGCAGATTTAGTCCTTGAATATAAAAGAATGAAGGACTCCAGTGGGCTGAGGAAAAACCTGAAACACTGCTTCAGTAGGCTGAGCACTTGAACCTCTGTGTTATACTGTGATGACGATGATGAAGTGTGTGCGTGCGCAACTTAATGTACACAAAATAATCCACTTCTTATCAAAGCATTTGTGTATTTTGCTACATTATAAATAGATTAGCCCCGTTCTGTGCGTTCTTCCCAAAAGTACGGTAATTTATTTTCCTTTAAAATAATCAACACTGCACATCCAAATTGGTGTCCACATACTGTACCACTTTTGGTCTAAGACTGCAGTGCGGACCGAAGGGTCCTTATGGATCAATTTTTAATTCCATTGCAGCGTACAGTCAGTGTGAGGCTAGTCTTATTACAAAAAGGGGGGGGGGGAGTATTCTCTCTGCTAAAAATAGCGTAGCTGTTATGTGTTTCTGTGCATTCAGTTTTGCGTTGCGTTCAGCTTGGATGTGCACTGTTACACTTACACTGTGCTTAACAGGCCATCCACACAAGATATTTTGGAGGTGTTTGCCCAATCTGATAGAATTCAAACATATTCTTTCTTGAGTGCAGTCAAGAACCTCTCTGCTGTTTTGATCCGTCTTCCCTGTCTGTGATCTGCCTCAGTCACAAACAATGCTCTGCTGCAATTTAGAGTCTTCCTCTGTGTCTTTATGACTGTTTGTATGTGTAGGGGGGTTACTGCTGAAGAAAATTTCACTTAGCAATGCACCAACGCTACCTGCTGCTGTTCTCTCTTTTGTTTTCATCAGGTCTTGGGGACATACCTGTACTGTAGATCTGTGGTCTGTAGATGAAACTCAAGATAAATAAAAAAAGACTTGTTTTCGAAAATACTTCTTGCCATCTGGGGAACCCGCTTTTATACAAAAAACGACATTGGGTAATACTTTTTTTTCCATTTACGGTTGTTTCCGTGTCAGTTGGTATAGGGCGCTTCTTTGATTGTCTACATTCCGTTTCATGTCACAATTCTCTGTGAGAGATGCCAGCTAATCACCCATTTTTATAACGTATATTTAAAGATATTACTAGCTTTCTGAGGTTGTGATTCATTTTCCCATTTCAGATGAAAGACGCATCCTCGCAAGTGTCGTAATGACCGTTTAGTTCTTTCTTTCTAAAAAACAAGCGCAAAAAGAATCAGAATCATCTGAATCAGAATCAGAACCATCTTTATTTTGCCCAGTATGTCAAAAAACACAAGGAATTTGTCTCCGGTAGTTGGAGCCGCTCTAGTATGACAACAGACAGTCAATTGACAGAGAATAGTTTAGCGACATAAAGACATTGAGAAAATAAAATAAAAGGTTGCTAGTAATCTGGTAATGTTGGTACAATATTTTGTGCAAAAAGATGCAGAGTCCTCTAGCATTTAGATGCAATATTAATGACTAATATAGCAATAGTCCGGTGCAATGACCATTGTGCAAAGGGCGCCGAGACTTCAAGGAATGTACGCAGTTTAAAGTGACTAGTAGTGCGATAATCTGGGACAAGGTCCATTCATCCATCCATTTTCTGTACCGCTTACCCTCACTTAGGTCGCGGGCGTGCTGGAGCCTATGCCAGCTATCTTCGGGCGAGAGGCGGTGTACACCCTGGAGTACCTGGAGAAAACCCACGCAGGCATAGGGAGAACATGCAAAGTCCGATTGTGCAAATGTTGCAGATACTCCTCAGTCAGTGTGCAAGTGGTGCAGATGCTACTTTGGCATGAGTGGCCAGTATTGGTCAACAACAGACATGCAAATAGTGCAGCGTGGCGAGACTACTACAGTGAGTGCACGAGTAATGTATAATTGGCCCGACAGAAATGTGACAACAAACTCAAGACAATGTTTTCAGCAGTTTTGATTGTCCATTGCAGTCGGAGTTTGTCCTTTTTTGTAGCAGCACCAAACCAGACTGTGAACACAAGACTGATTCGATGACCGCTGTGTAGAACTGCCTCAACAGCTCCTGTGGCAGGCCGTTCTTTCTCAGAAGCCGCAGGAAATACATCCTCTGCTGGGCCTTTTTGATGATGGAGTTGATGTTTATTGCCCACTTCAGGTCCTGAGAGACTGTAATTCCCAGGAACTTGAAGGTCTCGACGGTTGACACAAGGCAGCTGGACATCTCTACAGTCTTGAGCGTGTTCAGCTCCAGGTTGTGTTGGCCGCATCACAGCTCCAGCCGCTCCACTTCCTGTTGATGTGGAGACTCGTCACCGTGTTTGATGAGGCCGATGACTGTGGTGTCATCTGCAAACTTCAGGAGTTTGACAGCCGGGTGCGTTGAGGTGCAGTTGTTTGTGTAGAGAGAGAAGAGCAGCGGAGCGAGGACACAACCTTGGGGTGCCCCAGTACTGATGCTGCGTGTGGATGAGGCGGCCTCCCCCAGCCTCACCTGCTATGTCCTGCCTGTCAGGAAGCTGTAAATCCACTGGCAGATGGCAGGCAAGACGTTGAGCTGGAGAAGCTTGGAGGAGAGGACTTCGGGTATGATTGTGTTGAAAGCTGAGCTGAAGTCCACGAACAGGATCCTCGCGTAGGTCCCCGTGCTGTCGAGGTGTTCTAGGATGAAGTGCAGTCCCATGTTGACTGCATCATCCGCAGACGTGTTTGCTCGGTAGGAAAACTGCAGGGGATCCAGCAGGGGACCTGTGACGCTCTTGAGGTGGTCCAACACGAGGCGTTCAAAGGACTTCATGACCACAGATGTCAAGGCGGCAGGCCTGTAGTCATTCAGACCCGAGATTGCAGGTTTCTTGGGGGCTAGGATGATGGTTGAGCATTTGAAGCAGGATGGTACTTCGCACAGTTCCAGGGATCTATTGAAGATCTGTGTGAAGACTGGAATCAGCTGGTCCGTGCAGACTTTGAGGCAGGATGGGGATAGCCTCACAAAGCCAATTCTCCGTAAAGCACAGGGCGGCGGAACGTCCGAAGTCTTTACTGGTCTTTATCAGAAGATGAAGCTCGTCCATTTTGTTGGGTAGGGAGAGTAGATTCGCAAGGTGGATCGACGGAAGCGCCAATCTGTATCCTCTCTTGCGGAGCTTCAGTTGGATGCCGGCTCGCTTCCCACTGTGGCGTCGCCTTCGTGTCCATGCCCCAAAGACCGCAGTAGACTCCTTGATGTTTAGCAAGTCTCCCCTTGTGTAAGTGAGTCGCGTAATGTCTCCAAAGACGAACGAAAAACACAAAAACATAAACAATACTAGAGAGAGCGTAACCGAGGCGTCCACACGTCTTTGATCTATCTAGAATGTACAGCAAGAGACATAAAGTAATCGCTTGTATTGCGCTAAGCCTTATGCTTAAGTAAGATGGCCTCAGCAGCTAGAATGTGCGCATAAGGACCAATATGATGTTGCCAAAGCCCTCAGATTCCTCAGGCTGTCACCGGAGTGTAAAAAGTGGCTCGATCACATTCGCAATAGGTGGGATTTTGCACACAACGCTGGCATTATGGAGTCAGGAGAATGCCGGACTGGTGCCATTTAAGCAACCGCCTAAAGATGAGTAGGGAAGTGACTTCATGCACTTGAACGACTTTCAAGTCCTTTTTACAAGAAAGGTCTTGTGGCAACGTGCGCGGTTGTGGGCTTAAACTGGGCTCAGTATGTCCGAAGCCAGGATGGAACAGTGTTCAACGTGAGTAGGCAACTTTGGGGCGTCGTCACAGTCACGAATCCTGACCCAATCACAGAAAATTACTAACAAACAACAAAAAAAGTTGTTCTTGTTATTGGGAAACACATCTTTAACAAAGGTGGAACTCTGGCAAAAAAAACTGCATTTGGGTAGGCTGATTTTGAATGCAAGGAAGGTCACCTCCTTAGAAAATATGGAATACCTCATAGATCCAACGAAGTACATGGCCGAAGCTACGAAGGTGACATGCGGGTATGAAAGTGTGACAAGCTGATTCATTATTCCAACACTAGCCAACAAAATTGGGAACACCTGGTTAAAGCAAACAAACAATTAAAAGCTTAGGGTTTAATCACAGACAATGAAGACCTTGTAAAGAAAACAACCGCGTTAAGAAAAATGGAATGAGTTGATTTGGGCTTTGGTGCATCAGTGAGTCTCTCTGGAATCTGGAATGAACCGACCCTCATGCCTAGGGCTGGGCATTGTTAAGAACCTCACAATTTGATTCGATTTTGATTCTTTAGGTTGTGATTTGTTTCAATATCAATTCTATAGGTTTGCGATTTGATTCGATTCGATCCATCCATTCATCCATCCATTTTCTACCGCTTATCCGAGGTCGGGTCGCGGGGTTAGTAGCTTTAGGAGGGATGCCCAGACTTCACTCTCCCCAGCCACTTCATCCAGCTTATCCGGGGGGATCCTATGGCGTTCCCAGGCCAGCCGAAAGACATACTCTCTCCAGCGTGTCCTGGGTCGTCCCTGGGGTCTCCTCCCGGTGTGACATTCCCGGAACACCTCACCGGGGAGGCGTCTGGGAGGCATCCGAATCAGATGCCCCAGCCACCTCATCTATCTCTAAGGGAGAGCCCGGACACACTGCGGAGGAAACTCATTTCGGCCGCTTGTATCCGGGATCTTGTTCTTTCGGTCACGACCCACAGCTCATGACCATAGGTGAGGGTAGGAACATAGATCGACCGGTAAATTGAGAGCTTCGCCTTTCGACTTAGCTCCTTCTTTACCACAACGGACCGATACAAAGTCCGCATCACTGCAGACGCTGCACCGATCCACCTGTCGATCTCCCGTTCCATTCTTCCCTCACTCGTGAACAAGACACCCCAAGATACTTGGACTCCTCCACTTGGGGCAGGATCTCATCCCCGACCTGGAGAGGGAACACCACCCTTTTCCGACTGAGGACCATGGTCTCAGATTTGGAGGTGCTGATTCTCATCCCAGCCGCTTTACACTCGGCTGCAAACTGCTCCAGTGAGAGTTGGAGATCACGGCTTGATGAAGCCAACAGAACCACATCATCTGCAAAAAGGAGAGATGCAATACTGAGGCCACCAAACCGGACCCCCTCTACGCCTCGGCTGCGCCTTGAAATTCTGTCCATAAAAGTTATGAACCAAATCAGAGACAAAGGGCAGACTTGGCGGAGTCCAACCCTCACCGGGAACGAGTCCGACTTACTGCCGGATATGCGGACCAAACTCTGACTCCGGTCGAACAGGGACCGGCCAGCCCATATCAGGGGGTTCGGTACCCCATACTCCCGAAGCACCCTCCACAGGACTCCCCGACACGGTCGAACGCCTTCTCCAAGTCCACAAAACACATGTAGACTGGTTGGGCGAACTCCCATGCACCCTCGAGGACCCTGCCGAGGGTGTAGAGCTGGTCCACTGTTCCACGGCCAGGACGAAAACCACACTGCTCCTCCTGAATCTGAGATTCGACTTCCCGACGGACCCTCCTCTCCAGCACCCCTGAATAGACCTTACCAGGGAGGCTGAGGAGTGTGATCCCCCTGTAGTTGGAACACACCCTCCGTTCCCCCTTCTTAAAAAGCCACCCCAGTCTGCCAATCCAGAGGCACTGTCCCCAATGTCCACGCGATGTTGCAGAGGCGTGTCAACCAGGACAGCCCTACGACATCCAGAGCCTTGAGGAACTCCGGGCGAATCTCGGTGACCTCAACCCCAGAGATAGGAGAGCCCGCCTCAGAGAACCCAGACTCTGCTTCCTCATGGGAAGGCGTGTTGGTGGAATTGAGGAGGTCTTCGAAGTATTCTCCCCACCGACTCGCAACGTCCCGAGTCTAGGTCAGCAGCGCCCCATCCCCACTATACACAGTGTTGGTGGTCCACTGCTTTCCTCTCCTGAGACACCGGATGGTGGACCAGAATTCCCTCAAAGCCGTCCGGAAGTCCTTCTCCATGGCCTCACCGAACTCCTCCCATACCAGAGTTTTTGTTTCAGTGACCACCAAAGCTGCATTCCGCTTGGCCAGCCGGTACCCATCAGCTGCCTCAGGAGTACCACAGGCCAAAAAAGCCCAATAGGACTCCTTCTTCAGCTTGACGGCATCCCTCACCATTGGTGTCAACCAACGGGTTCGGGGATTGCCGCCACGACAGGCGGCCACCGCTCCGGTCGGCTGCCTCAGCAATGGAGGCGCAGAACATAGTCCACTCGGACTCGATGTCCCCCGCCTTCCCCGGAACATGAGCAAAGTTCTGTCGGAGGTGGGAGTTGAAACTCATTCTGACAGGGGATTTTGCCAGACGTTCCCAGCAGACCCTCACAATACGTTTGGGCTTGCCACGTCGGACCGGTATCTTCCCCCACCATCGGAGCCAACTCGCCACCAGGTGGTGATCAGTTGACGGCTCCGCCCCTCTCTTCACCCGAGTGTCCAAGACATGCGGCCGCAAGTCTGATGACACGACCACAGAGTCGATCATTGAACTGCGACCTCGGGTGTCCTGTTGCCAAGTGCACGTGTGGACACCCTTTTGCTTGAACATGGTGTTCGTTATGGATAATCCGTGATGAGCACATAAGTCCAATAACAGAACACCGCTCGGGTTCTGAACGGGGGGGGACCGTTCCTCCCAATCACGCCCTTCCAGGTCTCACTGTCATTGCCCATGTGAGCTTTTAAGTCCCCCAGCAGAACGATGGAGTCCCCAGCGGGTGCGCTCTCCAGCACCCCCTCCAAGGACTCCAAAAAGGGTGGGTACTCTGAACTGCTGTTTGGTGCATAGGCACAAAAAACAATCAGGACCCGTCCCCCCACCCGAAGGCGGATTCGATTCAATATTGATTTAAATGTTCCGATATCGATTCAGTAAGAAGTAAAAATACGCAAAAAATTTAGAGTAAATTTTTAAATATGTCCTACGTCACATCACATTTTTTGGAAGCAATAACTTATTTATCATAACTTATTTGTATATATGGAGTACAAAAGTAAAAAATATTGTAGTTGTGTATAAACACTGAAAGGTTAAAGTGCATGTAAACTTAAATTGTTTGTTTCCTCTTAAAATTGTAATAGAAAATGCAAAGTAATAACTTATTTGTTTATATAGAGTACAAAAGTTAAAACATAATGACATCTCTGTGTTGAAAAAGTAACCTACATATATACTTAAACAATATTTCTTTACTTATTAGGGTTACCATAATTATCTTTCAGGGTATTTAAGTAATGCCTCATGATGTAGCATGTTATCGTGATATATGTATATATCGATATCGACTGATATGAAAAACAAATTGTGATAGAATTTTCAGTGAGGTTAGTACACGGTTATAGCCTACTCTGATGCTTCACATACTGCTTTTATGCACAGTGCTCTGGTCAAACAACGTTTTTGACAACTCCCCTCTTCTTTGTGTTTTCTCTGAGAAGTTCAGCAGAGGTAATACGGAAATGATGTTTGAAGTTCAAACCCCACACCCCCCCCCCTGTGTTTTCCTGTTTTCCTTTTTTTCCCCCACCCTAATTTTCACTCTCACTGGATGTACTGCTCATGTCTCTCACTTCTTGCACTTCCTTTCCCTCCAGCTAAACTCTCCTGCTCTCATGTCTCATTTCCACTACAGTCACTGGTCTGTTGCTGTCCGTGCAAGGATATATGCCAATAATTTTCCCATCTATTTAGGCTTATTGCTTTACTTTTATCTCGGTTTTACAAAGATCTGTTGTTACGCATCTTAACTAGAGGCCGGATGGTTGCTAATGCCAAAAGAATACAACGGGAATCTTTTTTTGGTCACTTCTCCCCACCAGCAGGGCAGGACTGTTGTGTTGAATGAATTCATTTAGAAATAAAAGAAATATTCCTCCCGTCTCCATAGTATTAGAGGGTGCATGAGGTTTTGCCTGGGCAGTCCGTCCATGTGTGCTTTCTGAATTAGGAAAAGGCATTTCATGGGATCCCCTGTAGTTTACCCTTGGGAGACACTTCAGCATTAATGTACTGTTTAAAAGTATTTATTTTTATTTTACTGTCATGTAGTGTTGACCCGTAAATTAAAAATATGCACTTGACTTGCAATATAAGCCAAACTTTTGATGGGTGGCGAATCAGCAAAACTGAAAATTTCAACACACAGGGGCTTTTGCAGTGAGTCTCAGATGTTAAGTTCGTACGTTGGTCACTGTTCGCGATGTTTCACCTTTGTTACTATGTCGGAAGCTTTAAGAGAGATGTTTTTTTTTTTTTTTTTTTTTACAATTTAAAACAGTTCCTAGGCGTCTTAGCAACATGTTTGTGGTATGCTTTTGTCAAAATACCCCAAGTGTCAAGAATTATAGGAAAACCTTTGCAGCATATTTCTTGCCATGAATAAATTGGCTTGTTTTAGGGGCGACTCTGTCTCATGCAGGGTTCCCGCTATCATCTCGCCTCAAGGGTGAGCCTGGCTTTTGTCGGATTTACAACGATGCGTTTCTAGCACATCCCCTTCTCTCTTTTTTTTTTTTTTAATTTTTTTTTTTTTTTTTGCGCCGTTAAGAGTAAAGTGAAAAAATAAAACTTGAAACAGGAAAGCACAAAGGTTTGCAGCCTTTGTGTATTCTTAAGGGGTTTGAGGATCTCCATGTCTTTGGGTGGTAGGGGGAAATGTGTAATTGTCACTCATTCCATTCCATTCCATTTTACATACCGCTTATCCTCACTAGGGTCGGCGGGCATGCTGGCGCCTATCGCAGCTATGTTTGGGCGAGAGGCAGGGTACACCCTTAACTGGTCGCCATCCAATCGAAAGGCACATCTAAACAAACAACCATTCACACTCACATTCACAACTATGGGCAATTTAGAGCCCTCAATTAACCTACCATGCATGTTTTTGGGATGTGGGAGGAAACCGGAGTTCCGGAGAAAACTCGACTTTACACCGATTTCATCTGGCTGATCGGTATCGGCCGATATTTAGCATTTTATGCTGATCGGTTTTGTCATAATTCGCCGATCCGATCAATGACGTCATTGATCGGCTCCGCAAAAGACATTTACTCCGCGTCGCCGCCCGCGCAGTATATTTGAATCCAAAAGCTAGTTTATTTTTAGCCTTGTCGCGCGTCTTTTGACGTAGTACTGTAAATATCTGAATGAAGATATTGAATGCCAATGAAGTTATTAAAAAAATAAATTTAAAAAAATGTCGGCGGTGCGGGACAGACAACACGTCTGAGACAGACAACACGTAATGCCCGGTTCAGACTACAAGACAAATTTGCTCTTTCACGATTGCACTGTCAGACTACTGCAATAAAATCTTGTATTCCGATACCACCGCATCCCGTTTTTTCGATCATTGGGCTTTATCTTGTCAACTCAACCGCGACCGGATACACTCGTTACCGTGGCGACGACAACAAGAGTGGAGCGCGCCGACGGTATTATAAGGACAAAATGGGGGGAAACGTCTGTTGGTGGTCACCGATGCTCAGGACAGGAGAGAACGTTTATTTAAGGCTTGCTTGACGTATGTTCACGTACTTTTAATATGATACACAAGCAGGCAATAAAATGTTATGTAGCCTAGCAAGCTACTGCTAGCACGAACGGTTGGACGTACACATGCCGCCGTTCTGTCGAATCATGCTCTAAAGTTTCGGTGCGGGTGAAGTAATTTAATTAAAAATAAAGTAATTTAATGAAGTAAGTTAGCCCCCATTATTTATGTCACGTTGTAATGTTGGTTTGACCTGACTGATTAGAATACACGATCTGACTGGAGCAGTGATTTCCTACCTTTATGGAGCCAAGGAACATATTTTACAATTGAAAAATCTCACGGCACACCAACAAACAAAAATGTCACAAAAAGTACATACATTAATTACTGTATTTACTTGCTGCCATCTAATAGAAGACCCTTTATCATTTGTTCTGTCTGTCACTATGCCTCACTGAATAAAATAGAGGAACAAAGATACATTATTTATTGTAAATATAATCTTTTGAGCAATTAAGTACACAAGTATATACAATAAATGAACAGGTCATTTCAATAGACACATTCCTCCATCTTGTGATCGGATCGGTGATCGCTTATCGTTTTTTTAAACTTGCTGATCGGTGTTTGGCCCCAAAAATCTTGATCGTGTAAAGCCTGGAGAAAACCCACGCAGGCACAGGGAGAATATGCAAACGCCACACAGGCGAGGCCGGGTGGCAGCTGTGAGGCAGATGTGCTAACCAGTCAGCTACCGTGCCGTCTAATTGTCACTCAGCAGAGCAAAAACATAAATGTGGTGAAGACTCTTCGTAACGTCTGCTAACAACCCAGGCTAAATGTAGCTCTTCCATGACATTGAAAATCTTAGAACAGTCGAGATGTGTCACTTCTACGTACTTTCTTGACACTAATTACTACTTTTCTATTAACTCGCCTTTGGCGTCATCGTGTGGAATGCATCTTAGAACATTACAAAAAACCCTCATTATAGATATTCTGCGAATGAGTGACTGAATACCCTTTTCAGCGAATAATTGAGGATTGGCTCGACAGGAAAAAAAAATGCAAATTGGTGAATTTGTCAATGGAGAACGGTGAATAGGTGGGGGTCCCTACTACCATTTTTTTGTAAGTTGAATCAATTTTTAGACTGTGCAGACCAAATTGTATGTTAATTTTGTTTTTACTTGAGTAGCAGTGAAATGTGTATTCTGAAAAACACTGTACAGTACTTGTAATTGTGAACTTGAATCTTCCTGTTCAGAATTTGAGCTGCCCAGCTCGAAATTCCCCAACATCTGCATGTTTTCTCGAGGAAGACGGCACATTCTGTAGCCATTCTGTACACTCACAATTTCCTCCTTGTGGTTTACTCTGTGATTTTGGTGTTGTGGTTCGTGCTGTGTGTGTGTGTGTGTGTGTGTGTGTATCTCCACATCCTACCAGGTTTCTATTTGTCACTGCATTTCATAAGTGTGGATTTTGACTAGTACAGAATAAATAGTAGCCTCGGAAGCAATTACCGTAGTCTATTTGGGACAGGCTCAATTGGACCTTCATCATCGTCATCTGGCTTTACTCTCAGTGGTGCAGCCGGGTATTTGGGGCCCAATGGAGAAATGAAATCACTTTGGGGCCCTCTACTTCAATGTTGTGAACTGAAAAATCCCCAATTTTCTAGGACCTCATTCAGTCATGGGCCCTTACAAATAGTCATCACTTTTCTCACCCTAACTGCACGCCTGTTGATGGATGACATACAGTCCTGCTCACTATTATTGGCACCCCTTCATTTTTTGCATAACCTGTATAATACTGTATCTTCAGAAAAAAATGGAAATCCATCCATCCGTTTTCTACCACTTATCCGAGGTCGGGCCGCGGGGGCAGTAGCTTTAGCAGGGACGCCCAGACTTTCCGAATCAGATGCCCCAGCCACCTCATCCGACTCCTCTTGATGTGAAGGAGCAGCGGCTCTACTCTGAGATCCTCACGGATGAATGAGCTTCTCACCCTATCTCTAAGGGAGAGCCCGAGGGTCGAGGTCAGCAGCGCCCCATCCCCACTATACACAGTGTTGGTGGTGCACTGCTTTCCTCTCCTGAGACGCCAGATGGTGGACCAGAATTCCCTCGAAGCCGTCCGGAAGTCTTTCTCCATGGTCTCACCGAACTCCTCCCATACCAGAGTTTTTGCTTCAGCGACCACCAAAGCTCCATTCCGCTTGGCCAGCCGGTACCCATCAGCTGCCTCAGGAGTCCCACAGGCCAAAAAAGCCAGATAGGACTCCTTCTTCAGCTTGACGGGTTCGGGGATTGCCGCCACGACAGGCACTGACCCCCTTACGGCCACAGCTCCGGTCGTCCGCCTCAGCAATGGAGGCGCGGAACATGGTCCACTCGGACTCTATGTCCCCCGCCTCCCACGGAACATGAGCAAAGTTCTGTCGGAGGTGGGAGTTGAAACTCCTTCTGACAGGGGATTCCGCCAGACGTTCCCAGCAGACCCTCACAATACATTTGGGTCTGCCACGTCGGACCGTCATCTTCCCCCACCATCGGAGCCAACTCACCACCAGGTGGTGATCAGTTGACAGCTCCGCCCGTCTCTTTACACGAGTGTCCAAGACATGCGGCCGCAAGTCCGATGACACGACCACAAAGTCGATCATCGAACGGTGTCCTGGTGCCAAGTGCACGTGTGGTCACTCTTATGCTTGAACATGGTGTTCGTTATGGACAATCCGTGATGAGCACAGAAGTCCAATAACAGAACACCGCTCGGGTTCTGATCGGGGGGCCGTTCCTCCCAATCACGCCCTTCCAGGTCTCACTGTCATTGCCCACGTGAGCATTGAAATCCCCCAGCAGAACGATGGAGTCCCCAGCGGGAGCGCTGTCCAGCACCCCCTCCAAGGACTCCAAAAAGGGTGGGTATTCTGAACTGCTGTTTGGTGCATAGGCACAAACAACAGTCAGGACCCGTCCCCCCACCTGAAGGCGGAGGGAGGCTACCCTCTCGTCCACCGGGGTCAACCCCAACGTACAGGCGCCGAGCCGGGGAGTAATAAGTATACCCACACCTGCTCGGCGCCTCTCACCGTGGGCATCTCCCGAGTGGAAGAAAGTCCAACCCCTCTCGAGAGGACTGGTACCAGAACCCAAGCTGTGCGTGGAGGCGAGTCCGACTATATCTAGTCGGAACCTCACACACCAGCTCGGGCTCCTTCCCTGCCAGAGAGGTGACATTCCACATCCCTAAAGCCAGCTTCTGTAGCTGGGGATCAGATCGCCAAGGTGCCCACCTACGGCCACTGCCCAGCTCGCGCTGCACCCGACCCCTATGGCCCCTCCCACAGGTGGTGAGCTCATGGGAAGGGGGACCCACGTTACCCTTTCGGGCTGTGCCCGGCCGGGCCCCATGGGTTCAGGCCCGGTCACCAGGCGCTCTCCTTCGAACCCCACCTCCAGGCCTGGCTCCAGAGGGGGGCCCCGGTGACCCGCGTCCGGGCAAGGAAAACCTGAATCCATTTATTGTACTTGTCATAGGGGTTTTTGGAGCCGTGCTTTGTCTGGTCCCTCACCTAGGACCTGTTTGCCATGGGTGACCCTGCCAGGGGCATAAAGCCCCAGACAACTTAGCTCCTAGGATCATTGGGACACACAAACCCCTCCACTACGATAAGGTGACGGCTCAAGGAGGGGTAAATGGAAATCTACCAAAGTTATGTCATCAATCATCATCATCTTTTAATTGGTGTTCCAAAGTAATTTAACAAAGATTTTTTTTCCAACTTAGAAATTGTAATTTAAAAAAAAAAACAACCTGAAAACAGCATGCGCAGCAATATGGCACCCCTCCTTAATATTTGGTTGCACATCCTTTGGCAGCAATTTGGCAGCAATGTCAGCCTCCAAATGTTTCTTGTATCCATCTACAACCCCAATTCCAATGAAGTTGGGACGACAAGAAATGTACTTGGACATCAGGGCGGAACACTGGATGACTGTTTAGCGTATCTGCCTCACAGTTCTGAGGACACGGGTTAAAATCCGGCCTCGCTTGTGTGGAGTTTGCATGTTCTGCCCATGGCTGTGTGGGTTTTCTCCGGGTACTCCGGTTTCCTCCAATTTCCCCAAAACATGCATGCTAGGTTGATTGGAGGCTCAAAATTGCCCTTAGGTGTAAATGTGAGTGTGAATGATTGTTTGTTTAAATGTGCCCTGCGATTGGCTGGCGACCAGTTCAGGGTGTACCCCGCCTCTCACCCGAAGATACCTGGGATAGGCTCCAGCACGCCTGCGACCCTACTGAGGATAAGTGGTACGGAAAATGAATGAATTAATGAATACGAAGGTAGCATTCCCCAAACGTTTTGTCAAGTGTCATGGTGTTTTGGTGCAAGTTGTCTTCTATAATGAATGAAGTTCTCATTCGCATACAGTTGTTTTCCACACATCATTGGACATAATATTCTGGTGAAGAAGCTTCACTTTGTGTCGCTGCCCTTATTCCTGGCCGTCATTCTGTGGTCACACTGCCGCTAGTGTGAGGCTAGGGGCATTAGCTTCATTAGCTTCGGCTATCGACTTGAGGCTAATTCGTGCTCGTTTATCTTGACAGGCGAGTGCCGGTCCTGTTTTTTCCTTGCGGTCATCACAACATTCTGTCTCGGACAGAATGTTTCGGTGATAAGTCTTTCACTCCAGAACTGAAAATGCACTTTGGGCCTATTTTTGGTGGGCGAAAATCTTTGGTGACTTAGAAATCTTTATTGGCCCGAGCAGGCCAGCGTATATATGTAGGTGGTGGCCCGTGTCAGTGGGATAGTGGCCCCTGGCCACTGTTAATGTCGGATTCTGGACATGCTGTGCAGGTATTTTGAAGTCTTTAATCTCTTCAAAGAATACAGCAAAATGGTGGTCTAACCAAGCAGATCACTTAAACAGCTGGGTTTAAGCAATCTTTTAGAGTTGTAAGCAATCGTGCTAGACAAATTCACAGATAAAATGGCTGGATTCAATGGACATGTATGGTTTTTCACACTGATTTCAATTTATCAGTGTTAATATTTAAAAGAGAAACGATGAGGGTACAAGGTAGGCGAGGGAAAAATAATCAGTTCTCAGATGCATTGCGATGCAGATAGCCTTTCTGAATAGATTAATACTTTTCAATCATCAATTATTAAAGTGTATGCTAGTGGAAAGCAAAAAGGGGACCGTGGAAGTGGAACAATCAATGTGGTGCATGTAGTATGACTAAAATAGGGCGGGACGTGCGAGCTCTTAAAAATGTCCCTTTTGTCAAAATGCGTACAGTATGTAAACAGTCCTTAAAAAAAAAAAATGAACATTTGAAATCAGTCCTCGAGTGTCCTCCTGAAAATTCTATCGCAGAATGGAGTATTTGGATAAACTATATTTCTGCTTGGTTAAAGAGCAATTATGAATACAAAAGAGAAAATAAGACCTTTTCACTTAATAACGTACGCCTTTTTATATATATATATATCATATGTAACGGTTTTTATTTCTTAAATTCATGTTGTGCATAAAGAAGGCATTAATTAAAAAAAAACAGCCTTTGTGCATCTTCACTTAAGCAGCTAGAGTTTTAACATTAGGTTCATGGCTGAGCTTTTATGAGCTTAGACCAGCTGCTTAGGAATGAGACAAATATTCTTTTGGAAGTTTTGGAAGTGTTCAATTTATTCAAACAAAAATCACGAAACCTTGAGAAAACAAATGTTTCCTTCATCTGACTTCACAAAAACCCTCATTGCATTGGTACATTACACATTTTACTCTTATTCGTTCGTCTCTGGCCACTTTTGCCACGTTTTTTTTTTTGTTTTTTTTTTTTTTTACCTACTTGATTCAAAGTTTTGCCACTTACAGATCATCAGATGGTAGTATACAATACTGGCCATATGTCACACTGTGACTACACTGAGCAAAAGCACCTGTAAGTAATGTTATGGTTCCATACTGTACTTGTTAACTTCGTAATAAACAAAAGCCACACACAGTGTTGGGAAAGTTCATTTTCTATGCAAACTAGTTCAAAGTTCAGTGTTCCAAAAATGAATGAGGTAATATTTATTTCCCCCCCCCCCCCCCCCCCCCCCCCCCCCAATGTGTTTGCCGACGGGCTAATACCGTCAAAATACTGGCATTTCATTTCTCCATTGTTGCCACCCATTCACTCCACACTAGTAGCCAGCTGTAGCTTTCACCCTACAAAAACATGAGGAAAAACTCATTGATAACTTTGCATTCCTAGCACCTATGACTGACTATATTAAGAAAATATTTTACTTATCTAGTCTTATATTACAAAAAAAATAAATTGTATATTATTACTATGTTTAAACAGTGTTGTAGCTAAAGCATCCAGATACAAATAAGAATTTTCTGAACAAAGAACAATCTCTCCCATTTACGGAGTGTCGCTGAACGCACCTTGTGGATGTAAACATGAATGGCGGCCACACGGAATAGGTTGCCAAGTATAGAGTCTGTCCACCGACCTATGAAGGCTCGTATATAGTGTGTTCAGGCGTGTTTTGTCCTGTAAGTCCCGAACAAAACCTGACAAACTCGAAAGAAAATTCACTTTCATTCGAAAACCGCTCACAGACGCCAGAATGAGCACATACAGTGGGTACGGAAAGTATTCAGACCACCCCCCCCCCCCTTAAATTTTTCACTCTTTGTTATATTGCACCCATTTGCTAAATCCATCCATCCATCCATCCATTTTCTGAGCCGCCTCTCCTCACTAGGGTCACTAAGGCACAGATCTGGCCAAGGTTACAAAAAAGTTTCTGCTCCACTTAAGGTTCCTAAGAGCACTTCAACCTAATCTCTTCACTTCTACCTCCCACACATTGATGACGTAAATTTGTGTCACATATGCCTCTGCATGCTTCCGTCTTTGTGACCGTCTCCACGGTAAAACTGATTCACAGTTTTGCTTTTCAATGTGTTTTTTGAGGTGCAAAATGCGAATTTTAACTGCAAACTGCAATGCGAGACCGCATAATTCGAGCCTTGGTTGCCATACCGAAAATGCTCTTATTGTGTGTTGGCAGAAATAAAATACGCTAGTCGCTTTTTGTTGAAAAATAGTAAATAATAATGTATCATCAGCATAAAAATGGAGCATCAGGCAAATTATCACAAAGATTATTCGAATAAATTGTGAACAACAGTGGCCCTAATATGGACCCTTGAGGCAGGACCTTTTGAACTGGGAGGAAAGAGGAAAAAGACACAGCGCCCTGGACATCTAACTGAAAAAACTATTGGAGAACCGCGCACGCACACAGAGCACAGGCCAATGTAATTTGAGTCATTAAGTTTAGAGTTCTTCTGCTCTCACTCAAACACCAGCCGTGTATTCCCCTCCCCGCCATCTTGTCCAGCAGTTATTTCATCTGTCGAGGTTAGGATCCAATCCTTTTGGATGCATGCGAATTCATGGGTTGGCACTCTTTCTTCTTAGTGTCTCTTTTGCTTTATAGACTGGCTGTCTTTCATACTGTACAACCAAAACAAAGTTAATTACTCTTTATCCCCTTCTTGTGATGGTAGTCAAAGGCTTTGTACTGCCAGGATGTTTCCTTCATTGTAATATGAGAGATGTCCTGTACAAACATTTACCAAGATGTGTTTAGAATGACCCTCGCTCATACACACACACTGGCAGCTATGAAGTCATTGGAACTGTAGCATTGGCTGGGATGAGCAGTGCCAGCATTGCTGACCCAGACTTAGGGCAAACACATAATTAGTTGCTTCCTCTCTGTGTAGTCAAATGTACTTTGAACATTTAGGGTGAAAAATGGAAATTGTGTCATACTGATTGATGGGTTTCTAGTCACCAATGCAGAAAGGTCAGGTTTATAATACGAATTTTATCAATTCACAAATGGTCTCAAGTGGCACAATTCAGATATGCGTCATGGCAGCAAAAAAAAACAAAAAACAAAAAACACATGAGATTGGATACCCTTCAGTTTTAATCAGGCCTCTTACAAATCAATCCATCCATTTTTTTGTACAGCTTCTCCTCACTAGGGTTGCGGACGTGCTGGAGCCTATCCCAGCTATCTTCGGGCGAGAGGCGGTGTACACCCTGAACTGGTCGTAGCCAATTGCAGGGCACATTTAAACAAACAACCATTCGCACTCACATTCACACCTACGGGCAATTTAGAGTCTTCAATCAACCTACCATGCATGTTTTTGGGATGTGGGAGGAAACTGGAGTACCCAGACAAAAACCCACGCGGGCACGGGGAGAACATGCCGCCCCCTATTATAAATGTGGATGAAAATCCAATACATGTTGTATGTATACCGATGCGAGTGGAACATAAACGCGCAGATCAGATATACCTCGTCATGGTGAGCTTGCCCTCAGTGAAATACAACAATTGGTGACAAATATCCAGCAGTGTCCCATTTAAAAAAATAAAAAAACTCAACTAAACTTAAACTACAGTGAAAGAATTGACAAATGAATAGGGTTTTACTATAGCAATATGACAAGACTGGCCAGAAATCACACAGTCAAAATGCTGAGTCTGCCTGAAAGGACGACTTTAACCGGAGTACATTGCAGTAAGATTTTTGAAAATTGGGTTTCGGGGACATGTATTTTTTTTTTTGTCAGAAAAACAAACAAACAACCATTCGCACTCACATTCACACCTACGGGCAATTTAGGGTCTCCAATTAATGCATGTTTTTGGGATGTTTTATGCTTCCGATTCTGGTAACGATAACAATGGGGAACACAATTCGGGGTAATTTGTTGAGTTCGGTCTGACAGCTGTTTTTCACAAATTTTTGGATGCGGAATCCAAAACTGACCTCAGTTTTTCTGTATCGCGTCAATTTTTTATTTATTTATTTATTTTTTTAACAAAACAGACCAAAGGGGAACAAAGGAAATATATACCTGTATATGTAAATAAAACACTAAGATGGAATAGTTACAAACTATGAAAACTAAAAAGCCTAAACAGCAGCATAAAACGAAATAACTTTAAGCTAACCCAGAAAATAAATGACCGTAGTAACGAGTAAAATAATAATATACTAAAATAATAGAAATTGAAAAAAAGTTTCAAGCAAAATAAATACATTCATGGCTAAAAACGTACCAATGCTTTTAGCCATTACTCTATTGTCTTTGTCTGTTATTGTTGTCTTCAAATGATCTCATTGTTCTATACCAATCTCAAAAGAGAAGCTTGGCCTTCTTCAAGCACAATTCAGCTATTGTTGTCCAAAATACTGAAGTGAGCCCACATAGCAGCACTACAGGCTGGCACTTTTTATCGTGCATTTCCCCCCCCCGCATTGTTTCCCTGAGGAAATAACACTGACTCAGTTTAAGTGAACCCAAGTGATGGCTGAGGAGGCGAACATGTTTAGACAAGCCTGGATAAGAGTCAAGCCGCTGCTCAGCACTGCCTCCTGCTTTCGAACTCTCTGCCAGCTATCCCAGACGTGAGCTGAGAAAGCAATAGCTTCATGTTCTTTGCGCCTCCTCATGTGGAGCATCTTGTTTTAATTTCAACACTGGTCTTGTGCCGTGTAAAACCACAAAGAACATAATGTACCTTTGACTGTAGTATGCTGCAGGAATAGGATCAACAGTGCGGTGTCTGCAACACCTCAAATGACTCCTCAGCAATGTTTGTGAGGGAGTCATACTTACCGAACTCCTCGTTCTCCTTCTCTCTGTACCAACTGACATCACTTCTTATCACTTGCATTCAAGACTTGGCTCTGTTTGATCAACCCAAAAACCTTGCTGATGTTCCTCCTCCATAGTTGTTGCTGTAACCCTGCATACACTATACTTGGTGTAAACTCTTCTTTCTGCTAAAGCTGCGGTTTGAGAAAAGTTGACCAAGAAAATCGTGCCATGTGGCCCCCTGGTAACACTGACAACAAAAATTGTGGCCCCCTACCATCATTTTAGTTGCCCATCCCTGATCTAAGGCTCTATAGTGCAACCATATGATGATCTATGTGTCTGAAAAGATGCCGTAATAAGATAACAGGACAGGTAGTGCAACTGTGTGTTAATGCGGTATAATGATAACTTTCTTCCTCATAACAGTCACAGTAGATACATGCATCCATATCATTATCAAATATCAACTACAGGGTTTAATGAGACACCCAGTTATGGGGCCTTTTTGTGCTACATGTATTTCTTGAATTATATAATGGTATCGGTGCCTGTCTTTTATTTAATGCTGGATGCTAATCACCCGATGCTGATCGTTTTGTCATGTTGCAGGTCAGAAGACATGTCTCCACCTTCACGGCGTGTTCCCATACATCTATATTCCATATGATGGTTATGGACAGCAACCAGAACTATACCTGCGTCTGGTCGCCTTCAGCATTGACAGAGCACTCAATGTTGCCATGGGGAACCCTGCCTCTGATGTCCAGCACATCTTCAAGGTGGTGCTTGTTTCTGGCATGTAAGTAGCCAAATGCGTCTTTCACTTGCCCCAAATAACAGTGTCAAGTAGAACTTAAAAACCTAAATGCCGCAGATCCTTAAAAAGAAATACAATTATATTGGGAATATGCTGTCTTCCAGGCCTTTCTATGGCTACCACTGCAAGGAGAAACACTTTATGAAGATCTATTTGTACAATCCACAGATGATCAAAAGGTAAGATTACAGGCCATTTGAATGGTATTCGTAAGGGTTGGGAAATTTGTGCGTACATTCCGCCAGAACTTAGTAGAAGCTAGTCACTTGCTGTATATTCAGTTGTACAAATTGTGAGAATGGAGAGAGCCCATGGGATGTTTGGTTTAATTTGTAATCTGGACTGTACACAAATCTTGAGACACATTATCAATCATTAGGAATGGAGAAGACAATTTAGGTTGGATTTCCATTGCATGGTTCAAGTGACATGTCTGATATGCATCATGTCAGTGTAAAATCGATTGCTTGAATAAAACCTCCACTGACAACACAAAAAATTGGACCTGCAGGTTTAGTCACCCACCCCCCCAGACTCCCAACACCTTTTTTTTGTTCAGCTTACCAAAATTTATAGAAGTTTTTTTTGGGATGTCTGGATAATTTTACTGGAGAAGAACTTCCGTTAACTGACCAACACAGATCCCTGACTTCAACCCCATCAAACACCTCATCCAACATCACTGACCTCAAACCCTTACAAATGTTTGTTGATAAGTCATGCTTTGACCTTGAGAGTGGACCCATTTTCACCATTATGACAGAGCAGAAGACTTTCTGGAAAATAACTTTTGTATGTATAACTTCTGTAACATACAGAGGGAAAAAATAATAATGGTAATAGAAAGAAAATAGGCATGCGTAAAGAAAAATAGGACATCGTGTGTTGCTGTGAATAGAAACAGGAAACAGAAACGGCACACGGCGGTGCAACAGACACAAACACAAGTTGATTATTTCAAAAGTAACAACCATCGATTGAACACGAAGCCGTTCGGTCGTAGTTTACTTGCGGTTAGGTGGCTCACAGCTCTCGGATGACATTTTATTTTGTCATTTTTATTTTATTATTTATGCTGTGGTTAAAAAAATTAAGGTTACTATTTACTCAGTACTTGAGTAATTATTTCACTGTGTACTGTTTACTGTTACTCAAGCAATTTCTTTGGAGGACTACTTTTTACTTGAGTCACACTATTGTCAAGTAACAGTACTCTTACTTGAGTACAATATTTGCCTACTCTACCCACCTCTGGAGCAGACATCCTCTATTGCTACTCATTACGTTTCAGCAACATTTTTGCTCATCAGATCAGCCAGTGTCGTATTTGTATGCACTGGTCTTTTGTATTTTCGCTTTGAGGTGCTGTGGGTCGTGGCCCTGGTTGTGGTCCCCGCGGAACCGCGAAGCACACGTAAAATCGGCGAAAAGAGCTGATCTGCTAGTACATCTTGTATTAATTAGGAAACGCGCCTACAATTATCTAATTAGTTTACAGATGTTAATGTTAAATGTATTCCGCAACGGAGCGATGTTATGTTATATCGCAACACAGAATGAACTAACTTCAAATTCAGAAGTGGCCAATAAAAGCAGAAAAATACAGTACTTAATATTTTCCTGGAGGATGCATTTGGGATTAGCCTTTGAAGTTGGTAATAGTGAAAAATGAAGTGAAAGAGATAACACATATATATATATGTTATTTTTTTAAATCTGATTAATTTTTTATATTTTTTTTACCTTTCCTGTTCAGCGACATGGCCTTGCAGAATGGTGGATCTGTATGCCTTTGGTGCTGAAACAGTTTTACTGTGCAACAGGGAAGTTTGAAATACTCCCTCTGCATATTTTTTCGTTCATTCATTTTCCGTACCGCTTTTCCTCATTAGGGAGCCTATCCCAGCTATCTTTGGGCGAGTGGCGGGGTACACCCTGAACTGGTCGCCAGCCAATCCCAGGGCACATATAAACAAACAACCACTCACATTTGCACTCACATTCACACCTATGGGCAATTTAGAGTCTTCAATTAACCTACCATGCATGTGTTTGGATTGTGGGAGGAAAGTGGAGTACCCGGAGAAAACCCATGCAGGCATGCAAACTCTAGATAGATAGTTACCTTGTGTATGAAATAGATATATTTGCTTTGCTTTTGCTTTGCCTTATTAGTGAATGAACCCCCCCCCCCCCTTATCATTGTCTTTATGCCAAGCTGTCGGATTTGTATATAGAGTATTGAGTGTCATAATAGTGTTCTTTTTGTACTCCAGTTCGCAGATCTCGTTTCAGAACATTGTTTCTTGCAGGGTTTGTGAGCTGTTGCAGAGCGGAGCAGTGATGAACAAGATTTACCAGCCCCATGAGGGCCACATCCCATTCCTGCTGCAACTCTTCATCGACTTCAACCTGTATGGCATGAACCTGCTTAACCTTGCGGCGGTCAAGTTCCGAGGGCCCAAAAACAAAGGTAGGGGACAAGGATCAAGATGTACGTGTGCATTTATTTTCTTTTCATTTTTTTCCCCAAATAACCTTTGTTGTGTTGCTTGAACAGATTGAAAGAAAATAACCTTGTTAGCTATATTTTAGAACATCATCTCATTGTCTAAAATCATTCCCAGAGTTAAATAAGTGGCATGCTTTCGCTGACACATCAGCTTCAGGACACCAGTCAGCGAAACAGTATTTTTATTTGTTATGGCCATTTATGAGCAAAGGAAGATTCATTTACATAATTCTGTAAAGCAGTGGTCCCCAACTGCTAGGCTGTGGGCCATTTGGTACCCCACCCCCTCCCCCCACGACCGGTAGACTATGCTTACCCCACCCTGTCGATGATTGGGTTCCAATCGTAATTCTTACTTTACCTGTGTTATTGCTTCTTGCTGCAGGCTTTTTAATAATAATCAGTATCTGTGGTAAAATGGTTAAATGGGCACTGACTCTGAAAATTGGTTGTTAACAGGGTCTGCAGGCAGACAAACGAGGATCCTTCTGTCCAAATCTCGCACCATTTCTGTTCTTTTTGTACCATCCCAGTGAGCACCTACCACAAGTGATGGATGGGAATTCCACACTTAAAAAAAAAAAAAAAAAAAAAAAAGAAAAATCACGCTTGACTTGTCCCTGACAAAAGGAGGCTCAAGCACCAACCTAACTGATTCAGTCAGTCAGTACTCCATGCAACAAAGAACCACATTACACCAACACTAGGTACAACAGTTTATCTCCTTTGTCCCCAAATTTCAAAGCTGCAGTTCTTACTGCGGGAAATGAACGAATTATGAAAGGGGCTAGACTAATTATCTGCAGTTTAAGATGAAGGGAAACCTGACTACATTTTGAAGCCTATTACAGACGCAGTACACACCTTTACAGTGGACATAAAATCTACCTGTGCTTGTTTTTTTTCAATTTTACCTAAACTTTCCTTTACACATTGCTGTCATCTTGTAATACTGCTATAAAAGTGCTGTGATCACTGGTGCTTGGGAGGGGCGATAATGGCGTGCTGGTGGGAGAAGGTTTTTGTGGGGGCGAGTCCAGGCCAGTTTCATGAGCTGCAATATTATTGCGCTTCCTTTTTTCACCGCCATTACGATTGGACGCCATAGCGAAGGGGTTTACACAAAGTCAAACTGTATGCTGCACGCAAGTCAGTTGTGATGCGCTGAAATTTCAGCGGCCGAAATGTTTCGGTTTTGGACCAAAAGACTTTTGTCACCAAAATAAAACAGCCGAAATCACATGTTGTTTCCTGCCGCTAGGTGTCGCTTTGCCGCAGTCAATGCGCGAGCATGTACACTGAATACTTAAGAAGGATTTGTTATTAACAAGCAATGCAAGGCCTTGCTGACTGTCCAGTTGAATTGACTGGGAGGTCACTATATTTACCTACAACTTAATCGGTTTGATAATGACATAGTTAATCAGAAATCAACCATAAATGTGACAAATAATACACACATTCAACAAGCTAGTGGTAACATAAACACGCCTTAACAGCGAAGATGTCTTTATTACTGCAATAATTCAAATTTGCATGTTGCAATCAATTGTGGGAACCGTGTGGCGTTGCCATCGTCATGCTAGCGGCTACTAGCCCAAACTGGAGCGTCCCAACCTTGCTACTTTCTGCTATTCGGGTAAGAGGAATAGTTGTTGCGCGCCATTTTGCGCCGCCCCAGCTACTTATGAGCTACAGCTAACGCGACCAAATACGATGCCGAGCCGCGGAGGCCAACGGGCGCCTCACGTCAGTTGTCAATGCAGCGTAGTAAACTACATTTTTAGTATCAGATTCATTATCACAAAGGACAGACTGAGAGAAAAATAACCGGCAAATTGGTACGTGTTTATAGAGGAAGTTACTGTAATATACGATGCTAGATAGCACTAACAGGGCCCGGAAACCGGAAATGAATTAGTACGTCCTAAAAATGGCCCTATACATTTTAAAATAAATTAAATATCATAAATATTTATAATACAATATATAATTTATTAGTCCCATAATGGGGATATTTGCATAATTACAGCAGCAATCGTAGACACAGGAAAGAGAAGACATTTGGCTGAAACTGCATCCACCATGACAAGGTTGATGCAATAAAACCCTTAATATTAAAATAACATATTGAAGCCATCATTCATTAACAATTATGATTACAGAATAATGATTATGTTGTGCAATTCAACAGTATGCAGAATTATGTTTTATCCTACTACTTAAAATACTGCAATAACCGCCCGTGGTAATCTCCTTGACATCATTTTAAAAATACGGAAAGTCAAACAAATTGTTCCGGAAGCGAATTTCTATAGGTCGGCAGTTCTCATAGTAATTTGATTCGGTGTTTCGACGTTCTCTAAATGTACATTTTCTGCCAAGAATTTTCATTTCGGTGCATCACTAAAAATCTCTAAAGTATAGCCTGTTCGAGAGATGAGTGCCCAAATAAAGAACAGCTGCTATTCCTATTAAATTACATTTTTTTCCCCCTGCTGTTAGGTCAAGCAGAACAACAAATTTGTTACATGCAACTTTGATAAGCGTAATGCGCCCATAGCAATCTGCACATATTAAAATATTTAATGATGAGCATCTCTGGTGAGTAAGATTATTTAATTTATTGAATTGTTCAATATTTATCGTACATGCAAATCAGTCTTCTTTCGGCAAAATGTGCCGTTTCGAACTCAAAATTGGCCATTTACGTGAATCGTATAGATCCGATGAGTTTTTCCCGAGAGGGGTGGTCGCCGTCGCTGACGTCATACGCTGTTTCGTACTCCTTGAACGCTGGCAGCTAGATCCATTCCACACATCCACCATCCACACACAGATGTAATTTCTGAATATTACTCTGCGGCGGACAAATATGCAGCCTGAGGTTCCGCCTGTGCGCTTGGGATCCGCTTTGGACAAGTCACAGGAGTTGACGAGATCAGAAAAAACACTTCCGCCACTTCTGCTATGAAGAAGTAACAGTACTTTTACTACGTTACAATGATGTAAATGTCGTTCGCTATTTTTATCAACTATTTTGTGCGCGAGACTACGACTTCGACTTTCGCATCGGGCGCTTTTTGCGGCAATCCAATTGAAGCACTATTTACGTTTAGGTCTAGTTCACCAATCAAACGACACAAGTCACATGACCTCACACAAGGTCTTCTATTGGGCTTCCCGGGCCTAAGTATTAACACCAGATAAGTCAGCCCGGCCGATGAACAAACACAACAGCTTTCATGTATTGTAGTATTTGTCTGGATATTTCAACTCGCATAACTTTAGAAAACACTGTGCAGTAAATTGGAGATGTGTTGTTGTAGTTTTGACTGTGCCTGCACACATGCACACACACACACACAATATTTGGCTACTCCACTCACCTCTGGAGCAGACATCCTCTATTGCTACTCTTACATTTTAGCAAAAAAATGTGTTGCTCATCAGATCAGCCAGTGTTGTATTTGTTGCACTGGTCTTTTGTATTTTCGAGTTGAGGTGCTCCAGGTCGTGGTCCTGGTTGTGGTCCCCGCGGTACCGCGAAGCACACGTAAAATTGGCGACGAGATGACACGCTAGTACATTGTGTATTAATTAGGAAACGCCTGCAATTATCTAATTAGTCTACGGATGTTAATGTTAAATGTATTAAGCGACGGAGGGATGTTAGGGATTATGTCACAACACAGAATTAACTAACTTCAAATTCAGAAATGAAAACTATTGTACTTCATATAAGTTGGTAATTGTGAGAAATTAAGTGAAACAATGATTTTAGTCAATTCTTTTCCAGGATGAGAGTGCTTAAAGAGGAGGATGCTATTCATGTGGCACAGCTTGAAGCAGGCATCAGGTGCAGGTGCAGGTGCAGGTGCAGGTGCAGGTGCAGGTGCAGGTGGAGATGGGCCTGGCTCAAGTTGGAGGTCAAAACAAAAAGCAAAGAAATGAGGCAAATATGAATCTTAAATGTGTACATCAACATGTACTTGAGCGGTGTAAATACATTTTTCTGCGTGAAGATTATTAGTCTTTTGCCTTATTGTACTCTTCAGAGTCTTCCAGATTGCTTAATTTATGTTAAAATTAAAGAAATTCTCTTTGGGGGCCCAGGGAATCCCCCCCCAAACAATGTTTTCTTTTTTTTTGGTGTCACCTTTTTCATGCCTTTGGTGTTTCCATGTCTGAGTACTGCTCGTTTCTATCACTGCCATGTGTTAGTGGCCTTCTCAAAAGGTGGATAAGTTGTGTAAATCCCCAGTCAAGGCCCAGGTACCAAATGCATAAACCACAATTGGTATTACACTCGCATTTAATGTGTCTTTCAGAGGATGTGCCAGCAGCGCCACACAATCAGACCCCCAGCAGTCATTCTAGCACCAGTCCCTGGAAGACCCCCTGCACATCCAAACTCAATGACAGTACCCTTGGGGGCACCTTTCTCCGCTGGGAGGAAAACACCATTCCGTGGTGAGTTCTACCAACTATGCATCTCCTTGAGTAATAAGTCCCTGAGAGTTTTATTTATCCATCTGCAATACGATATGTTCAGTTTTGGAACCACCACTTATTTGCATTTGATGTCTCTATTTATCACCGTTGCAAAGATAATTTTTCCTTGTTGAAGTATGACATGCTGTCTGCGCTTTAAAAAAATATACAAACTTTATGGAGGATGCATCAATATTTTCCAATGTTGTTACGAGGCGTGTCACGATTCATTTTGGCAGCGATTTAATTCGTATCACAATTCTTGGTTGCCGCTTCAATTCAAGGACAATATTGGTTCATCTAGTACAAAACGATACGAAACAATTCATGTTTTGGAAAGCAATACAGTAACGTTTTAGCCCAAAAATTCAACCAGTGTGACTGTGCAATAAGTACAGGCTCATTCTAGTGGCATGAAGAATCACTGAATTAAAGTTTCAAACTGTCCATCATGTTAGTTTCTTAAACCGTTTAAGAACATTTTTAAAGTACAGCTGTATTTAACCTTTAAGTTCAGTACACTTGCATTACAACTGTTTTAGAGACATTTCTTTAGGTACAATGTTTAACTTTTATGTGCAAAACATTTTAATTCGATCATTAAGTAGTTTTTTAATTGTAATTATTTTAAACAAATCAAAGCAAATTTATTTATATAGCACAGTTCATACACAATGTAACTCAATGTGCTTTAAATGATTAAAAGCATTTAAAAACAAAGAAAAGAAACCTGCTTATAAACATTTAAAACAAAGAGAATAAAATAAAAATACAATTAAAACAGCGTACAGTACAAGAAATATCATTTAAAAGTGGAAATGCTCAAGAAAGCAAGGGGGAAAAAAGTTTTTAACCTGGACTTAAAAACATGCACACTTGGGGCTGACGTCAGTTCTTTTGGCAACATTTGTGTGCAGCATAATAGCTAAATGCTGCTTCACCATGTTTGGTTTGGACTCTGTGCTCCACTATTTAACCTGAGTCTGTCGATCTCAGAGCCCTACTTGGTTTATATCCCATTAGCATTTCATTCATGTATTCGGGACCTAAATAAACCGTTTAGTGATTTATTGACCAGTAGCAGAACTTTGAAATCTATTCTAAAGCTGACTGGAAGCCAGTGAAAAGACTTTAGAATTGGAGTAATATGCTCTGACCTCTTTGTTTTGGTCATTCTGAATGAGCTGCAGTTGTTTAATGCTCTTTTTAGGGAGTCCAGTCAGAAGACCATTACAATAGTCAAGTCTACTTGAGATAAAAGCATGGAGGAGCTTCTCCTGGGACCTCATGTACGTGGATGTCCTACTAAAACAAATCCAGAAAACGTCGTACGCACAAATATATTCAGATGTATGAAACTCTGCGTATTCATGAATTCAAGTACATTTCCTTCGTACATTCCAATCAACGCGGAAATGAGCGCACATGTTGGAGGAGCCGACTCCTCCCTGTCCACGCCCACATTTGAATATGCAAATGACATTTAAATGGTCTGCGATCGTGGGTGACGCTCCTCTCTCAGGGGTGGTGGGAGGACATGTGGCTGACTATGACTATGACCCCACAAGGTTAATACCATGTATTTTCATAACTCATCACAAATGTGTTCATACAGTAACGTACACTCAGCCCTGTGAGATAAAGGTTCATGCGTAAATGCTGGATGTGTGGTATTTGTAATGAATCTTTTGCATTCAAATAGAAGCATATCAAAGAGGATATCAAAAACCTTGACTCCTTTTTGATGACTCAATTTATTATTTTAATACACAGGAGAGAACACGCACACCGTGTTTTAGTTTTAGGAGAAGAGGGGTAAATTATGTCAATTTAAACACATTTTAATAATGTGCAACCGATGCACATGTTCAAATGATATAAATTCAAAGGACTCTTTTTTTCAGCGCATGTGCTGGAGTCACGAAGCGATTGTGAGGCCAATAGGCGGCATAAATGATCGCCTTGATCAATTAATAGGTGTCCTCACAAATATCAGTGGGTCGTTAAATACACTGGTTAACAAATGAATTCTCAGTCCTTGCCTCAATTGCATTGTTGAAATCAAATGTTGCCGGGCATGAATTGTTCATCAGTGCTAATTATTCATGTTTCTGGTGTGCAGATTTATGAGAACCGTTTCCCAGCATCGCCTCCCAAGTGTCGCCAAAGTACCAAAACCTGCAGAAACGTGCGCACGCCAGCCATGCAGTTGGCGTGAGGCACCGCACATTTCCACGGTCATGTCACTCTTGATACATCTGAACTTTACCGTGAAAAAGAACGGACGCCACGTTTTTGTGCATGAGGCCCAAGGTCTGCTTGGCACATGCAAGCCTTCACTCTGGATATGTTATTCAGATGGCAGAAGGCAGTTTGAGGAATTGATTTGATATGACTGTTGAAAATCAGGTCGGAATCATCAGAACACCAAGGTTTCGGACTTGGTCTTTGGTTTTTAAAGAGAGTGACTCCAGGTGTTTACTAACGGCAATCCTCTTTTCTTTATTGTCAAAAACAATTATTTCAGTTTTGTTGTGGTTTAATTGAAGACATTTTTTGCCTCATCCAGATATTTATCTGTTTTAGACAGTGACACAACACCTCAATTGAACTGTAGTCAGCTGGAGACAGTGCTACATATAACTGTGTGTCATCTGCATAGCTATGATAGTCAAAATGAAAGTTCTGAAGAATTTGACCCAAGGGTAGCATATACGGGTTGAACAGGAGGGGTCCAAGAACTGACCCTTGTGGGGTCCCTCAAGGTCATTGCCATTTGATGAGATTGAACACTTCCAATGGTTACAAAATCACTCCTTTCCTCCATGTAGGACCTGAACCATTTAAGGACTGTTCCATTTAGTCCTACCCACGTTTCCAACTCGTTCAGCAGTATATTAATATCTACCGTATCAAAAGCTTTAGGAAACTCGACTGACTGAAGTGAGCAATTGATTATTTGCTGCAAATCAGCTAGGACAGACTTCGCAATATCTTTGAAAAAGTCAGATGGTATTGAGTCAAGACAGCTCGTTAATGGTTTCAGCTGCTGAACCGTTTTCTCTACAGTGTTTTTGGTCAACTGTATCAAATTCTGACATGGTAATAGAGTTTTTCCTGGGTGGCTTCAGATGTAGTATCATTTTATCATTTTGCTGATTTGTGCTAATATTTATCCTGATGGAATGTATTTTTTTCACTAAAATAACAAGCAAATTCATTGCGTTTATCTGCTGTGAGGAGTTCTGGAGCTATCTGATTTGGGGTTGTGCGTAAGTAGTGTTAATGTTCTAACTGTGCATAATTTTACTGTGACCAAGTCCGAAACCATGGTGTTCTGATTGATTCCGACCTGACTTTCTACAGTCATATCAAATCAATTACTAAAACTGCCTTCTACCATCTGGAGAACATATGCAGAGTGAAGGCTTGCATGTGTAGACTTGACTATTTTAATAGTCTTCTGACTGAACTCCCCCAAAAGAGCATTAAACAGCAGCAGCTCATTCAGAATGCTGCAGCTCGGGTTCTGACCAGAACAAAGAGGTCAGAACATATTACTCCAATTCTAACGTCTCTACACTGGCTCCCAGCCAGCTTTAGAATAGATTTTAAATTTCTGCAACTAGTCTGTAAATCCCTAAATGTTTTAGGTCCTGAATACATGAAAGAAATGCTAAACATGGTGAAGCACCATTTAGCTGGTGTGCTGCACACAAATGAATTAAGTTGCCAACAGAAGTGACGTCAGCGTCAAGTGTGAATGATTTTAAGTCCAGGTTAAAAACTATTTTTTTTCTCATGCTTTTGAGAGCATTTCCACTTTGGAATGATATTTCTTGCACTGTACGCTGCTTCAATTGTATTTTATTTTTCTCTTTGTTTTAAATGTTTAGAAGCTTTTTTTCCCCATGTTTTTAAATGCTTTTAATAATCTAAAGTACATTGAGTTACCTTGTGTATGAAATGCACTATGTGCATTTTTGGGAATGTGAAAGCCAGAGCACTCGGACAAAACCTACGCAGAACAGGGGGGAAATGCAAACTCCGCACGGGAGTACCTGAATTGCGATTCAAACCCAGAACCTCCTGACAGTGATGCCGATGTGCTAACCACTACAACACCTGGCTTCAACGGAAATGAAACTATAAAGCCAGTGTAAAATAATATACTGTATTTACGTTTGTTGTATTTAAGACATCAAAAATTATTTCCAGATCTTATGTTCTGCCTGTTTGTCTGCAGCTCCCTAGTTCTGGATGAGGTGGAGAGGCAGAGCACCTGTGAGTTGGAGGTTGATGGTGTTGCTGTAGATGTCCTCAACCGTCTGGAGATTGACAGTAAGGATTTCCAGGGAAATCTCAATTGCTCTTTGTCATTAAACGTGGTCTCTTCCCTAAAGTACCAGGATCAAGAGGTCATCCCTTTTGGTCTCTAAAAACATGCCCCCCTACCCAGTTTCCCAGGCTGCGTGTTATGCTGAATCTATTCCATCCTGTATGGCTTTACGATTGAATCCCAAGTGGGCACAGAAGCGTAAACCACACCAAAAATATTGTTGATGATTATTGTCTGACTCACTTTTTACAAGTCAACCTTTTTCTATGCCATAATCCTATTCAGTGTCATGGGGAAGCTGGAGCCTATCCTATCCCAAAGGCAGTGTAGACCCTGGACTGATCACTAGTCGATGACAGGGCTAAGCTCTAGCCGCAATCACTAAACCTCACACCTATGGGCAGTCTTGTATTAGATTCCTGAAAGCGGTACTTGGGCAAAAAGAAATTCAAATATCTGAAGAGAAGCGGGGTTTTACAACGCCATTTCTGTTACCTGAGGCAGGCATAAGAGTCCGTTCATCCAATATAATAAAGGCATTCCTGTAGCGATGTCCTGTAGAAGCCAATAATGTAATAACGGCCCATAACGTAATAAATTTGGCCTTTTAAAAATGTAATTGGCCCATAATGTAATAACTGGCCGACAACGTTATAAAAGTCCTGTACCATTTTTGGGCCAACAATGTAATAAGTTATTACATTATTGGCTGATTATTATATTACGTTATAGACCTGGTAGCAAAAAAATATTTGCAAATGTAATAACTGAGCCCATAATGTAATATGAAATTAAGTTATGGGCCTATTACATTTTAAAAAGGGCCAATTTATTACGTTATGGGCCGTTATTATATTATGAGCTTCTACAAGCCCACAGTTGTGTGTCTTTATCCCTGTTATCACCACCATGGAGTTCACCAGTCACGTTGTTTTGGTGTCATCATCATCTGCTGCTGGAAATCTTGTGTGCGTAGCAGAGACAGGAGCAGGTTTTATCATCCGGTCAGTATTCTACGTGGGTAAGTCGCGTGCCTCCCTGTGGACAGGCGGGACTATTCTACCGCTTTGCACTCCACGGCTCAGGCATTTCGTCAATGAGCAATTTCTTGTGATTTTATTTTGCAGTAACAAAGATGGTTAGGGGAAATGTATCACAGTAAAAGTGGACGTTATTTATGCAACGTTGTGGAATACAAGTGACAGTTGCTACAAATACAAATTCCTTGTGTGTTTTGGACATACTTGGCAAATAAAGATGATTCTGATTCTGATTCTGATAAAGTACAGATGTGTGAAAATTCTACTTAAACCTGTGATGTGGAACTGTTTTTAAAAGGAAAAAAAATCCTTTTCACCCATGCCACGAGTAGAGGAGATGATCCAATGGTGATTAAACTTATTAGCTCCTCTAAACATCTTTTCTTCATCCTCTAGTGTGCCCAATCACCTTTCTTTGGAATGCTGCTGAATAACATACTTCCCCCCAACCGCCCCAGGCATTTTCGGTGTTGCTTTACTATTGCACAATTAAAACTCTGCTGACGATATTACTTGAAACAATGATTTAATATCATGGCCGCAGCTGGAGCACTCTCAATCGTAGTGTACCTACTACAGACCAGTCAAAGAGCAGCTATCAGCATGCCGATGTCTTCGACCAATAACAAATAATTTTGCATCCCCGATAGATATGAAGACTAGATACGCCAACGCACTGTAGCACCCCGGCAAACCGACGTGCCTGCGTGACGTTCATAATTGTTACAGCGTTGTACGCAACTGTATGAAACACAAGGTACCGGCATCCTTGGCCTTTTGGGTTTCTTGCCTTGCACACACATGAAATGTGCTGATGACTTTGACCCTCCTATCTTAGCATCGCTGTTGCCACGCAGCTCAAAAGGGGCATGTTGTCCATGTTGTATCTATTCGTATCTGTGGCGTCCCCCTTGTTTCTTTCATGTATTCAGGACCTAAAACATTTAGGGATTTACAGACTAGTTGCTAGTTGCTAGATGCTTAGATGCTAGTGCTTTTTTTTTTCCAATTGTGCAAAAAGATGCAGAGGCATCTAGCACTTAGAGCAGTTTGAATGACTAATATAGCAATAGTCCTTTGCAATGACCATTGTGCAAAGGGCGCCGAGACTTCAAGGAATGGATGCAGTTTAAAGTGACTAGTAGTGCGATAATCATGAGTGGCCAGTATTGGTCAACAACAGATACGAAAAACAGTGCAGCGTGGCAAGACTACTACAGTGAGTGCACGAGTAATGTATAATTGGCCCGACAGAAATATAACAACAAACTCAAGACAAAAACAATTGGCAGCATGTTGCAATGGAATTGTAGGTTAGCTGTTTAAGAAGTTGATTGCAAGAGGGAAGAAGCTGTTGGAATGTCTGCTAGTTCTAGTTTGCATTGATCGGTAGCGCCTTCCTGAGGGAAGGTGCTGGAAGAGCCGGTGACCGGGATGTGGAGGGTCTGAGAGGATTTTGCACGCTCTTGTCTTAGTCCTGGCAGCGTGCAAGTCCTCAAGGTTGGGTATGGGGGTACCGACAATCTTTTCAGCAGTTTTGATTGCCCGTTGCAGTTTGTCCTTTGTCCTTTTTTGTAGCAGCACCAAGCTAGACTGTGATGGAAGAACACAGGACTGACTCGATGGCCGCTGTGTAGAACTTCCTCAGCAGCTCGTGTGGCAGGCCGTGCTTCCTCAGAAGCCGAAGGACGGAGTTGATGTTGATCGTGCACTTCAGGTCCTGAGAGACTTTAATTCCCAGGAACATGAAGGTCTCAACGGTTGACACAAGGTAGCTGGACAGCGTGAGGGGCAGCTGTGGCGAAGGATGCCTCCTGAAGTCCACGATCATCTCTACAGTCTTGAGCGTGTTCAGCTCCAGGTTGTGTCGGCCGCACCACAGGTCCAGCCGCTCCACTTCCTGTCGATATGCAGACTCGTCACCGTCCTTGATGAGGCCGATGACAGTAGTGTCATCTGCAAACTTCAGGAGTTTGACAGCCGGGTGCGTTGAGATGCGGTCGTTCGTGGAGAGAGAGAAGAGCAGCGGAGAGAGGACACGACCTTGGGGCTCACCAGTGCTGATGCTGCGTGTGGATGAGGTTGTGTCCCCCAGCCTCACCTACTGTGTCCTGCCCGTCAGGAAGCTGTAAATCCACAGGCAGATGACAGGTGAGACGCTGAGCTGGAGAAGCTTGGAGGAAAGGAGTTCAGGGATGATGGTGTTGAACGCTGAGCTGAAGTCCACGAACAGGATCCTCGCGTAGGTCCCTGGACTGTCGAGGTGTTCTAGGATGAAGTGCAGTCCCATGTTGACTGCATCATCCGCAGACCTGTTCACTCGGTAGGCAAACTGCAGGGAGTCCAGCAGGGGACCTGTGACGCTTTTGAGGTGGTCCAGCACGAGACGTTCAAAGGACTTCATGACCACAGATGTCAAGGCGACAGGCTCGTAGTCATTTAGACCTGAGATTTTAGGTTTCTTGGGGACTGGAATGATGGTGGAGCGTTTGAAACAGGATGGTACTTCGCACAGTTCCAGAGATCTATTGACAATCTGTGTGAAGACTGGAGCGAGCTGGTCCGCGCAGACTTTGAGGCAGGATGAGGACACACGGTCTGGGCCTGCCCCTTAGTTAATCTTTTGTTGTTTCAAGATGCGTCTCACATCCTGTTCGTGGATGGTTAACGCAGAAGTCACAGGTGTGATTGTGGTCAGTGGTGTGGGGTGTGAAAGTGTCCTTTTCAAATCTGCAGTAGAAGGTATTCAAGTCGTTGGCTCGTGTGCTATTGTTCTCAGCTTGGGGGCATCGTCGCTTGTAATTGGTCAGCGATTGGAATGCAATGCCAAACTGATTTAGAGTCGTTAGCGATCAACTGTTTTTCCAACTTTGCTGCATAGTTCCTCTTTGCAATGTTAATTTCTTTAGTCGGCTGGTTTCTAGCTCGATTATACAGGGCCCTGTCCCCGCTTTGATGTGTCCTCCTTTGCTTGGCGGAGTTGCTTAAGTTTGGCAGTGAACCACGGCTTGTTGTTGTTGTTGAATGTGCGAAATGACTTTGTTGGTACACTTTGTTGGTTTTTAGTAATTTACAGTTTTGTTTTTGTTTTTTTAGTCCTGTATAGTTAATTTACTGCTATGTTTTTGCTGCCACGTTCAAAATGTTCGCAATTGTGATTAATATCTCAAGTAATAGTTTAAGTAAAAAGTGCGGCAGTGTGTGCGCGCGCGTGCGTGTGTGTGTGTGTGTGTGTGTATTTGTGAGGAAGCGGATATGCTGTAGTCAGGGGCCTGTGCCCCAGAAGAGCTTTATATGCCTGGCAATGCCCCTGGGTGTTGGGGACTAAGATAATTTTGAGAATTATTATACTCCTGTAAAAAATGTAATTGTAATCATTCGTCGGTCTTGATAAGTTGATTACATTTTAAAGTGCAATACTATATTTTTCAGTTCCAGGTACCTGTGACTTAAAAGTGTTGTGCGTTAAAATTGAATCACTGTGATCGGTTTTATGCACACATTGTAGATGACAAATTGAAGAAAAAAATCTGAGGTTCTTTTGTAAAATATTTAAAAAAAAAAAAATAATTACATATAAATATTTTCCGAATTTATGTGATTTGTTTTGCATTCAAACAAAGGGAAGACTGATTGTTATTATTATATACGGTATGGTAAGATTTTAGTGGTCCTGCCCCTTTGACATCAAATTAGGCCTTACCTGGCCCCTGAACAGCAATGAGTTTGACACCCCTGGGTTAGAGTAATGTAGCCATAACGTAGTGGTAATTAATACCACTTGCAGGCCAAGCCTTTTAAGAATACAAGCCGTTCCACACTTTCCGTATGCTGCGAAGCTTCTGTGACAACCTCATTATTCCTTCCAGTATCGATAAGAGAATCGCTAGGACATTTGATAAACAATTCCACAGGATCGTTAACTTTGGAACCGGTTCTTAACAGGAACAGGTTTTTGATTCCCATCCCTGGCAATGGGTGGAGCGTAGCCCCTTCTCTTTTGTAAAAAGCTCACTAAACATTATTTAGCCTTTCTGTAGCAGAAAATAATCATAAAATAATCTTTCTAATCTAAGCCTTTTTTGAGGACCCGTTAGCTGCCCAATAAGGTGCCTAATGTAAAATACATGCACAAACGCAACAATAATAGGTAATGACTCGCTCTGTCAGCATTGTACTGTTGTTCCTTACATTCATTGTTGATGTGCTGTTATTTGCTCAGATCAAATTGGAAGGAACCCCGGCCTACAAGCAATCTGGGAGGATGAGAAACAGCGGAGAAGAGAAAAGAGCAAGGACTCTCAGATTGAAACCCCAGAGTCGCAAGGTCAGCAAATTGTTAACAGAAAAGTGGTATACATGAAGCAGTTTTCTTGCTAAACTTTATTATTTTGTTAATTTTCCAGCATTTGCCCAAAATTGATTTTGTGCATGTTTAAAAAACATGAGCTCTGGAAAATCAATCTGATTATTTTTTTCCCCCTATCTTTTCCAGACCGTGCATTTGTCACTACAACTGAGAGTGAGCAAATTTTCATGAAAAGATTTGAGGAGATTCTGAAGGACAATGAGTTTGATCTGTAAGTTTCACCTTTCCCTTGCATCTGGGTTCTTCAGCGAGAAGCCTTAGCAGACTCTATGACACTTTATTGGATAGGTATGGGTTAGGATTTATATAGAGAAACTTATATTTGCCTAACCAATTGACTGGCAACTAGTCCAGGGTGAACCTCATATAGCAAGTACAAACCCTAATTCCAATGAAGTTGTGACGTTGTGTAAAATGTAAATAAAAACAGAATACAATAATTTGCAAATCCTTTTCAACCAATATTCATTTGAATACACTACAAAGACAAGATTCTTAATGTTTACACTGGAAGCAGTCACCTTATCGTAGTGGAGGGGTTTGTGTGTCCCTATGACCCAAGTAGCTAAGTTGTCTGGGGCTTCACGCCCCTGGTAGGGTCACCCATGGCAAACAGGTCCGAGGTGAGGGACCAGGCAAAAAGACCCCTATTCTGGTCCACCATCCGGCGTCTCTGTAGGGGGAAGCAGTGCAACATCAACACTGTGTATAGTGGGGATGGGGCGCTGTTGACCTCGACTTGGGACGTTGTGAGTCGGTGGGGAGAATACTTCGAAGACCTCCTCAATTCCACCGACACACCTTCCCATGAGGAAGCAGAGTCTGGGTTCTCTGAGGCGGGCTCTCCTGTCTCTGGGTTTGAGGTCACCGAGGTAGTTAAAAAGCTCCTCGGTGGCAGGGCCCCGGGGGTGGATGAGATTCGCCCGGAGTTCCTAAAGGCTCTGGATGTTGTGGGGCTCTCCTGGTTGACACGCCTCTACAACATCACATGGACACCGGGGACAGTGCCTCTGGATTGGCAGACTGGGGTGGTGGTCCCCCTTTTTAAGAAGGGGGACCGGAGGGTGTGTTCCAACTACAGGGGGATCACACTCCTCAGCCTCCCTGGTAAGGTCTATTCAGGGGTGCTGGAGAGGAGGGTCCGTCGGGAAGTCGAATCTCAGATTCAGGAGGAGCAGTGTGGTTTTCGTCCTGGCCGTGGAACAGTGGACCAGCTCTACACCCTCGCCAGGGTCCTCGAGGGTGCATGGGAGTTCGCCCAACCAGTCCACGTGTTTTGTGGACTTGGAGAAGGCGTTCGACCGTGTCCCTCGGGGAGTCCTGTGGAGGGTGCTTCGGGAGTATGGGGTACCGAACCCCCTGATACGGGCTGTTCGGTCCCTGTACGACCGGAGTCGGAGTTTGGTCCACATATCCGGCAGTAAGTCGGACTCGTTCCCGGTGAAGGTTGTGCCTCCGCCAAGGCCGCCCTTTGACACCGATTCTGTTCATAACTTTTATGGACGGAATTTCGAGGTGCAGCCGAGGCGTTGAGGGGGTCCGGTTTGGTGGCCTCAGTATTGCATCTCTGCTTTTTGCTTATGATGTGGTTCTTTTGGCTTCATCAAGCTGTGACCTCCAACTCTCACTGGAGCAGTTCGCAGCTGAGTGTGAAGCGGCTGGGATGAGAATCAACACCTCCAAATCTGGGACCATGGTCCTCAGTCAGAAAAGGGTGCCGTACCCTCTCCAGGTCGGGGATGAGATCCTGCCCCCAGTGGAGGAGTTCAAGTATCTTGGGGTCTTGTTCACGAGTGAGGGGAAAAATGGAACACGAGATCGACAGGCGGATCGGTGCAGCGTCTGCAGTGATGCGGACTTTGTATCGATCCGTTCTGGTAAAGAAGGAGCTAAGCCGAAAGGCGGGGCTCTCAATTTACCGGTCGATCTACGTTCCTACCCTCACCTATGGTCACGAGCTGTGGGTCGTGACCGAAAGAACAAGACCCCAGATACAAGCGGCCGAAATAAGTTTCCTCCGCAGGGTGTCCGGGCTCTCACTTAGAGAGAGGGTGAGAAGCTCGGTCATCCGGGAGGATCTCAGAGTAGAGTCGCTGCTTTTCCACATCGAGAGGAGACAGATGAGGTGGCTGGGCCATCTGATTCGGATGCCTCCCTGGTGAGGTGTTCCGGGCACGTCCCACCGGGAGGAGACCCCGGGGACGACCCAGGACACGCTGGAGACACTACGGCCTTCGGCTGGCCTGGGAACGCCTCGGGATCCCCCCGGAAGAGCTGGATGAAGTGGCTGGGGAAAGGGAATTCTGGGCGTCCCTGCTAAAGCTACTGCCCCCGCGACCCGACCCGGATAAGCGGTAGAAAATGGATGGATGGAAATATAGACTGTTATATACTTTTAGATAATTTCTTAACTTTGATGATAATTCATATTACTCAGTCAAGTACAGTCATATTTTTTATTTTACTGTTCGCTTTTTAAAATGTATTTTACTTACTCATACATTTTAGGATTCTGTAATGAGTGTAGTAAGTAAATGGAGAGTTCAAATACCAAAGCAGACATTGGAATTAAATAGATTTTTTTTTGGAGGGGGGTTCATTTTTTGTTTTGTTTTTGTTTTTTTAATCTTTGGTTCCAGGTTAAAACTAATCATTTTTATTTAGGGTATTCATAGTTCATAGAAATGTAAAGCAATTTTAGCAAAGCCTAATTCGTAAAAAAGTCTTACTTTTATTGAAAAGGTCTTTTTGACGTCCTTTCATCGCAAAACCAGACAACTCCCGGCAAACAATTTTCTTCGAAAACAGATGAGTCCAAAATATTCCGACCACTACTGTGCAAATGTTTTGCCACTTCATTATTATGCTACACTTTCATTAAGACTGTGATTCTAATGAGGACACCATAGACACGTAATAGTGATATTGAGCTTTGTGTGTGAATGGTGCGTGGTAATGATAATGGTGGGTGATAGTGATAATGACGCCACACGGAGTGCCACTCCCCCACCCCTGCTGCCCCAATTATAATACAGGCATCAAAGCAATTTCATTCGTTGCGTCATTGCTTTACTGGTGATATGTGTTTAGGAAAAGTAATAGAGCAATAAAACGTGATGCTTAATTGTCAGCACTCACACAGCTCTGTTGGACGTACATTTTAATGCATATATGAATGTCCAGTTAACAATAATAATATTTTAAAAAACAAACATTTCTGTGCATTTAACCTCGTTTTGGAATGAAAGACAGGATTTTGACACTGAGGCATCTTACAAATGTTTTTACTCCAGTCACCTATTTTTTTTTTTTTTTTTTTTTTTTTTTTTACTCAATCCACTCACTCTTACATGCATATATCTGTGTGTGGCAGAAAAACGAAGCCTGTAAAACTAAGGAAAGATGTGTGGCTTGACAGAACATGTTAATCACTGCAGTAATCTCTTGACACCTGGCAGCCTTACCTCCCTTGACACCTTTTAAAGCCGTTAAGCAGACTAATTAAAAACAGCCAGGAAGTGGCGAATGCACTGCCTCTCTGGAGCCCTTTCCCTCATAAGGCTCAGCGCTACTAGGAATGACAATGAGGGTGAAGTAAAATCTCACTTAGGTACTATTGTCATGCCACGCACTTGAGAAGCACCATAATGTTAAATTATTAATTTCAAATTTCATCTTTTTCTTTTATTGAGTTCCCTGATTCTACTTAGTCAAAATAAGTTGCTAACTTTGCTACCAGGTAGCAAAGTTAGCAAGCAATTATTGCTATTTCTTTGTCTTTTTCCGAGACATGAACGAATTGGATATCTATGTTTTCCTTTTCTATTCAGGACACCGGCTTCCCCTGTTGGTGATGGAGAGGATTTCAGTGATCTCACCATCCATTCGTCTTTCCATTTGACACCCGAAGAAGTGCACTATACACCTGCTTCAGTTGTAGAGATGCACAGGGACTCTGAGCCAGGTCAAGATAAATGCAAATTGAAGCCCCAAAATGTTTTTGTATTTCAAAGAGTCGTATGTACAATGGAAGTACAGTGTGGAAGAAAAATGAAGTGTACATAGTATATGATACTTTGAGACATAAATATTGAACTCACTCCCACTCTTAAGAATCTCAATTGCAATTTCCAGTTACTGTTTGTAGACTTTATTGCAATCTCATATGGGCGTCGTGCACAGCAAGGTTGGGGCTCTCCTTGATTTGTAATGTCGCTTGCTTCTGAGATGCTAACTGTGACTTTCATCTTTTTCCTCTAGAATTTGTGAGCAGTAGAGGTACAAACCCAGAGGAGGCTGTTGTTGATGAGGAGGCCATTTTATGTCTGTTGGAGAACAGTCAGAGCTTCCTACAGCCCTCTCAGACGTCTACCCACTCACCTTTATTAGGTACATAAAGAAGACATTGATTGTCCTAAAGTAATATTTACCTGTGAATAATTGACATTTAATTTTCCACTATGACATTACTAACTAACAACATTGACGTAGCTTTGCAGTTGCTGCCACTTTGTATATTAGTTTGCTGCTTATGGGAATATGCTGTTTTTTCACGACCTCTGTCCAGAGGTGGGTAGAGTAGCCAAGTATTGTACTCAAATAAGAGTACTGTTACTTTAGAATAATATGACTCAAGTAAAAGTACAAAGTAATCATCGAAATATTTACTTGAAAGTGCTCAGTGAAAAAAACTACTCAGAGTAACTTCCGATTTTAAAAAAAATAAATAAATAAATAAATAGAAATCAGAGCATGAACATCAAATAAAAATAAATAAATAATAATCGGAGTCCACCCACACCTGCCACCATTTCAATTTTTAACTGTCCAAAAACCAACAACACAAGCATTGGGCCCTACAGAAAAATGATTCGCTTTATTCACTTAAATGACGAAATGTAGAAGCTGTTTTCTGACCAGACATATTGATACTCTGTGTGTGTTGGAGAGAGAGACAGAGAGCGAGCCATCTGCAATTTACTTGCAAGGTGTTTTCTCAAGTTAGAAGTGGGCTGGAATATCCACATTTGGGCAGTCATAATTTAAGACTACGCTTGCATGACAAACTTGTTTTTTGGAGTCTGTAAAAGTAAACACTCACGCGGATGTTTTTTTTGTTTGTTTGTTTGTTTGGACAAGCGGCGGGCAGGGTTCATGTATCTTTTTATTGATTTCTTTTTATTCATGTAAAGCACTTAGGGTTGCATTCTTTTTTTTTTTTTTTTTTTTTTTGTATGAAAAATCCTTACAAATCAAGTTTGATTGATTGATTGAAGAATTTGAAATGCGGACTCACCACACGCCAGCACACACTTCCACTTTGCGTCATCCCATCTGAAATGAGCTCAGGCCCAGGGAAGCAGGCGGCGTTTCTGGGTGTTTTGCGCTGCGTTTGTGGCGTTTTAACATGCGTTTGTAGATGTAGCGATGCACCGTGACAAAACTGACAATGGTTTCCTGAAGTGTTCCTGAGCCCACGTGGCAATATCCTTCACGCAGTGATATCGGTTTTTAATGCCGTGCCGTCCGAGGGATCGAAGGTCACGGCCATTCAATGTTGGTTTTCAGCCTTACTGCTTAAGTGCAGACATTTTCAGAATCTTTTGATGATATTATGGACCATAGAGGATGGAATCTCAAAATTCCTTGCAATTGTATGCTGAGAAACCTTCTTAAACTATAGGACTATTTGCTCACGCAGTTGTTCACAAAGTGGTGAACTTCGCCCCATTCTTGCTTGCAGGCATCAAATTCAAAATGAGAAAATATTTGCCAAAAAACTAACGTTCATCAGTTTGAACATTAAATCTTGTCTTTGTAGTGTATTCAGTTGAAAAGGATTTGCAAATGATTGAAATTCTGTTTTTATTTGTTTTACACAACGTCCCAACTTCATTGGAATTCGGGTGTGTATATTCTGATATTGTGAAGTTGATCTTTTTTTCCTTTCTCATCTCTGAAGCACAATCAATTCTCCCTGTGTTTTCTGTTATCTTGTGGCTCCGACTCTTCAGTCTGCCTTCTCACATTTCAAACACTGTGCATCAGTGATTCTCAAATTGTGATAGGAGTACCACTAGTGGTACACGGGCTCGCTCTATTTGGACACGAAAGAGTCCCTGATGTAAATACAAATAAGTGACATGATGACTGGTTCAAAATCATTGACACAATATATGACATGGAACTCTTAACGCACAGATTTAAGACTGAGGAGGAATTATGCCTAGACAAATGGGTGTGTGTGTATATATATATATATATACACGTATATTTTTGTTTATGAATGTTGTATGGAAAAGACTTATAAAATAAAATATATAAAAACCTTACAACATGAACATATAAAACATGCAATCCAATCAAACATATGAGAATGAAGCTTGTAGCTATGCAAACAGCCTGTTTAAACTTTTTTTTAAAATACACTAAATTTTTAAATACAGTACAATACATATGAATTTAATCTAAGAACTTTTTGTTTTTAAACATTTAAGAACAATTTCTATTCCTATTACTCTATTCTAGCTTTTCAATACATTTTAATTGAATCATTATTTAAGTAGACTTTTCTTTTTCTATAATTAAGCACACTGTTAAACTGCACAATGTTACAGCGGCTTACAATAATAAATATACTTTTTAGGAATAAAACCTCTGCATTGTTTCTGATGAACACTAAGGCTTACTATGTTAATGTGTTTTCATGTTCATCATTATGGTGGTACTTGGAGAGCTAAGTATTTTTTTGAGGTGGTACTGTGTGCAAAAGGTTTGAGAACCAGAGCCGTACATCTTTCTGACAGGAGCGGCTTGAACGTGAGGAATGTACTGTAACCTTCTTTTTCTGATCTATGCAGACAGCAGCCAAGACCGTGCCATGACTGATTTGCTGGCAGGCTTGGCGGATGACTGCAGGACTCCTGGTCTGCACAATTCACAGTCCCAGTCCCTTCCAAGTACCCATCCCTGCAACTACAACAGTGACGATGAGGAGGCAAGTCCAGAGTTAGACAAGGAAGAGGCAAAGCTCAGTATCACAATGTCACAGCGATGGGACAACGAGCCCCTTGAAAGCGTGTCTTTACCGAGGTTTGTTTTTCAATGACACTATTGCTTTCTTTCAGTGATCTAAATGAAGTTTGTCCACAGTGTGCCATGTCTCTGCAGCTTAAGCTGTAGTCCTGGTGTGTGCAGGTCTGGTGTCAAGGAGGCACAGGACAGCTTCAGTGATGAGCAGCAGGAATCCTCTGACGACGACAAGGAATGGAGCGCAAATATTTCTTCATTTGCTAACTTGTCCATCCCACAGCTTGATGGGGCAGCAGATGAGAGCAGCGGTAAGACATCTCGAGTGTTTGCTTTTGAGTTTGCTTTGGCGTCTACTGTATGTTATAGACACCCAGAAATACATTTCATAACATAGCTGCACAATGAAACTTGAGTTGACACCAGGTTTTGCAAATATGCAAAGTTCAGTTAATGCCTAGAGTGACTGTAATTTCTCGTGTATGATACGCTCTGGTGTATAATGTGCACCCCCAAAATTGACTCCCAAAATCAGGAAAACACTTCTTCCGATGTGTAATGCGCACCCATGCGGTAAGTTTTCGTGGTGATCCCCTCCTAATTATTTTTTTCTAATTCAGTCAGATCAGCATTATTATTAATACTAAGGTTTACTTGTTCTTAAGTATTGTATATATTACTAGTGTTTAGTTTTAACACTGCGGCTTTGTGGGGGTATTTTCCACCCCCCACGTGAACATTGGCACAACGTAATGAATGCTAGCGAGGTCATGTACCCGTATAACAGGTTTATTCCTAGAGCAAGATGATGCAAAAACAAAAGTAAAGCTGCAGAGGGGGAATAACCACACATATCGATGAACATTCACATTACAACTATGACTATTAGGGACTAATTGACTTAAAACAGCATTTTAACAACTACACAATGGCGCTAGGCACGCTGGGACTTCCTCTGACAGCAAGCTGATACAATGTCAACAATGATATCGTTAAAACATGGCGGCTCGCCATCAGACGATTTCCCAGCGTGCCTTGCGCCGTTGATAGCTTTTCTGAAACCCATATCTACTCCTATTCGGTGCATCCGAAAAGTATTCACAGCGCTTCACGTTTTCACATTTTGTATTGGTACAGCCTTATTCCACAATGGAATAAATATTATTTTGCCCCCTCTAAATTCTACTTGTAACACCCCATAATGAAAACGTGAAAAAAGTATTTTTAAAATTGTAGCAAATGTATTAAAAATAAAAAACTAAGAAATCACATGTACATAAGTATTCACAGCCTTTGCCACAAAGTTAATTCAGTTAATTGGATATGATTTGGAAAGGCAAGCCCAAGGAATTGTCTAGACCTCAGAGACAGGATTGTTTGAGGCACAAATCTGGGGAAGGGTACTGAAAAGGTTCCAATGAGCACAGTGGCCTCCACGGAAGAAATTCCAAACCACCAGTACTCTTCCTAAAGCTGGGCGCCTGTCGAAACTGAGCAATCTGGGGAGAAGGGCACTTAGGGAGTTGACCAAGAACCCGATGGTCACTCTTTTAGAGCTTCAGCGGTCCTCTGTGGAGAGAGGAGAAACTTCCAGGAGGACAACCATCTCTGCAGCACTCCACCAATCAGGTCTGTATAATAGAGTGTCCAGACGGAAGCCACTCCTTAGTAAAAGGCACATGGCAGCCTGCCTGGAGTTTGCCAAAAGGCACCTGAAGGACTCTCAGACCATGAGAGAAGATTCTCTGGTCTGATGAGACAAAGATTGAACTCTTTTGCATAAATGCCAGGCGTCATGTTTGGAGGAAACCAGGCACCGTATATCAACTGACCAATACCATGAATTCAGTATCAGTTAAGCATGGTGGTGGCAGCGTCATGCTGTGGGGATGTTTTTAAGCGGTAGGAACTGGGAGACTAGTCAAGATTGAGGGAAAGATGAATGCAGCAATGTACAGAGAGATCCTGCATGAAAACCTGTTCTAGAGTACTCAGGACCTCAGACTGGGGCGAAGGTTTACCTTCCAACAGGAGAAGACCCTAAGCACACAGCCAAGAAAACAAAGGAGTGGCTCCAGGACAACTCTGTGAATGTTCTTGAGTGGCCCAGCCACATCCCAGACTTGAATCCGATCGAACATCTCTGGAGGGATTTGCACCAACGCTCCTCATTCAACCTGATGGAGCTTGAGAGGTGCTGCAAAGAGGAATGGGCGAAACTGCCCAAAGATAGGTGTGCCAAGCTTGTGGCATCATATTCAAAACGACTTGAGGGTGTAATTACGGCCAAAGGTGTATCAACGAAGTATTGAGCAAAGAATGTGAATACTTTGTACATGTGATGTCTTAAGTTTTTTTTTTTTAGTTTTTTTTATTGAAAAAAAAAACAAAAAAAAACGTTTTTTCACATAATTATGGGGTGTTACGTGTAAAATTATGAGGAAAGAAATGAATTTATTCCATTTTGGGGTTAGACTGTAACGTGGAAAAATTGAAATGCTGTGAATACTTTCCGGATGCACTGTACCTCATTTTACTGTGAAGGAATTTTCTAACCTTTACTATACCCATGTATAATACGCAGTATTGACTTTTAAAGATAGGGTTAGGGTTAGTTTTTTTTGGGGGCGAAATTGTGCATTCTAAACGAGAAATTACGGTAGTTGGTTTGCAATGTACATGATTAGCAACCTTTTATTGCTCAGTGACTGTTTTTCTCGATGTCTTTATGTCTCAAAAGTATTGTCTGTCAATTGACTGTCTGTTGTCGTAGTAGAGCGGCTCCAACTACCGGAGACAAATTCCTTGTGTGTTTTTGACATACTTGGCAAAATAAAGATGATTCTGAATCTTATTACAATGTGGTCAATCTGACGCATGCGTGAGAGTGTAGAGGATCCATTAACTTCTCAAGCTATCATGAACCCAAACACAAAGAGCAGGCGTGTCGGCTACTTGGTGGTAGAGTAGTCGTCTCTGGAACCAGAAGGTTGTGAGTGCAATCGCCAGCTCCCCTGTGACCACGTCGAAGTATCCTGACTTGAGCAAGATACTGAACTGCGCCCTGTGTTTGCGTCATCAGTGTGTGAATGAGCTGTTCCTTTGCTGTCATGGCAATATATTCCATTAATAGTGTGAGTGGTTGACTGAGGTGACAGTGTAAAAGCGCTCTAAATATCTCAAAGGTAGAAAAGTGTTATACAAGTGAAAGCCCATTACCACTAAGGGTGGGGATACAAATTTGTTTTGCTGCTTAAGCAAAAATCACCTTGTGGTGTACAGACAGCCTAAGCAATGCTCTCCGCAGCTCATCATGTGCGGCAACAAATCAATCAAAGGCATCACTGGAGCACCTGCTTTTCATTCCATATAGAACTGATGTAGTTAAATATTGCACTGCTTCCACAAAAACACTGAGGCAGGGGTGTAGCCCAATAGTCCTTTTATTGTGTTTTTGAGCATTGCATTGGTTTAATAACGGGATGAGACATACACGAGCCATATTTTACATGCAAATCTGCTGTGGAAGTCATACGGAAAACACCACTGATATAAACCAATAAGTGGAACCTCGGTTCACGAACACCCGTTCACCAACAAAACTCCTTGTGAACAAAATTTTCAGACAAATATTATTTCAGTTCAGGAACTCGCCGCAGCGACCCGCCGTCCGCTCCTTGCCAAGCACAAAGGTTCTGAGGCTGGAACGGGTGAATTCTATTTCCATTGATTTTAATGGATAAAATTGCTTCGGTTCGCGAACAGATTCTATAATAATATTACAGTAAGTAATGCATTCATAAAATACAATGGCTGAACAGATAACCCTCATGTTTGTATGATTAAAATACAATTTATTTCAAGTCCATCCATCTATCCATTTACTGAGCCGCTTATCTTCACAAGGGTCACGGGAGTGCTGGAGCCTATCCCAGCTAACACCCTGAACTGGTTGCCAGCCAATCGCAGGGCACATAGAAACAAACAACCATTCGCACTCACATTCACACCTACGGGCAATTTAGAGACTTCAATTAACCTACCTTGCATGTTTTTGGGATGTGGGAGGAAACCGGAGAAAACCCATGCAGGCACGGGGAGAACATGCAAACTCCACACAGGCGGGGCCGGGATTTGAACCCCGGACCTCAGAACTGTGAGGCAGACGCTCTAACCAGTCGTCCACCGTGCCGCCTTTATTTCAAGTTATGCCACTTTTAATTTTAGCAAATAGGTGCAGCTGAAAGAAAAGGACATTTTAGACAAAAATGATCTACTTTTGTGTTGGTAATTCATTACATGTAGAAAGAAAAAACAGGGATTCCTGCGGGGATACCCACGGCACCCAGTGGGAATTCTAAAAAAAAACATGTCAGCCTCTGTTGTGAAGTGTGACTCTGCATTAATAATTTTCTTATGTATTTTTGTAATGTGGAAAGGTTTCTCATTTGGTGATACTGTATATGATAATGATAAGAGTGATACGAGGTGTTGTACTAGAGCGGCTCCAACTACCGGAGACAAATTGACAAATAAAGATAATTCTGGTATAGTATATTTTGAAAAGGTGAAAGATGCATGATAAACTGCACAATGCTTCACAGTTAGCGGCAAGCTTTAATTTAGCTTAAACATAAACATTAATACATTAAGTAGTTGGTAGCATGGTGGGCATTGGGTTAACTTATGTCACATGCTACAATTGTCGAGCAGAATTTGTGAAATATTGGCAATTTTGGGGGAATATATGACAACTGAACAGGGACCATCTTATTATGTTGCTAAGCTATGTTTTGTTTAATTATTGTGCTATTCTTAAAAGCCTTATAGTTTCATTTGAATCCCAGTCAAAACTAAAATGGTACACATCCTACAAATTCTGCCAGCCTATGTAATCTTGTGAGCACAACTCTTAAGTTGTGGATATAATACTGTAACATCAAAGTCTGAGCTTTCAGCTTGAAATTCATGTTAGCAGCTTGGAGCAAAATATGTCAGAACTGCCTGAACTCCCAGATGGTATGTTTGTTACTCTATCAGTCCGTTCGTTATATGCGCAACCTGCTTCCACATTTGGCAAAATGGGTCTAAGCACTTTCTCACGGTTCAGGTAGATGGCCAAGGGGGGCTGTGACAAAGCAATCGTAGGAACTTTAAATGTTTACAATGGTTTATTTTTTAACATATCACCACAGAGCCGCCAAAGATTACAGTATTCGATGTTTAGGCTTTGTTTGTGATTACATACCATACATCATATCATCCATCCATTTTCCTCCGCTTATCCGAGGTCGGGTCACAAGGGCAGCAGCTTAAGCCCAGACTTCCCTCTTTCTAAGCACTTCGTCCAGCTCTTCAGGGGGGATCCCAAGGTGTTTCCAGGCCAGCTGAGAGACATAGTCTCTCTAGCGTATCCTCTGTTGTCCCCGGGGCCGCCTCCTGGTGGGACATGCCCGGAACACCTCACCAGCCGTCCGGGAGGCATCCTAACCACATGCCCGAGCCACCTTATCTGGCTCTTCTCAATTCAGAAGAGCACCAGCTCAACTCTGAGCCCCTCCCGGATGACCAAGCTTTTAACCCTAGGACCATGGCCTCCGATTTGGAGCTGCTGATTTTCATCCCACCCGCTTCACACTTGGCTGCGAACAGTTCCAGCGAGAGTTAGAGATCATGGCTTGATGAAGCCATCAGAACCACATCATCTGCAAAAGCAGCGACCTGATAATGGTGTCATCAAACCGGACCCCTTCAAAACCCTGGCTGCGCCTAGAAATTCTGTGTATACAGATAATTAACAGAATCGGTGCATCCTTGGCTGAGTCAAACTCCGAAACGAATCAGACTTACTGCCGGCAATGAGGACCAAGCTCAGACACCGGTCGTACAGGGACCGAACAACCCGTATCAGGGAGTCCGGTACCCCATACTGCCGGAGCCCCCCCCCCCCCACAGGACTCTCAGAAGGACATGGTCAAATCCCTTCTCCATGTTCACAAAATTCATGTAGACTGGTTGGGCGAATTCCCATGCACCCTTGAGGACCCTGCTGAGGGTGGACAGCTGATCCACTGTTCCACAGCCAGGACGAAAACCACACTGCTCCTCCTGAATCTGACATTCCACTTCCTAAAGGACCCTCCTCTCCAGAACTTTAGGGCGAATCTCCCCCACCCCCGTGAGCCCTGCCACCAAGGAGCTTTTTAACCACTTTGGTGACCACAACCCCAGCAATAAAAGAACCCACCTCAGATCCCCAGACTCTGCTTCCTCATGGGAAGGCGTGTCAGTGGAATTGAGGTCTTCAAAGTATTCAGCCCACCAACACACAAAGTCCCGAGTTGAGGTCAGCAGGGCACCATCCCCACTATACAGTGTTGACGGTGCACTGCTTCCCCCTCCTGAGATGCCAGATGGTGGACCACAATTTCCTCAAAATTGGCACTGGCAACTTTATGGCCACAGCTCCGGTCGGCCGCCTCAACAATGGAGGCAACATGGTCCACTCAAACTCAATGTCCCCCGGGACGTGGGCGAAGTTCTGTCGGAGGTGGGAGTTGAAGCTCCTTCTGACAGGGGACTCTGCCAGACGGTCCCAACAGACCCTCACAATACGTTTGGGTCTGCCAGGTTGGACCGGCATCTTCCACACCAACGTAGCCAACTCACCACCATGTGGTGATCGCTGACACTCCACCCCTCTCTTCACCCGAGTGTCCACGACATGCAGCCGCAAGTCCGACGACACGACCACAAAGTTGCTCATCGAACTGCGGCCTAGGGTATGGTGTCCAGTGCACATGAGGACACCCTTGTGTCTGAACATGGTTTTCGTTATGGACAATCCATGACAAGCACAGAAGTCCAATAACAGAACACCACTCAGGTTCTGGTCGGGGGGCCGTTCCTCCCAGTCACACCCATCCAGGTCTCACGGTCATTGCCCACTTGAGCATTGAAGCGCCCCTGCAGAACAAGGGAGTCCCCAGCGTGAGCGGTCTCCAGCACCCCCTCCAGGGACTCAAAAAAGGGTGGGTACTCTGAACTGCTGTTTGGTGCATAGGGACAAACAACAGTCAGGACCCGTGCCCCGACCCGAAGGCGGACAGAGGCTACCCTCTCGTCCACCGGGGATAAACCCCAATGTACAGGCACAGAGTCTCACCGTGGGCAACTCCAGAGTGGAAAAGAATCCAACCCCTCTCAAGAGGACTGGTACCGGAGCCCAAGCTGTGTGTGGAGGTTAGCCAATCTATATCTAGTTGGAACTTCTCAACACCGGCCCCGGGCTCTTTTCCTGCCAGAGAGGTGACATTCCATGTCCTTAGAGCCAGCTTCTGTAGCTGGGGATCAGACTGCCAAGGTCCCCACCTTTTGCCGCCACCCAACTCAATACGCACCTGACCCCTTTGGCTCCTCCCACAGGTGGTGAGCACATGGGAAGGGGGGCCCACGTTAACTCTTCGGATTGTGCCCGGCTCGGCCCCATGGGTGCAGGCCCGGCCACTAGGTGCTCGCCTACGAGAGCCACCTCCAGGCCTGGCTGCAGAGGGGGGCCCCGGTGACCCGCGTCCAGGCAAGGGAAACCTTGGTCCATTTATATTTATCATCATAAGGGGTCTATGTGCCGTACTTTGTCTGGTCTCTCACCTAGGACCTGTTTGCCATGGGTGACCCTACCAGTGGTGTAAAGCCCTAGACAACATAGCTCATAGGATAATCGGGACACACACACCCCTCCACCACGATAAGTGACCGCTCAGGGAAGGGTAGATCATGTCATATTTGTATAAATAAATATGCATGAATTTAACTTTTGTTCAGCCATAAAGAAAATGCCTAACAATTAGCAAGTTTGGCTTCAAACAATCATGTACAGTGTGATCCTGTATGCTCGTTAGTGTAGCATACTATCCCGTTTTCCAGGTTTGGTGACATGATATTCCACATATAGTAGATTATGCTGATTTGAAATGGCTCTTTTTCATTTGAATAATATAAATGCAATTGATTTTGAACTTTTAAATTATTTTTTTTTTTATTTTTATTCCCAGACTCATCCTTAACGGACAGTGGCTCCAGAACCCAGTCTTCCCTTATAGTCACAGAGAAGATTATAATGAAAAGAAATCATTTCCCAGGAGAGACTATCCACCTTGAACCCCCATCCTCAGCTAAGATCTTTCTGGAGTGTAAGCACCCAGAGACCCGTCCAGATAATGTGTTGAACACGGAGCAACCACTTGACAAACATTTTCAGTCAAAAAGCAGTCAAGACAGCAGTAGTGAATGTTCAACAGGCCTAAAGGTTAATACAAAAATTCCTTACATCCCACCAGTCAAACACCCTGTTCCCTGCAAAACAATCAGTCAACCGGAGGTATCTGCCATCTGTGTAGACAAGGAGGACATTCACCCCCTGTACAACTATGACAAGAAAGCATCGTTAGCTTTGGATATGACCCATCTTGAAACTTTCCAATTTAGCAACAGTAAAGTCACAAAAAGAAGAGAGAGCATGAAGAACGTAGAAACAGACCGTCTGTCCATCCTTCAGAACCACAGGGCTTTCTCCCTCTGCTACTCAAAGCTGAGAAACTGCTCAACCAATACAGACCTTGACCTGAGCCAGATGGATAGACATAGCCCCCTCCTGAGGAATATTTCCTCAGCACCTCCAACTCTTGAAAGTGAGGTATATCTTAACCCTCAGGAGGGGGAGATGAGTAAAGATGGTGAAGAGGGAGATGTTGGTGAGCTCAAAATCAGGTATGAAGACTATCAGGAGAATAAAACAGAAAAGACTATTATAGCGCAACAGGAAGCACACTACAAGTTTTTCCCAAGTGTAATTCTCTCCAACTGCCTAAACCGGAAGAAAGCTGTTAGCAAAAAACCGCCCGAGTCTTGCACCAAACTAGAGCAAGCCCATAATCGCAGGTCTAGGCCAAAAGTAAATAAGAAAAGATTGTCAGGACCAAGCAACAAATTAAACATGGATGAAAGCTGTACCTCTGACAGCCAGGTTAGCATTGGTTGCACCTCTGTCACTCCTGATCATCCTGGGATTGGAGACACAGAAATGCTAGTTTGTGAGGACAATTCAGTGAAGCCCGAGTCCATCTTAGATGAGCCAACCATAGAAGGAGAGTCAGTCACAAAAGATGAGACAGAAATTGGAGAGAGATATGAAAATGAACAGCCAGACATACTTCCAGTACTTAGTGTCGTTGCTCCCAGTTTTTCAGAAGAAGCTAAAGATGACTCAAAAGACAGTTTAAGCCTCTTGCAAGATTTAGCGGCCAAAGTAACTTGTACAAAAGCCTCATCCCTGCCTGGTAGTAAATATACTCTGAGGACCAAACGGAAGATGCTTTATGACAGTGATGGAGAATACTCAGGTGCCACACACTTTAAAAATCCAGCAATTGTAAAAGAGCATCTCAAAGGTTGCAGTGGCCGCAGTGGGCAAGAGCTAAAATACCAGAAGCGACATAAGAAGGAACCCCCAATCATTATCAAGTATATTATTATCAACAGGTTCAAAGGAGAGAAAAACATGTTGGTGAAAATGTGCAAAGTCAATGCAGAGGAGCAGACGGTAACACTGACAAAAGACAAGTTGAATCAGTACACTAAAATAGCCCCCCTAAAGGATTTCTGGCCAAAAGTGCCTGAGTCTCCTGCAGTAGAGTTTCCCATCACTGAGTCAAAAGCAAAAAAACAAAACAAACGCAAGTCTAAAGTCAACTCTTCCAATAAAAAAACAGTTGATAGCATCCCCAATCTTCAAGTTGGACTGGGTGAAAGGGTCAAAAGAACTAAGGGCGAAAGGCGCCAAGGTTTACCCTCTTTACCGCCTCCCCGACCATGTTACTGTGAGCTGGCAGATGACAATAACATTGACTATACTGATGTTATGTTTGAGTTAGGCTATCTCTCTGATAGAGCGCAGAGCCCAAGAGACTCAACACCCCCTCGCTGTTGGTCTCCAACAGACCCGCATATGGATACGAGGACTTCAGAGCAACTACTAAACACGTTCAATAATCCATGTCTTAGTTTTGTACAACAAATGCCACGGTCTTCAACCGAAGGAGCTCAAAACAGGCGTAAAACTACCACAAATAAGAAATCAACAGATGCTAAAAGGAAAAACATGAAGAATTCTGTAATTCAGCCTCCAGGGGAAGTTCTCAAAAAACAAAAATCATTACAAAGCAGCAAAACCTCTCCAAGACAGAGGAAGAAAACGGTGGGGGTAGTCAAACGAATAAACACCTCTGAAAACACGCCTAGACCTAGCCGGTCATACAAAAAGAAGGCTGTGGACCCTAAAAATCATGATTCAATTAAAGACATCTCACAAATAGTTTTTCCAGAGGATTATTCGCCTCCGTCTGAAAAGCTGGTAAATATAAATAACAATCAAGACCAAACCACATCTAAACCCACAGTCCAGTCAGTTGAACCAAAGTTTGAAGACAGTGATATTTCTATCATGGAGGCCAACCAAAACATGTTGCCGCATCTTCAGATGAAGCAGCAAGGTTGTCAGACCACTGTTGTAAAGTTAGAAACTTCACTGGATCAGTTCAAAATTTCAACACCTCTGTCTCAGACACATTCACTGGAAAATACTAAAGACACCCTATTAGCAAAGGCTTCCAGACAGCATAGACTGGTTCCCAGTCGCTCTCAGACCCCATGCAGCCTGTCTGTCCTTAAGAGACTTTACCAAAAGAGTCAGCATGGTCAGACACAAGTGGGTGATGCTGTCAACCATTCAACTGCTGTAGCTCAGTCTGGAGCATTGCTTGATCCTGCAAATAAACCAGGCAAATCCAGGAAATCCTCAACCACACTAAGGAAACCCAGGACTCCCAAATCTACCAACCCCAAAGATTCAAAACACGGGATTAGAAAAAAGAAGCCAAACAACACTCAGCTGTATTTGGCAGCAAAGTGGGAGACCAATGTGTCAGATGACTGCTTGCTCTTTCCATCTGACCCAGACATGGACAGTTGCAACTTAATAGAAGACAGCTTATCGCCAGAGCTTCCGCATAACTATTCCTTTGATATAAACGCCATTGATCAGACTGAATTCTCCAGCCCATATAGTGGCACTCAGTTTGTCTTGACTGATAAAATTTTACCAGTTAAGTTCTTAAGTGATGCCAGTCAAGAAGCTGTCTCTGCTCAGACATTGCTCTTTGAGAGGAAACTGGATAGGATGTTATGTTATAGGGAGGAGCTGAAACAGGACTCTGACTGGCACAAGGTGAAGCCTGACAGCCCTGAGCATCGAGCATCGACATCCAACCACCTCACATTCATTGACTCTGACAAATTCCAGAACAGAGATTGTGACTTACCTTCAGGCATTGCCCATACCCTCAGCCCCTTTCAAGACTTTCACTGTGAAGGAAAAGAGCTCCTTTTTTCATCCTGTGAGCCTGTCCCACCATTGCCTTTAAGCTCTGCTTGCTTTATCAACCACGAGGGCTCTCCAACAGGCGAGCTGCTGGAGGGCATTGATGGATTGACGTCCACCACACCGAGTAGCTCTCCTTGCTCAGTCAGCTCACTCTGTCAGGTGAGAGCAAACCAGATGCTGCGTGGACCAGGAGGAGGAGCCCACATTCTGAAGCCCCTCATGTGCCCTCCAAGCAGGGAGGAGATCCTCAGCACTCTTTTGGACCTGGAGATATCAGAGGCCATCTTCCAGGAGCCCTTCTGCAGCGACCCCTCTGATGCGCCAGGAAAATCAATGTGAGAATATATTGACCAAATGCACATGCCAAAACAATAACTTACTTTTACACTGTCTTTCATAATAAGAAATATTACCAGAATGTTATATGGAATTTGGCCAAGTCTGTGAATCCCAGGTACCATGCTGACTTACTGTCTTAACTTATTGTGTTTGTCTTTTGTTTTCTTTAGGGAGGTTGGTGGTCGTAAGCTAGCAGTGGGCACCAGACTAGTCAAGGAGTTAAAGGACTTCAGTGGAGAACTGTCTTTAGAAGGCCTGCATTTCTGGAAGACTGCCTTCTCAGCCATGACACATTATGGCGCCACCCCTCCACCATCTGTGCCAACCCAAGGGGCACAAACAAGTAAAGCTCAGACTGTGACTGACCCATGCTCAAGCAGTGACAAGCAGGTAGTCGTCCTGCCCTGCAAAAGTGCACCAAGCCGGGAACGTGTGCAGCTGTGGTTGGAAGCCAGGAAGCAGTATGAGACTTTACAAAAGGGGATAAGAGACGCAGAGTTGCTAACGAAGGAGAGGGCGGTTGTGCACAAGGAGGGCAACCATTACACCACGGAGTCAGCTGCTCCCAGCTGTTCTACTTCAAACTTCAACTTGTGTGGGAAACTCATCAGAACTCCAAGGAGAAGGAAGCGTAACCTGTCACTAATATTGTCACCTACGAAGAATCCAGACTATCAGTGTGACACTACAGAAGTGAGTCCAATATCAGATGGTTCTATCCAGCCTGAAGAGGATGATGAAAGAGCAGATGATGATAAAACCAGCTCTCCAGATTCCTCAATGCTGCCTTCATGGCAGGTGCCCAACAGCGTCATAGACATTGACGGGATCAACCAAAAAAGGCAAAGTGAAAGTTCTCCTGAAGCACTATCACCTGGTCTCTCCTTGGAAAGAGTGGGTGGAAATCGTAGCCCCCATGTCTGTAACAAAGAAGAAATGATCAGTCCTCACCACCTTCAGAGCACACCCTTTTTAAAGAGGCATCTGAGAAGCAATGAAAATCTAGAACCTGTGTGCAGCACCCCCATATCAAAAGGTAATTAGCCATCTTGTTGTATAATTTCCTTTTTGTTTAAGCTGTTGATTGTCTTCATTGGTGCTCCTTTGGCATCCCCACCACAGAAGAACCTGTTGTTCAGAGAATACAGCATCAGAGGGGAAGCCAAGCAGAGCCCTTGAGAAGAGTGTTACTTAACACACAGATAAAGGTTAGACCATACATCGGCTTTGAAAACCTGTAATGTAAGGAAACAGTGAGATACTTGTATGTCAACTAACTTTTTTTTTTTTTTTTTTTTACCTCATATTAATGTGTGTTGCTCTACAATTCGATTGTTTTCACTATGTACTTGTATTTGTCGTCCACAGAACCATTTTGCTGCTTTGAATGCTCCAAAGAGAGAGAATTCCCAGATAGACGGCCCCAGCATAGCCAACTCCTATGGCTTCAAAGTCAGCATGCAAAACTTGCAGGATGCCAAAGCTCTGCATGAGGTGAAAAAGACCTTCTTCATTATACTCACCCACACATCAAATGTAATGTCATTAAAGGGATAAATACATATTTAGTCAGGTTGTATGTTAAAGTATCTCAACCTCTGTCTACATGATAGCTCCAATAACATAACAGAACCGTGTTGTAATAATGCTTTCGCAAAAGAAACAGTTTGTAGTTATACACAGTAGAACCTTGGTTAAGAAGAGCCCAACAAACAAAATGTTTGGACAAATAATGCTTTGGTTCATGAACTATGCTTCTGTTCACGAACAGTCGTGATGGACCAGGCACATTTGCCCGAGGCACCGCCGTCAATTCCTTGCCGGCAGTCTGTGCCGACTGTACGTGAACGCTACTTGGAACTTTATTTAAGAGGTTTTCAATTATGAACAAACAAACAATTACAGCCACACAGAACATCAAATAACGTAACTCCACAACCCTCCCCATAGCCCTCCTCATAAAGCCTCCCTCGGTACCCATAGCATAAACGAAACAAAAATGATGATGATGATAATAGGGTGGCACAGCGAACGACTGGTTAGCACATCTGCCTCACAGTTCTGAGGAGCCAGGTTCAAATCCGGCCTCGCCTGTGTGGAGTTTGCATATTCTCCCCGTGCCTGCGTGGGTTTTCTCTGGGTACTCCGGTTTCCTCCCACATCCCAAAAACATGAGGGGTAGGTTAATTGAAGACCCAAAATTGCCCGTAGGTGTGAAAGGTGGTTTGTTTATACAGCGGCTGAAATAACTATTTAACATGTCACTATATTTCTCACTAAATGTATTTCCAAAGGTGCTATTGACATGAAATTTTCACCAGATGTTCGGAACGACCCAAGTAATCCATACATACAACAAAAGTAGAAAAAATAAGATCAGAAATTAAGTTATGTGGAATGATGTGAAATTACACAGGGAAAAAGTATTGAACACATGAATAAACTGAGGTGCAAATAGTCATAGAAAGCCAAGACAACACATCAATCCAGTGCAAATGAATATTAGATGGTTCAGTCCTAATTGATGGCCTACAAAAAGGTCTCATTAACAAGGTGAGTGAAGACACATCTCATGATGGGTAAGAGCAGAGAACTGTCTCAAGACCATTGCAAAGTAATTGTTGCAAAACATAACAATGGCATTGGATACAGGGGCATATCTAAGCTTCAGAATGTTGCAGTGAGCACGGTTGGGGCCATAATACGTAAATGGAAAGCCAACCATACCACCATAGATTTGCCTCGATGAGAGCAAAATTGAACTCTGGATGCCATCATGCACACCACGTTTGGAAGAGAAATGGCACTGCACATCACCCTAAAAACACCATACCAACAGTGAAGTTCAGAGGTGGGAACATGATGTTATGGAGCCGCTTTTCAGCAAATGGTACTGCTAAACTTCACATGATTGAAGGAAGGATGAATGGGCAAATGTGCCGAGACATTCTTGACAAAAATCTGCTGCCATCTACGAGGATGATGAAAATGAAACACTTCAGCAGGATAATGATCCAAAACATACTGCCAAGGAAACTTTCAATTGGTTTCAAAGAAAAAAATAAAGCTGCTAGAATGGCCCAGCCAATCACCTGACTTGAATCCAATTGAAAATCTATTTATTTTTTCTACTTTCTTTGTATGTAGGGGTTACTTGGGTTGTTCCCAACATCTGGTGAAATTTTCATGTCAATAGCACCTTTGGAAATATATGTAGTGAGAAAAATGGTGACGTGTTAAATACTTATTTCAGCCGCTGTATGTGCCCTGTGATTGGCTGGTGACCAGTTCGGGATGTACCCCGCCTCTCGCCCAGAGTCACCTGGGATAGCCTCCAGCCCACCCACGACCCTAGTGAGGATAAGCGGCACGGAAAATGAATGAATGGATAATGATAATAGTAAAAATAGTATCCACTGTCCAAAAAGTCTACATAAATAAATAAAAAATAAACAAATTGAGTTATACCAAAAAACAGACCCATCAACATTTGACAGTTTCACCTATGACATTGACTGAGGTGATCTTGCGATAATTACCATGACGACTTAACAGACATAAGCAGAGAAATACAGGGTTAGAAATATAAGAAAAAGGTCCATTATTGGAACCATTAATGACGAAGCACAGTGGAATGGTTGGACAGGTCTACTAGATACATCACTTGATGAACATGCTCAATTAAGAATTTATCTCCTTCACATATCCAATGAATGGGGACAACACTTTTACAAATTTATCACCTGACCTATTTAGTGTATGTCTGACTTTTTTTTTTCTCAGTTGGAGTAAAGACAATACATCTTGGATCCATCTTGCAAAAGGTGGACATTTATTGGATTTCGAATTCATTTCTGCTCATTTTAAAGGGGGGGGGGGGGAAATCTGTTCACAAACATTTTGGTTCGTAACTGTCTCTATATGAATTAAGTTCATGAACCGAGGTTCCACTGTACCTTATTATTAGTAGTATCATAAACTGTGTTCAGTATGTTCCATTTCTGGAAAGCTAATGTGATTGAAACATTGCTGTCACTATGGAGCTTGTGCAGTCACAAGCAAAATAGCCATTGTTTGGCAACGGTCATACATGAGATGTATGAATTGTCTTTCCGTGTCAGGTCCAGCACCTCACACTGATGGGAATGGAGCTCCATGCACGAACCCGACGCGACCTCGAAGCCGACCCGGAGTTTGACCCCATATGTGCCTTTTTCTACTGCCTGACTTCTGATGCTCCCTTGCCATATGTAGACTGCTGCCAGTTGACAGGTGCCATTGTGGTGCATAAAAACCACGAAAGTTGTGAACAAGGTGAAAGCTCACTTTGAAATAGCACGTAAATAATAATGACTTGTTGAATGCTTGTTAAACGTTTTTGGGTCACAATCAGGCTGATGAATCTGTTTTAACACACAAAGTAGGTCACAGAGAAACAGCGCCCCTGCTGGTCAGGTCAGGTGTTTCCGGGCTGCAGGTGAAGTACGCCACAGATGAGAAGATGCTGTTTCAAGAACTGGTCGCCATCATGAGAAAGTTAGTGACACAATATTTACTATTGTAATTTTGAAATACTTAATGTTCAACTCTTTATGGGTGAAGTTATTTTTCTGTGTTTTGGTAGGTTTGACCCAGATATCCTGTTTGGGTATGAGGTGCAGATGCACTCATGGGGCTACCTTCTCCAACGAGCTGCAGTTGTTGGAGTGGACCTCTGTCAACAACTATCACGTGTGCCAGGTAAGACTAACTTCAATTAGCGCTGATGTTGGCAAACACATCACAAGAGACGTATGCATAATAAGAGCACAGAACAGCATGTTTATGAAAAAAGGATTTAGTCTGACAATATGAAACTTCCTGCTAAAAACTACATTACGACCCTGCCCACACAAGCGTGTAAAAGGAAATTGGGCCTTTTACTTTAGTTATCCCAATTATTAACCATAACCCGATATCTCCTCACAGCACAACTTATTGATTCCACTTGTTTGATTTGCAGTTGTTTATATTATGCCTTATTCTGCTAAAGTGGCGTCAACGTAAGGGGCTTCAGCGCCGTCTGTTGATTTGGTCTGCGCTTGACTGTCTGAATACACTCGGTAGAGGGGGTAAAAAAACGTTTTATATATATATATATATATTCAGGGTGTAGTCCGCCTTTTGCCCAAAGTTAGCTGGGATAGGCTCCAGCACCCCGCGACCCTAACCAGGATAAGTGGTGTTGAAAATGGATGGATGGGTGGATGGATGTTTAAACTCATTCTGATTACTGAGGGAGTACCATTGTATTTCTTTTCTAGCACTCACTTGTCATCGTGTGTTCATGAGTATGCTTACTGGTGTTCAGCACTGATTTTGTCAAATCAAGCATTGGTATGCCACTGTGTTTTAGGGCGTACGTAATAGTGCGGATGTGAGTTATAGCACGTGTGTTAGTTTGCAAGCCGAATGGAAATCCCCCTGTAATTGGTTGTCTGTCTGGCTCTGTGCGTGTCCTCAGGTGACTCGAGAGACAACCGTTTTGCTGCAGAAAGGGATGAGTATGGAGCAGACACAATGACTGAGATCAACATCATTGGACGCATTATCCTCAACATGTGGAGGGTGATGAAAACCGAGGTAGGTCCCGACCCAGGTATGACCTACCCCTCGACTTTCTACCCTGCTTTTCTTTTCTCTACTACTGTTGTACTTAGGTTTTCCATTCTTCTTAAAAATCCTTTTCATACATAAACATCCTGTTGACGTTTTGATTTTGGTCCTATTATTTCCCTGGCGTCCTCCCTCTCAGGTGACACTGAACAACTACAGTTTTGAGAATGTGGCCTTCCATGTGCTTCACCAGCGATTCCCCCTGTACAGCCCCCGCACATTGTCTGACTGGTTTGATCACAACACTGACCTCTACAGGTTTGTTTTTGATACTGCACACACTGCAGATTATTTGTAGCTTTTATACTCACAAACCACATGCCACAAGAGTTTATAAACTTTACCAATCTAACAAGAATTTTTTTGTTTTTTTTAAATGACGTTTAAACCAGTTTTGATTGACACAGTCAGAGATGTAATCATTGAACAACCACACACCATTACAGTCAGATATATATTTATTTTGAACTTTTCACTTTTACAATTACATGCACTGTTCCTTTGGAGAGAGTAGGAGAGAGAACCACGAGCTGCTGTGTATTTGTGTTAGGTGGAAGATGGTGGACCATTTTGTGAGCCGAGTGCACGGCACTATGCAGCTTCTACAGCAGCATGACATCATCGGCAGAACCAGCGAGCTGGCCAGATTGTTTGGGATCCAGTTTTTCCACGTTCTCACTCGAGGGTCACAGGTACCAAGGCAAAGTTTTCATTTAATTCTATCCATGCATTTTGTACCACTTATCCTATTCAAGGTCATGGGGAAGCTGCACAGAAAACCATTCACACACTGAACAGGAAAGTTCCTTGTCCAATCCTTGGTATCCCTCTCACTCATCTGAGCAGCTATCTGAACCCAGAGTTGCTCCTGATCAATACATTTAGCTGGTTGCGGTGCTTCCATCCTCCATCCATCCATCCATTTTCTACCGCTTATCCGGGTCGGGTCGCGGTGGCAGTAGCTTCAGCAGGGACGCCCAGACTTCCCTCTCCCCAGCCACTTCATCCAGCTCTTCCGGGGAGATCCCGAGGCGTTCCCAGGCCAGCCGAAGGATGTAGTCTCTCCAGCGTGTCCTGGGTCGTCCCCGGGGTCTCCTCCCGGTGGGACATGCCCGGAACACCTCACCAGGGAGGCGTCCGGGAGGCATCCGAATCAGATGCCGCAGCCACCTCATCTGGCTCCTCTCAATGCGGAGGAGCAGCGGCTCTACTCTGAGATCCTCCCGGATGACCGAGCTTATCACCCTATCTCTAAGGGAGAGCCCGGACACCCTGCGGAGGAAACTAATTTCGGCCGCTTGTATCCAGGATCTTGTTCTTTCGGTCACGACCCACAGCTCATGACCATAGGTGAGGGTAGGAACGAAGATCAACCGGTAAATTGAGAGCTTCACCTTTCGGCTTAGCTCTTTCTTTACCACAACGGACCGATACAAAGTCCGCAAGTTCCATTCTTCCCTCACTCGTGAACAAGACCCCAAGATACTTGAATTCCTCCACTTGGGGCAGGATCTTATTCCCGACCTGGAGAAGCCATGCCACCCTTTTCCGACTGAGGACCATGGTCTCAGATTTGGAGGTGCTGATTCTCATCCCAGCCGCTTCACACTCAGCTGCGAACTGCTCCAGTGAGAGTTGGAGGTCACGACTTGGTGAAGCCAACAGAACCACATCATCTGCAAAAAGCAGAGATTCAATACTGAGGCCACCAAACCGGACCCCCTCTACGCCTCGGCTGCGCCTAGAAAGTCTGTCCATAAAAGTTATGAACAGAATCGGCGACAAAGGGCAGCCTTGGCGGAGTCCAACCCTCACCGGGAACGAGTCCGACTTACTGCCGGATATGCGGACCAAACTCTGACTTTGGTCGTACAGGGACCGAACAGCCCGTATCAGGGGGTTCGGTACCCCATACTCCCGAAGCACTCTCCACAGGACTCCCCGAGGGACACGGTCGAACGCCTTCTCCAAGTCCACAAAACACATGTAGACTGGTTGGGCGAACTCCCATGCACCCTCGAGGACCCTGCCGAGGGTGTAGAGCTGGTCCACTGTTCCACGGCCAGGACGAAAACCACACTGCTCCTCCTGAATCTGAGATTCGACTTCCCGACGGACCCTCCTCTCCAGCACCCCTGAATAGACCTTACCAGGGAGGCTGAGCAGTGTGATCCCCCTGTAGTTGGAACACACCCTCCGGTCCCCCTTCTTAAAAAGGGGGACCACCACCCTAGTCTGCCAATCCAGAGGCACTGTCCCCGATGTCCACGCGATGTTGCAGAGGCGTGTCAACCAGGACAGCCCCACAACATCCAGAGCCTTTAGGAACTCCGGGCGAATCTCATCCACCCCCGGGGCCCGGGTAGCTTTTTAACTACCTCGGTGACCTCACACCCAGAGATAGGAGAGCCCGCCTCAGAGAACCCACACTCTGCTTCCTCATGGGAAGGCATGTCGGTGGAATTGAGGAGGTCTTCGAAGTATTCTCCCCACCGACTCACAACGTCCCGAGTCGAGGTCAGCAGCGCCCCATCCCCACTATACACAGTGTTGGTGGTGCACTGCTTTCCTCTCCTGAGACGTCGGATGGTGGACCAGAATTTCCTCGAAGCCGTCTTTCTCCATGGCCTCACCAAACTCCTCCCATGCCCGGGTTTTTGCTTCAGTGACCACCAAAGCTGCATTCCACTTGGCCAGCCGGTACCCATCAGCTGCCTCAGGAGTCCCACAGGCCAAAAAGGCCCGATAGGACTCCTTCTTCAGCTTGACGGCATCCCTCACCGTTGGTGTCCACCAACGGGTTCGGGGATTGCCGCCACGACAGGCACCGACCACAGCTCCGGTCGGCCGCGGAACATGGTCCACTCGGATTCGATGTCCCCCGCCTCCCCCGGAACATGAGCAAAGTTCTGTCGGAGGTGGGAGTTGAAACTCCTTCTGACAGGGGATTCCGCCAGACGTTCCCAGCAGACCCTCACAATACGTTTGGGCTTGCCACGTCGGACCGGCATCTTTCCCCACCATCGGAGCCAACTCACCACCAGGTGGTGATCAGTTGATAGCTCCGCCCCTCTCTTCACCCGAGTGTCCAAGACATGCGGCCGCAAGTCCGATGACACGACCACAAAGTCGATCATCTAACTGCGACCTAGGGTGTCCTGGTGCCAAGTGCACGTGTGGACACCCTTATGCTTGAACATGGTGTTCATTATGGACAATCCGTGACGAGCACAGAAGTCCAATAACAGAAGACCGCTCGGGTTCTGATCGGGGGGGCCGTTCCTCCCAATCACACCCTTCCAGGTCTCACTGTCATTGCCCACGTGAGCATTGAAGTCCCCCAACAGAACAATGGAGTCCACAACGGGAGCACTCTCCAGCACCCCCTCCAAGGACTCCAAAAAGGGTGGGTACTCTGAACTGGTGTTTGGTGCATAGGCACAAACAACAGTCAGGACCCGTCCCCCCACCCGAAGGCGGAGGGAGGCTACCCTCTCGTCCACCGGGGTGATCCCCAACGTACAGGCGCCGAGCCGGGGGGCAATAAGTATACCCACACCTGCTCGGCGCCTCTCACCATGGGCAACTCCAGAGTGGAAGAGAGTCCAACCCCTCTCGAGAGGACTGGTACCAGAGCCCAAGGTGTGTGTGGAGGCGAGTCCGACTATATCGAGTCGGAACTTCTCGACCTCACACACCAGCTCGGGCTCCTTCCCTGCCAGAGAGGTGACATTCCACGTCCCTAGAGCCAGCTTCTGTAGCCGGGGATCGGATCGCCAAGGTCCCCGCCTTCGGCCACCGCCCAGCTCACACTGCACCCGACCCCAATGGCCCCTCCCACAGGTGGTGAGCCCATGGGATGGGGGACCCACATTACCCTTTCGGGCTGTGCCCGGCCGGGCCCCATGGGTGCAGGCCCGGCCACCAGGCGCTCGCCTTCGAGTCCCACCACCAGGCCTGGCTCCAGTGGGGGGGCCCGGTGTCCCGCGTCCGGGCAAGGGAAAACGAAGTCCATTGTTTGTCGTCATCATTAGGGGTCTTTGAGCCGTGCTTTGTCTGGTCCCTCACCTAGGACCTGTTTGTCATGGGTGACCCTGCCAGGGGCATAAAGCCCCAGACAACTTAGCTCCTAGGATCACTGGGACACACAAACCCCTCCACCACGACAAGGTGACGGCTCAAGGAGGGGTGCTTCCCATCCTCATTGTGTTAATGTGTTGGATAAGGCAACAATTTAAAAGCACATTGAATCTGTTGCTTTTTATCATCCAGTGTTTATCATCCAAAATTGCACACCAAAGCAAGTTAGTTAAATATATCATCTTAGTCATTTTATGTACAGTTTGTATGCAATCAGTAATTTTTGTGGCTGCTGTTTGCAATTTTGAATGTTCAAAGAGTTGCTAATTATATATATATCTTGTTGCAATGCTTTCAGTTTGTATAGTTTCAAAATAAAAATATATACAATTAAAAAAAATTATTTGACCAATACTGTACCTTGATGCAGTATGAACTGTTTCCCATTAGAAGTCCAGTGACTATAATTGTAATATGATTTTATTAATTTATTTATGCATTTATTTATTTCCTGCTTCATCTCTATTATAAACTCGGGATTATCTATAGTTAATGAAGCGTAAGTATTATTTTATGGTGCTTTTACGAATTGAAATATTCATGAAATGGAAGTAAATTCAATGGAGACATATTTGGATGGAAGAAATTGAAAGGAACAGATAAACGTTGACAATGACCGTTTTCTTCCACTTTCTGCAGTACCGTGTCGAGTCCATGATGTTGCGTTTGGCCAAGCCACTCAACTACATCGCTGTAACGCCCAGCATCCAGCAGCGAGCGCAGCAGAGGGCACCTCAGTGTCTCCCCCTAGTGATGGAACCAGAGTCACGCTTTTACAGCAACTCAGTGGTCGTCCTGGACTTCCAGTCGCTCTATCCCTCCATTGTCATCGCGTACAATTACTGCTACTCCACTTGCCTCGGCCATGTGGACGACCTGGGAACGTAAGAACCACACAGGCTCACACACCTACAAAATGAACGAGCTTCTTTCTTCCTGTCCTCGTTAGGTTGAATGATGTCGCTGTCGTCTTTTAAAGTATAGCAATATGGATGTTAGAAAGCATCCATCCGTTTTCTTTACCGCTTATCCTCAGTAGGGTCGCGGGCAGCTGGAGCCTATCCCAGCTGTCTTCGGGCGGGAGGCGGGGTACACCCTGAACCGGTCGCCAGCCAATCGCAGGGCACATAGAAACAAACAACCATTCGCACCTACGGGCAATTTAGAGTCTTCAATTAACCTACCGTGCCTGTTTTGGGGATTTTTGGGAGGAAACCGGAGTGCCCGGAGAAAACGCACCCAGGCACGGGGAGAACATGCAAACTCCACACAGGCGGGGCCGGGGATTAAACCCCGGTCCTCTGAACTGTGAGCCAGACGCTCTAACCAGTCGCCCACCGTGCCGGGTGTTAGGAAACCGTTCTACTTTATTTTTTGGAAGGTCAAGAAGGTGTTCCTACATGGTGTCTATTTCAGCACCGATGAGTTTAAGTTTGGCTGCACGTCGCTGCGGGTTCCCCCGGAGCTCCTCTTCCGGCTCCGAAATGATGTCACTGTGTCACCCAACGGCATCGCCTTTGTCAAGGTACAGCACTTAAACTATATATAGCAATTTAAGAGTGACTTATTTTCATGATTCATATTTGTATTTTGCAATTCACACTCGGGTGTGTATTTTTTTTCCTTGCACAACCAACAGAGGACAAGCTCTCACATGTAGGCATGCAAGGAGAGGTGCACCTCTTGAGCTGGGAGGTCATCTCCTCGACAGTAGTCAGGAAGCAGACTAGCGTGTCTCTGACATCTAGTCGCCATATTTTTAACCATGGTGGGATTTTGAACCGTATACCCTCTAAGCTCCAAAACCCACGTCCTTACAGATGAGCTTCTGTCGCCTCCTAAATATATTATAGTATGACATTATTATTATATTATTACTAGACCAGCCAGGACACCATGTTGTTTTAGCATTATTGTCTTGTGCTTCAGATTTGGGTGCAGATAATGCAGGTAAATTGTATTGCAATCAGCTTTTGACCATGATTTTGCAGAAGCGGCTAACTCATTTCACATTTCAGCACTAAAAACTGGACAATATCAAGTATCCCAGCATTCACACACTTTACGACTGTAAGTGAAGCTCTGGAGTACATTTCCCAATTATTCCTTAAGTGTACTTTAAATCCTTTCAGTTTTAATTCTGCGAAGATACAAAAGACAAAAAAACGTGTGCTTCACTGACTGTATTGCCTGCGAAGGGACAGATGTTAGGATTGGAAGATGTTCCCGAAAATAGGGAAATGCTATCACATCAAATGCAGATCCTCCTATTCTAACCGTATTGGTGTGCGCAGTCCTCAGTGCGGAAAGGTGTCCTTCCCAGCATGCTTGAGGAAATCCTCAACACGCGCATTATGGTGAAGCAATCAATGAAAACCTACAAGCAGGAAAAAGCGCTGATGAAGCTGCTGGATGCCCGTCAGCTCGGACTCAAGCTCATCGCCAACGTCACCTTCGGCTACACCGCGGCCAACTACTCCGGACGCATGCCCAGTGTGGAAGTGAGCAAATCGAGTTCCCGGCGTGCCACGAGGATGAGGAATCTACCTCGAAACTGCTGTTGTAACACTAAACTTTTAATGTTTGAATATGTATTCAGGTTGGCGACAGCATTGTCCACAAAGCCCGAGAAACCTTGGAGAGAGCGATTAAACTCGTCAATGACACAAAGAAATGGGGAGCACGTGTTGTGTATGGAGACACTGACAGGTACCATCTATCTATCCATCTATCCATCTATATTTGGGGGGGGTCTGTCTTGCCTTGAAACAGCAGCAACTGCAAGTATACAAAAACTCAACCATAAAGCTCAGCGCATGTATGTCAGACATACACGATTATGTTACTTTGGCTCGTCAACTGATAGAAGTCCTGTTTTCATTTAAAGTCAAGCAAATACACACGTGGATAGCATTGTTGGTACCCCTCTGTTAATCAGAATCAGAATCATCTCTTTTTGCCAACTATGTCGAAAACACAGAAGGAATTTTTCCTCCGGTAGTTCGAGCCGCTCTAGTACGACAATAAAAAGACATTTGGAGAAGAAAAAAATACTTTTGAGACTGAAAACATAAAAACACACTCCGGAGAGTCACTTGGCAATAAAAGGTTACCAGTAGACATGTCGTGCACAATTTCCAAAAACAATTTGAAATGTGAACTCGTCGGAACACAAAACACTTTTAGATCCATCTTAGATGAGCTCGGGCCCAGAGAAGCCGGCGGCGTTTCTGGGTGTGGTTGATAAATGGCTTTTGCTTTGCATAGTAGAGTTTCAAGTTGCACTTACGCATGTAGCTCCGAACTGTATTCACTGACATTGGTTTTCTGAAGTGTTCCTGAGCCCATGTGGTGATATCCTTTACACATTGATGTCGGTTTTTGATGCAGTGCCGCCTGAGGGATCGAAGGTCACGCGCATTCGATGTTGGTTTTCGGCCTTGCCGCTCACATGCAGTGATTTCTCCAGATTCTCTGAACCTTTTGATGATGATATGGCGCGTAGATGATGAAATCCCTAAGTTCCTTGCAATTGTACGTTGAGGAACATTGTCCTTGAACTGTTCGACTATTTTCTCACCCGCTTGTTCACAAAGAGGTGAACCTCGCCCCATCTTTACTTGTGAATGACTGAGCAATTCGGGGAAGCTCCTTTTCTACCCAATCATGGCACCCACCTGTTCCCAATTAGCCTGCTCACCTGTGGGATGTTCCAAACAGGTGTTTGATGAGCATTCCTCAACTTTTTTGCCACCTGGCCCAGCTTTTTTGGAACGTGTTGCAGCCATACAATTCTAAGTTAATGATTATTTGTTAAAACCAATAAAGTTTGTCAGTTTGAACATTAAATATCTTGTCTTTGTAGTGTATTCAATGAAATATAGGTTGAACATGATTTGCAAATCATTGTATTCTGTTTTTATTTATGTTTAACACAATGTCCCAACGTCATTGAAATTGGGGTTATAGTTTGTCTCACATCCTGTTCATGGATGGTCAACGCAGAAGGTGCGATGTTGGTCGGCGGTGGGGTGTGAAAGTGTCCTTCTCAAATCTGCAGTAGAAGGTGTTCAAGTCGTCAGCTAGCCCTTTATTGTACTGCGCTTGGGAGGGTCGGTCGTTTGTGATTGGTTAGCGATTGTAATGCATGCCAGACTGATTCGTTAGCGGTAAACTGTTTTTCTAACTGTACTGCATCGTTTCTCTTTGCAATGTTAATTTCTTTAGTCGGCTGGTGTCTAGCGCGATTGCACAGGGCCCTATGCCCGCTTCGATATGCGTCCTCTTTAGCCTGGCGAAGCTGCTTAAGTTTGGCAGTGAACCACGGCCGCTCAAGGAAACATTTGCCTTAACCCCAACCTACCCATAATAAACTTCTTTGTTTTTTTGTTTGTTTTTTTTTAATTTTGTACAAAAGTGATACATATTTGGGATGGACATCTTGTTACATCTGCGTAGCATGCCCTCCCCGCAATGCAGGAGCCAATCACGTTGAAGCGAGGGCGGGTCTTGCCAAGAAAGGGTGTGGGATTTCTAAAAATGCATGTGGGAATCTTGCGAGTCAATCTGTGCTATGGGACGTTCCCGTTCCGGTTTGTCTCAATTGTAATTTGTTTCGTCTTTTGTAAACGTGTTTGTGCTTTTGTTCATTCATTTTCTGAAATGTAACAGTGTTTCACAATTTGTGATCTTGTTTTGCACTCCCAGGCCACCGTAGAAATGCCTGATTTTTAGCTTGTGCTGTCAAACCTGTTTTATGCGTTGTAAGCCTGTCTGGATGAAGGAAGGTTAAATAAATGGGAACAATTTGATTTAGAGGTGCATGGTTTCTACTTTTCCGACTATTGTGCGAAGTGTAGCTCTTGAAGTTGGTTTACCCTGAGATGGCTTATGCTTTAGTATTTTAGACATTTTTGTGTCGTTTGAATGGAGAAAGATTCCCTAACCTGCCTTTTGATAGACAGAATAGATGGCGACACACAACGTGTACTAACAAGGTGCTTCCTGTTTTGCAGCATGTTCGTTTTGTTGAAAAGAGCCACCAAAGAGCAGGCCTTTAAGATCGGTAATGAAATGGCAGAGGCAGTGACTGCAACCAACCCAAAGCCAGTCAAGCTCAAATTTGAAAAGGTAATTGAAAGCAATACCCAACGCAACACTCCATTCATCACTCCCCCGTGTACGTTTGGAGAGGTCATTGAGCCGTATTGCGTTTGTGCGCGCGTGCATCTGCCTCAGGTGTACCTGCCCTGCGTGCTACAGACAAAGAAGCGCTATGTGGGCTACATGTACGAGAGCCTCGACCAAAAGGAGCCAATCTTCGATGCCAAAGGGATCGAAACAGTGCGGCGTGATGGCTGCCCTGCTGTTTCCAAGGTAACAGGCAAAGCAATCCTGCATCCCGTCTCCACACCAATCACATCTTTGCCAGCTCTCGCCGTACTCTTGTTCATTCAGACTTCATGTGTGTCAGTCATGTACGAGATCCCTGCAAGGTAAGGAAGATGGCGGTTTTTCTGTGACTGGACCGCTGTTCTCCAACTTTAGGTTCGGGGAGCCCTTACAGGGGAGCATTGTTTCCAAGGACCCCTCCCTTCATAATCATAACACCAATTCAAAACAACTACCACCTGCAGCGTGAAGTGCCATGGGAATGTTTTATTTGTTTAACATTTCAACCCAAATATGTTTAATAGAAAGGAACCTGATCATATGTAATTAATTTAAATACATTACAAAAATAGAAGCAAGACATAGAAGATGTAGTACATATACATTTCATTAATTCATGTTTAGATGCATAACTACACACATAAGCCTACCGTAAGCTGGCTTCTTTATTAAAATGAATGATTGATCAGCTCATTTTTACATGCATTATTTTCAGATTCTAGAGCGTTCTATCAAGCTGCTCTTTGAGACGCGGGACATCAGCCAGGTGAAGCAGTTTGTTCAGCGTCAGTGTGTGAAGGTTCTGGATGGCCGGGCCAGCATGCAGGACCTCACCTTCGCAAAGGAATACAGAGGCAGTGCCTCGTACCGGCCTGGCGCCTGTGTCCCCGCTCTGGAGCTCACCAGGTGTGTGCGAACGCTTCCTTCCATCTGTCTGAAAACAGAAGTGTGTGTGTGTGTGTGTGTGTGCGTGCGCCCATTAGAGAGCAAGAAAAACATCATTGTCTCATGTTGTTGCACTGAATCCTCCTCCTGTTCATTGTCTGGCTGCACATGTAGAGTAGACAAGTCTGTTGCCGAGCAACCCAGCTTGAAATGGCTAAGCAAGTCAGGCTTCTGAGGCACACGTAAGGCTGGATTTCATGCATTCATTTCTATTTACATTGCCGTGACCAGTGACAGCGGTACCGCGTTACTCCAAAAATGTCGTCTGGTGACGTCATATGTAATCTAATGAGTTACTTTTTATATTAGAGTACCGTATTTTCACGACCACAAGGCGCACCGTATTAAAAGGCGCAGTCTCAGTTACGGGGTCTATTTCTGTATTTAACACATACTTAAGGCGCACCGTATGATTGGGCGCAGGCATGGTAAAACATACGCTAGCATTTAAAAAGGCAGCGGGCGCAAAACTGAGTTTGGTTGTACTTTATTGAAGTATTGAACAATGTATTCACGTTATTGTTTTGATCAATCCTCATCCACAAATCCATCAAAGTCTTCATCTTCTGTATCCGAAATGAACAGCTGGGCCAGTTCTCCATCAAACACGCCAGGTTCCCTCTCGTCATTGTCACGCGCACCCTTCCCCCTTTAACGTCCGCCTTTCCTCTACATATGCAGCGTGTCGGCAGGAAATGCGCCCAGTCCGTCAAGCGGAGCGCTCATCGCACAACATTTACTCGGTGCACACACAAGGCGCGCCGCATTATGAGGGGCCCCCGTTCATTTAAGTGCGCCTTATGGTCGTGAAAATACGGTAGTCAGATTACAGTTACTTTATCTGCCAATAGTTACTTTTTCGTTCACGAGAAACTGACCGTAATATGTTTTTGATATTAAAATATGCTTTTTTTTTTGCTTAGACACCAGATATTTATCATTAACAAACTACCGTGCTTGGGAACATGAGGCGAGTCAAGAACTAAGACACTTGATTCAGTCACGGTGCATGTCACGAGTGTAGACCAATTTTCAACCTTTGTTTTAGTAATGACTGATAAAACAGACGAAACACACTATAATCTTAGCTATCCATAACTTCAATGCATACGACGACTAACTACAATATCGAAAAAAGCCGATATATTGATCAACGGAGCCGTCTGGCGCAATGACGTCGCGTGACGTGTTGCGCGTTTTCCGGACATCGCCAGTCAACTCGCGTGTACCCAAGCAGCCAGCGGCGCAAAAACACAATGGACGGCGACGAGGGATTGGCATACTTAAACTGCAAATACACTCACTACTTCGGGTTTCTCGAAAGAGGCCAATACTAAGGTTTGTTGTACACCGCGTACACACACAGTTGCCTTGACGGACGCCACACAATCGGCAGGGTTGCTAAGTTGCTCATTTAATGTGGCTTCAACTCCACTCCACTCCTATTTTTCATGTTGATGACATCATTCTGTAACTTGTGTGGCGTACATTACCGAGTCATGGGTACGGTTAAGCGCATGCTTTTTTTGTACTGTGCATAAAGTTGACCTTCCCTCCACTTGACCGCTGCTGAAAATAACCAAAAAGTTACTTTTTTCTAAAGTAGTTACTTAAGTAATCGGATAAGTAACTAAGTTACTTTTAAGTTCAAGTAATGGGTAAAGTAACTTAAGTTGCTTTTTCAAGGTAACTGTGGCAACACTGGCCGTGGCGAACATCCTAATTGTGCCGCTTTAAGATTTGAATTGCCACTTGAACCATTCTGCGTAAATCCAGCCTACAAGAGGAATACCGCGCTGTGATTGGACACGTGACTTGTTGCTCATCATTGATCCGTCCATGTATGTGCCGCAGGCGTACGATGGCGTACGACCGTCGCCTGGAGCCTCGCGTGGGAGAGCGCGTGCCCTACGTGATTGTATACGGAATGCCCGGTTTGCCCCTCATCCGGCTGGTCCGTCGGCCCCTGGAAGTGCTGCAGGACGCCGGCCTCCGTCTCAACGCCACCTATTACCTCACCAAGCAGATCCTGCCTCCGCTGGGCCGCATGTTCCAATTGATCGGCGTCGATGTGCTTAGCTGGTACCAGGAGCTTCCCAGGGTGAGGCCGCTTTATAGTTGAATGAATGTTTCCTCTATTGCCATTGGTCGAGTGATCGAGAAGGGAAGAGGGAGGGAGTCTTGTGCATCAAGTGTGCTATTCTCTGAATGAGCACACATGCCCCCTGCTGCAAAGCAATATGCCCACACACAAATTACGCTGCAATGTGTGTCACTGGACAGCGAGGTGTACTTATAGCTGCAGTGCGCCACATTTATATCGGACAATACATCTCAGACCGACCTGCAATAGGTTGTAAATCCTGGATATAGAAAGACCGTATGATTTTTCATTTGATTTACCCTTCGCGCATGGTTGAAACGGATTCAAACACAATTGAAACTATTTACACATTCCTTAGCGCCTGTTCTCATACTCTCGCTGTCAAGAAATAAACGGGAGACTATATTATAACATCATGTTGGAGAGATGAAAAGAAGCCCCTTGCTCCGTACAGTTCTCCAAAGTAGGCGCGAAAGCGTCAGTCCCAGCTGAAGTTGACTGTAAACCTGTCACATAAAACAAAAGATCATTCAAGATTTGATATCGCAACACCCAAATAGAATTGAACGCTAACATCTAATGTGAAAACGCCTCAAACGGGCCAGCTAAGTAACTGTAAACCTTCAAACAACTGCTACGTTAACACACACAAACAGAGCCTAGAAAAATATTCGCAGGCATCTAATTCTTTGTGCTCTGTGGGTATCATTCGCAAATTCACTTGCAGGTTTTGGGGGAATTTATTTGCCGAAAAAACTCAACTATTCACTGTTATTGTACTCAAGCCAAAGCAATCAAAGAATTCCTTTAGTGGCATCTTGGGGCCTCGGAATTATATTGAAGTGAATTGAGGTGCTTCATTTCGACAACAGTCTTCCTTTTCTCCCATGTTGTGGCATCTTTGTTGAAGTGAGTTGAGTTTAATTTACACTAAAATAGTGCTCTGCTGCCATGTTGTGGGATCTTTGGCAATTCTAAACCTTTGCAGGGGGGGCTTCAACTACCCGCAGGTTTTTGCTATTGGTGCGAATAGTGTGGGTTCACTGTACTGTATGCCACCGGCGGGGCGTCCTCTTCTTCTTGCTTCTTTCCCTTCCGGTAGCCCATATTGCTGCCAGGCATGTTACGGCACAACGTGGTACTGCATGGAAAGTGTGCCACTCTAAATTCAGACTTCACCGCATACTGTAAAAACCCGTAAATGAGCACCTAAAAATCTGCGCTATACAATGGGGCCACGAATAATGAACTTCAAATGCTGTTTTTAAATGGTGATTTAATTTGCAGAATTGTTTGAATTCAGCAGAAATGGAGGGTATTCGGGCGTAGCACAGCATTTCAATCGGATTCAAGTATGGACTTTGACGAAGCCACTCCAAAACCTTCATTTTGTTTTTAAGCCATTCAGACGTTGACTTGCTGGTGTGTTTTGGACCGTTATCCTGGGTCTAGGGCCCAAGTGCGCTTTCAGCTAGAGGTCACAAACTGATGGCTGAACATTCTAGGATTTTATGTTTCCATCAGTCACAGCAAATTGTCCAGGTCCTGACGGAGCAAAACAGCCCAAGACCATCATACTACCACTACTACCATGTTTGACTGTTGGTATGATGTTCTTTTTCACCAGCTCTAATGAGACACAGCTTCCCAAAAGCTCAACTTTCATCTCTTCAGTTTGTATAATCTTCTCCTATAAAGTATTTTTTTTTTTTTTTTTTTTTGCAAAAGTAAGACAAGCCTTTGTTGTTTTTGGTTAGGAGTGGTTTTCACCTTGGAACTCTGCCATTGATGCCATTTTTCTGTCCACTCTCTTCTATATTGTTGTGTCATGAACCTTGACCTTAACTGAGGCAAGGCAGGCCTGCCATTCTTTAGAAGTTGGCCTGAGTTCCTTTGTGACCTCCTGGATGAGTCATCGCTGGTCTCTTGGGGTAATCTTTGTATGCCGGCCACCACTGTTCCATGTGAAGATAATGGCTCTCCCTATGGTTCGCTGGAATCCTAAAGCTTTAAAATGTCTTTTGTAACCCCTTTCCAGACTGATAGATGGCAATTACTTTATTTCTCAACTGTTCTGGAATTTCTTTGGATCGTGTCATTATGTTGCAGCTTTCTTCGATCTTTTGTCTGACTTGATTTAGTTGGCACAGATTCTGTTTAAGTGATTTTTTTTTTGATTGAACGGGTCTGGAGCTAATCAGGTTTGGGTGCGATAAGAGAAAATTATCCAAAAATCCTGATTAGCCACAATTAATTCATGGTTTAACAAGGGGGATAATTACTTTTCCACACAGGGCCAGGTAACTGTCCAGTTTTTCCTCCTTAATAAATGAAATCGCCATTTAAAAAAACAGCATTTCACGGTCAAGTGGGGAAACTGCAAAAATATAAGAACTTGAGAAGGGGGCCAATACTTTTTCACGGCACTGTATATGTTTAACCTTCGAAAACCCTCCATCCATCCATTTTCTGTAGCACTTGTAGACATTAGGATTAGGATGAGCTGCACTCAATCCCAGGTGACTGGTTGAGATGTGAAGTACACCCTGGAAAAAAAAAAAAAAAAAATGTCTTCACCACATACACCCCAAAAACTCCCCTTTTTGTCCAGATCCAGAAGGCCTCCTGCTCCTCGGGTTTGGGCGGGGAGGACATGGTGAGGAAGGGCACCATTTCCCAGTATTTCACCACGCTACACTGCCCCGTGTGCGACGAGCTCACCCAACTGGGCGTGTGCTCGCGGTGCCGCGCTTCGCCCCAGCGCGTGACCGTCACCCTCCACCAGGACATGAGGCAACAGGAGAGAGAACAGGAGCAGCTTCTCAAGGTCATCTAACACTCTTTTATCACATAGTGACAACATGGCACACGTACTTCCGGGTGGCAAAAGCTTCACCCATGGCAACAATAGTAAACAACCCGTCGGTCTATGTCATTTGATCAAGGCAGAGTGATGGGGGGGAAAAAAACTTTTGGTGTATACCAGGTGGCACAACCCTACATTATTTCAACAGAAAATAACTGGTGGAAGTCGGTCACCTTGTAGAATATTACCTGAGGCAAAGTATTCAAGTATTGTTTATCATATAGACATTTGTACATTTCTGGATTTAAATGTACAATACTGAATTGTTGGGAGTCCATTTTTGTAAAAGTGAGGATAGTGGTGCCTTGAGATACAAGCGACCCAACGTTTGAGTGTTTCGAGATATGATCAAATCAATCGTTCGATTTTTTTTTTCTTTCCGTTTGACTTGCGAGCACAAACTTGAGATACGATAAAGCCGCACTTTGACAAATAGTAAACTTTGTCTTTTCTTAAAAGAGGCTTCAAGCCGTTTAATGCTACTCCCAGTTGGAGTTTACTGTCAAACAAAACTGCTAGCTTTACCGCTTATGCTTAAGTATGCATTAAGGCAACCCATATATGATTGAGCAACTGATATTGCAACACAAAACAGTGCAGTCTGTCACGAATGGCGAGGAGCTGGATCCAAGAGCAGGCAGAGGCAAATATATATTATATTATATTCTTTATTCACCGCAAGGAGCTGAGGCATTTAACTGTACAGACGTCAATGTGCAGTATAGCCGTTGTTCGTCTTTTACTGCCCCCATGTGGCCAAGGCTGGCAGCAGCACAATAAGCCCTTCATTCGATGCGGTGTGACAAAAGTTAAATTCTTTGTAAATGTATTCAGTTATGTCATTGCTTTGTTTTTATGAAGTACAATATTATAGGGTGCTATTTTTCTTATTAAAAAAAAAACAAAAAACATTACTCTCAATTAGACTTCACACCGATTTTATCGGGCTGATCGGCTCCGCAAGACACGTTGCCGCGTGGACAGTATATTTGAATCCAAAAGCTAGTTTATTTTTAGTCTTGTCGCGTGTCTTTTGACGTAGTACTGTAAATATCTGACGGCCAATGAAGTGATTTAAAAAAAAATCAAAATAAATAAAAACATGTCGGCGATGTGGGACAGACAACACGCAATGCCCGCCGGATCAGACTACAAGACAAATTTGCTCTTTCACGATTGCACTGTCAGACTACTGCAATAAAAGGAAATGAAATACATGAAGGAAATGTAGTAAAAGAAAACGAATAAAAGTACAAGTAGTAATACTCACTACAACATTACAAGACTGCTTTTCGTCTACAAAAATGATGAACACACAGCCATTCGTTCTTACCGTTGTGGCGGTTTGTCGTGTAGATCTGCAAGAACTGCTGTGGCTGCGCCGAGCGCCAGCTGCCATGCGTGTCTCTGGACTGTCCCGTTCTCCACAAGCTGAGCCGCGTGAGCCGGCAGCTCTCCAAGGCGCCGTACCTCCGACAGCTGCTCGACGACTTGTGATGGTTCCGATCGCCGCCGCCGGCTCAACGGTCGCTTCACCGGCATCGTCTCATCTCAGTGTTCAGTTTGAAATGTTTCTCAACGGTGCTTCACCTGAACCCTGTTGGGTTGTCATGTGTCTCGTTAACTAATAATAGTATTTGTTATACAAGTATTGTCTGCTTTGAGCCTCCCTCATAGGGCACGTGTAAGTCTTCATGCTTGTTTTTGGAATCACGGCCGTCTTCGGCTGCTGCTGCAGCCTGACCGAGGCTTCAAAAAGCGCTTTGAATAAAAAGGCACCCGTTCGGTCGGTGAGACGTGTGTCCTGGAGGAGCTTCACATCATTGCACACTTCATTGTTAACATTAATAGGACTTTTTTTTTTTTTTTTCAACTCAAGTATAATGTAAATAAACCTTGTATAATCAGTACATTCTCACTGTATCAGCATAAAACCAATTACATCTCCAGCTACGAATGCTGTTTTTATACATTCTATTGAGGGATGTCATTTTAACCTTGATTGTATTCATGCCCATTTGAGCTTCATGCTCATCTAGTGTGAAATTTGACATTTTTGTCTTTCTTTTTTTAACCCTGGGACTGTTGCAATACTGTTTTTTGATAATTTGTCTCTTTGTGCATTTCTAGTTTTGTGTATTTCACACTGTGCTGTCATCAAACCATGTCAAGAGCTGAATCTGTGGTTTGTAAACATTTTTTAAAACTTTTCTTTTTTTCCTTTCATGGATATTGCTGTGGGTTGAAATTGATATAATAAAAAGTCAATGTATTCAAATGGTTTTCTAATGTTAAAAGGTTGGATCACAGTCAAACACATTTTACCAAAAGTGCAGAAAACAATCATTTTACTGCAACTTTCATGAACATCAATCTCAAATGTCCTTGTGCAAGGCACTGATTTTCCATCATCCAATGTTGTTACAAAAACAATAATAAAGCTTCCAAAGGGAAACTGCCTGGCCAAAAAAAAAAAATCACAATCTTGATAAATTAAACAAACTCAGTGTAGTAGTATTCTTTTGATGGATTCCTGAAGTTCACTGAGATGTAGTTTTTATTCTAATCACATTAGAGGGGGGGAACAAATTATGAAATACATTTTCATGACCAAAAAAACCCACTGGTAAAATTGCACACTCTGCAGTTTAGGAGACTGTATGAGCAGCCACAGTCTAGACAATTTTCCTGTGATGTCACACTTCTTTACTATTTTTAAATCATAATGACAACAGAAACTACACAAATGACCCTGATCTTTTACATACCCTTGCGATTTTGGCCTAATAACATGCACACACAAATGGGTTTGGATGGTGTTGGTAAGGTAACCATCCACACCTGTCATCTGTCTGCTTGGAATCCGTGTGTGTATCTGGGTTCCTGACAGACCCTTGCACTACCATCTCTGGATACAGAGTCATGGGGAAAAGGTAATTGAACTGTAGAAAACAGGAAAGGAATATACGAAGCTATCCAAAGAACTGAGAATGCCAATCAGCAGTGTTCAAACTCTCATTAAGAAGTGGACAATGAGAGTTGGTTTAGACCAAACCACGATCAGGTCGACCAACAAATATTTCTGCCACAACGCCCAGGAAAATTGTTCGACGTACAAAGGAAACAACACAGGTGACTTCAGCTGAAATACAGCACTCTCTGAAAAAAAGTGGTGTGGAGGTTTCAATAGGCACAATAAGGAAGCATTGGCCGCATGGTCGAGTCGCCACAAGAAAGCCTATCACAAAAGACTCCAAGCTGTCATTGATGTTAAAGGGGACAATACAAAAACCGGGGTATGTAACTTTTTTTGATCAGGGTCATTTGTCGTTTCTGTTGTCATTGCGATTTAAAAAGAGTAAGCAGTTGTTTGATAATAAACGGCTTCACCCAAGCACTAACCAGGAGTGAAAGAAAGTCTGAAAAATGGCCAAGAAATCATAAATTCTGCCAGGGTATGTAAACCTATGAGCACAACTGTATATATGAAGGAAGGAAAGAAAAAAGGCAAGGTGCATGAGCACCACTTGGCATCTGTGTGTGAACATGCCTGACACAAAACGTACATATCTGCATTTTCAATGTTACATTTTAGCTCAGTACTTAACACAAATTTGGAATACATACACATCAGAAAGGTAGTAGTAGTAGTAGTATGTTAATTGCCGCCCACCATGCGAACTGCTACCTAGCCTTGAGGCTCATATTAGGCAAAGTCAATGGTGAAACCGTTTTATTTCCGCAGGTCTATGTTCTCACACAGTTAGGTGGTGAGGGATGTTTGAAATGTGTCGGGATCAGTTTTTTTGTGTGTTTTTTTTCATCGTGTCGTCTTTTTACCATTGCATCCAAAGTTTCTCTATACTCTGTCAACTTTGGAGCCCTCGTGTTAGCACATTTAAGGAGACTGGAACATTTGTAACGTAGCTGAGATGAACAAATTAAGGTTATACAGAAAAAAAACTAATGAACATGAGTTCGACTTCTAGTCTTTCCGTTTCAAGCAAAGTTTATCCTTCAGATCTTGACCAGCAACACGGCGCACAAACACCGATCATGTGATCAAAAACTACCTATACAGCATTTGAAATTTTTAAAACGCAAAATAATAAAATAAATAAATAAACAAACACTCACCCAAGAGCTGAATCACATTTTGTATGTTCTTGGAAACTGGTGATGATGCGAACCAGCTTGCTTTACAGGTAGTAAAACAGGAAGAACAATTTTCTGACATCCAGTGTTGTGCAAGTTACTTCTACATTAGAGCCAGGCAGAAGAGGCTGGGGTGGGGGGGGGGGTCAGGAATCAAAGGTGAATAACAAGAGCCTGCTATGAGTGACCTCCGTGAGAAACCACCTTCAGCGTCGAATCCTGGGAACAGTGCGAGGGTCGAGGCACTTATCAGAGAAGATCATAAGAGTCAGCATTGACGGCATAACCGTAAGCTCATCCGCTCACCTCATTCAATTAGTAGCAGGTTAAATGAAATCGGGCTCATTGCTTATTGACTGCCCCTTGTACTTTTGTCTTCCAGTCAGGGACAGTTTGAGGGCTCATTTTGGCATTCATTCCCTGCATCGATTTTCTATACGCCGTATATCCTGTGGAGCATCGCAGCAGAGACTGGAGTCAATCCCCTGAATGCATGACTACGATTATCCTAGATTTAAATGGGGAAACAACAACAAGCGGGTGCTCATCCAGAATCGGTCTTGATGTTCATTTTTTTTAATTATTGGGGACTCAATTAATGGCAAACTAAATGTGTGGCCAGCCAGTGAATTAACTTGTTGCGCAAAGTCCAACATTTCAGTCATCAGGCGATAGTTACACAGACTCAGGAGAAAGCGTGGCTCTGAAAATGAGGTGTCAGTCTCTCTTCACTCTGTCAGGGAAGAGCAGAAGTTTGCGTTTGGGTGAGTCTCCCACCAGGGAGATGCCGTCTGAGGATGAGGAACACTTTGCAGGTTCACTAAGCTGCGTGCTAGGGGGAGCCAGGCCACTGTCACCATCGATATTCGGGGGACAACCCTCCTTACTGGGTGAACTGATGAGACTCGCAGTGTCGTCCATTTCAATGCCTTCAAAGTCCGCATCGTTCCACTGATCGGCCTCGTCCTCCTCGTCAATCGCTCCCGAATCCAGCAGCGCCTGTCGGTATTCGCTGTCGTCGGCGTCCGCTTGGCCCCTCCCGCGGCGTTTCCTGATCTGACCCACCGATACGGACGCCAGCTTGTACATGACTGGGAAAAGGATGGCGGTGAAAGTAGCCGTGATGAGCGACAGGTACATCAACAGGGGGTGTCCGTGAATTTTCCCCAGCAGGAAGCCGACGAGAGCGGGCAACACCATCTCGCCGAGGGCGGCGCCCACCACGAACGTGGCTGCCGAGCGGCCTGTCACTGTGGTGTACTGCTCCAACCAGGAAATCCCAGTGGGGAAGGTAGAGGACATGGACGCCCCGTACAAACCAGTGCAAACCCACAGCATTACTTTGTCCTTGCTGAAGAGGCAAAGAAAGAGGGCGGACAGAGTGGTGCCCACCAGGCTCAGCAGTATCATGGTGCCCGGGTACATGCAGGAAGCAAAGAAGATGGCCAGGCCCCGACAGGCGGCAAACGTCGCCCAGAAGAAAGAATTCAGCCCAGCTGCTTGGGACTGACTCATTTGAGCGTAATCCTTGGCAAAGGTGAAGATGAAGGAGCCGTAGGCCACCTCAGCACCTACGTAGGCAAAGAAAAAGAAGAAGAGCAGGACGACAAGCACCCTGTGATGTCTGGCCACCGGGGGCTTCGCTGAGGATGTCCGCCAGTTGTCGCGTGACACGTCGCCGCGAACCGAGAGAAAGAAGAACGGGACGGCGGTGAGGAGGACAAACGAGCCGATCACAATGTAGGCCCACATGGATCTGAGGTTGCTGTCGCTGCTGTGGATGGAGCGGACGGCGGTGCGATCGTCGTTCGCGACGGGGTACGTCGCGTTGTTCGCCGAGGTTTCCGCGCCGTAGCTGCCGTTTGCGTTGTGCCCGAACAGCAGCTTGGCTATGACTGGTGACACAAAGGCACCGGCTGCAAAGCTGAAGTGGAGAGCCTGGATGTGAGGTCCAGCCCGCTCGCCCCACGTGTTCAGTATGAGGACGTTCCCACCTGCCAGACGGGTTTAAGAGAAGGGTTTCATTCACACGCTTGCGGGTTCTGCGTGAAATATTACTTGACTTGGCGTCTCGTGGAATTGCGATTCATTCACGTTTTACATCTCAATAAAAACCTTTTACAATTTTAAAGTTGGCTCAAATTTGCGGCGAGCTTGCTACCACGATTGCTTACTTTGTGGTGCGCACGTGTCTTGATCACTACTGCTCTCCTTTAACATTTGAAATATGACCATGTCTTTATCTAAGTGACGTCTTTGTGTGTACAGACCCTTTCCGAAAACAATTTGAATTCCTTTCAAAAAGCTAAACTTTCATGATTATAGATTCAAGTATTTATTTTTGACATCATTTGGGCTTCCGGCTCATAAAACCCACGAAATCAGGAATTCACACCCGTACCCCGTACAGGCTTATAGAAGACCGTTAGCGATTTGTCATACCCGTGTCCAGAATCCCCATAGAGATGCCGATGCTGGACATAAACCCGGTGAGAAGCAGAGCTTGCTTGCAGAAAGGGATAGCGCACATTCCACATGCAGTAATCAGCATAGAAAAACCTGGAGGTCAAGGTTATCCCACAGAAACTGAATTGGTTTGAGAAAAACAGAGATTTGAGATGACTGACGAAACAACGTGTGGGTGAAGGTTACCTAGCAGCAGATTGGGGTTCATGCAATCAAAAAGGACACCTCCTATGAGTGAGCCGCCCATGTAGCCTGCAGATCGACCAACGAAGATGTAGGAGATATTGCTGATGTTCTTCTTGACGTTCAAAGCCAGGTCCTCAAATGTGGGTCCGATAACAGAGATGCCCATCCCCTAAAACAACAACCACCTGGTGATGACATTTGATGCGTAAGCCAGTCAGGTGCTTTACCTTGCCTCAATAACTCCACTCGGTCAGTCGATAGCCTGACTTTCGGGAGTTCAATTGTAGTAATATTTTATTAATACCTTTGTCACTGTCAATTTCAGTGACCATTGCAATTTTTTTCCCCCCACTTGGTTATCTTACAACCCCAATTCCAATGAAGTTGGGACGTTGTGTTAAACAGAATACAATGATTGGCAAATCATCTTCAACCTATATTTCATTGAATACACTACAAAGATATTTAATGTTCAAACTGATCAAATTGATTGTTTTTCGCAAATAATCATTAACTTTGAATTTTCCGGCTGCAGCACGTTCCAAAAAATGCTGGGACAGGTGGCAAAAAAGACTGAGAACGTTGCGGAATGCTCATCAAACACCTGTTTGGAACGTCCCACAGGTGAGCAGGCTCATTGGGAACAGGTGGGTGCCATGATTGGGTAGAAAAGGAGCTTCCCTGAATTGCTCAGTCATTCACAAGCAATGATCGGGCGAGATTCACCTCTTTGTGAACAAGTGCGTGAGAAAATAGTCCAACAGTTTAAGGACAATGTTCCTCAACGTACAATTGCAAGGAATTTAGAGATTTCATCATCTACGGTCCGTCATATCATCAAAAGGTTCCGAGAATCTGGAGAAATCACTGCATGTCAGCGCCAAGGCCGAAAACCAACATTGAATGCCCGTGACCTTCGATCCCTGAGGTGGCACTTTATCAAAAACCGACATCAATGTGTAAAGGAACACTTCAGAAAACCAATGTCAGTAAATACAGTTCGGCGCTACATCCGTAAGTGCAACTTGAAACTCTACTATGCAAAGCAAAAGCCATTTATCAACCACACCCAGAAACGCCGCCAGCTTCTCTGGGCACGAGCTCATCTAAGATAGACTGATGCAAAGTGGAAAAGTGTTCTGTGGTCAGACGAGTCCACATTTCAAATTGTCGTCTCCTCTGGGCCAAAGAGGAAAAGAACCAAGGACTGTTGTGAACCCAAAGTTCAAAAGCCAGCATTTGTGATGGTATGGGGCTGTGTTAGTGCCAATGGCATGGTAACTTACACATCTGTGAAGGCACCATTAATGCTGAAAGGTACATACATATGCTGCCATCCAAGCAACGTCTTTTTCATGAATGCCCCTGGTTATTTCAGCAAGACAATGCCAAACCACATTCTGCACGTTACAACAGCGTGGCTTCGTAGTAAAAGAGTGCGGGAATGTGTTGCAGCCATAAAATTCTAAGTTCATGATTATTTACTAAAAACAATCAAGTTTATCAGTTTGAACATTAACGATCTTATCTTTGTAGTGTATTCAATTAAATATAGGTTGAACATGATTTGCAAACCATTGTATTCTGTTTTTAATTTACGTTTAACACAACGTCCCAACTTCATTGGAATTGGGGTTGTACTTTCTCCAGTTTGAAACTCACTAGTTCTTCAGTGTTTGACTTTACTCATACAGCACTGTTTGTTTTTTGTTTGCAAGCAAGATGATCAAGTTTTGCCAGTATGCCAAGTCAGGGCAGAATAGAGAGAACAGCATAATAAATCTATTTACACAGTGGGACCTCGACTCACATGAGACCCAAATTACCCAATTCTATTTTTCGAGATCATGTCCTCGCGCTGCAGATTGTTTTTTTTTTGCTTTTGACTTGTGAGCAAAAATTTGAGACACAAATGCTAGATGGTGGTAGTGAAGTCAACCCAATTCACAACAACCAGCAGTGAGGCAGATAGCGAACAACGCTTGAAGCTAGGGCTGCACAATATTTTGTCTGAGCGTCATCATCGCCATGTATGTGTGCGCAACAGTCACGTCGCAGGGTCTGCTGCGATGTTTGTGGACGGTAATATACAGTGGATCAACTAATATTAAAAGTGACCAGAAGATGGACGTGTTTGGATTATCATCCATTTTACAGTAAATTATGACGCTTCAAACAACACACAGAGCAGCCTAGTGCGTTGTATACCAACGATGAACGAGGACGCGGAAAACAATGTACACGTGCTGCATTTCCTATTTTGCTCTTCAGAATGAAACTAGGCAGGCACGCGGCAGCTGCATGAGTGCGCAAATTCAGTAGGAAAATTTCAGTAGGAAACCACGCAAGTCTTTGTACATGAGGCCCCGGGTGTCTCCTCGCTCCCCCCCCCCCCCCCCCCTGAATATTGTAAAAACAAAAATAAATAAAAAAGCGCTAAAACGCTGGAAATGGGAAGTGCAAAAAAAAAAAGATAAAGATTGACATTGATTTCAGGGCAGTTTGGCAAATTTTCAACAGAAAAATTGGCATAAAAATCCTTCATCCATATCCGATTCTTACAAACAAGTGCTCATTGTATTCGTGTTTCTGTCCTCTATCCAGTGATATCTGATGCCTATTTTGATATCCAGGTGCTTTGAATTTTTTGTAATATAACACCAAGTACTTGAGGGCTTTCCTATACCACTTTTTTTTTTTTTTTTTTTTCTTTCCCCCCCAGACTGACGCAAATACTTGACATAATTGCGAACAAAGACTTTTCTCTCTTTCTGACGCACGTGATGAGTCGCCAATGTATCAAACTGCCGCAATACTATTAGATGCATTTAAATGCATTTATAAACCTATTTTATTTGCTTTACGTATGGATGGCAGGTATCGGCAGCATTCATGATAGCTTGAAATAAGGCTGCTATCGCACTCGCCCATCGCTACCAAGTGCTGTAACGGAATACTTGTACTTCGTGACTATTGCCAGTAAGACAAGCAAGCTAGCTGAAAGGTCTGCGATGTCCCATTGTGTCTTACCAGGCCGAGAAAGGAGGCGCAGAGCGTGAGGCTGACCATCCAGCGGCCACACGCCGCGTGTCCGCCCCCTCGTCCCCCGCCGCCGACCACTTGCACCCGGTCGCTACATCCCGCTTTCGTCGTCCTCTTGGCCGCCTTCAGCGCGCTCCTCGGGCCGCCTCGCTCCGCGTCCTTCCTCTTGTCAAACAAGGTGTCCTCTTCCTGCTCGTCGTCCATGCTAGCAAAGCGAACGTGCTTCTTTTTCACCGCGGCGGCGGGCGACGACAGAGCTGACATGTCGGGGCAAAAATATTAAGGCAGATACAAGTTGAAAGCCATTTAACACGGCGCCTTTGCCTTTCACGCCCCAGGTAAAGCTCCCACCTCCGCCCAGTCAAACGCTTCCGGCTCGTCGTTCATCATGCAAACAGTTCGGTTTCCGCTTCACAGGTGACGGCAAAGAGCACTGCGTCACCCTGCGTCAGTGCTTGGGGAGGGGGGGGAGAGCCTACGCAAAGATCGCCTAATATAGGACCAGTCCCACACTTCGACAATGGCGCCAAGGTGAAACGTTCTCCGCAATTAACGTTTCCCAATAAAAGCACGCTTCCATAATGATCCAATAACGAAGGCAAAAAAACAAAACAAAAAAAAAAGTCAAGAAACATTACGCGCAGTATCGGAGCGTTTCGATATCTCATAATGCATCATTTACATCAGAGTAAGACGTCTTCACTCCTTACGTTTTGATTTGCTACTTACAGTACAGTGCAGTACTTCAAGTCTTTGAAGGGAATTTTTGCGACCTCTAGTGTTTAGAAGAATGTAGCAACAAGCTTGTCAGAAATGCACAGTACAGTACTTTCACGTTTGCTCCATGAGAACTGACCTAAAATTGTGTTTAATATTAAAAAAATATTTTGAAAGTGTAAAGCTTTTTTTTTTTTTTTTTTAAGTTCACATATCAAAAAAAAGGTTTCTCCAGCTATTTAATCAGGAGTTTGACAAATATTCGTCAAGTCTCCCCTATTACAAGTTTTTGTTCAACTTACGACAACAGACACACATTCTTGCTACCAAAGTGGTCACAGCAGTCTAACCCATCTATCAGCGGTATAGGGAATAAGGGGTGGGCGTATCGAACTAAATATCGACACCAAGGTGTGTATTGGTATCAGATCGATACTGCAGTTTCTCTTCTGTCATCCGGCAATTTACTCGAATTTCCACTGGGAAATGAATGAGCCACCATTTCCCTGTCTGAGCCAGATTGCAAAGAAACAGTTGGGACTAACGGCAACATCTGCACCTGCAGAAAGGATTTTCTCGAAGGCGGGACAGTTCGTGACTCAGAGAAGAAGTGCAATAAAAGGGACGATTGTAAACAAAAACCTAGAAATCTGTTGACATTGACCCTCTGTTGTCGTACTAGAGCGGCTACAACTACCGGAGACAAATTCCTCGTGTGTTTTTTTTTTGGACATACTTGGCAAAAAAAGATGATTTTGATTCTGAAAAGCATCAGTATCGATATTGGCAATACTAGCCCTGAATTTACTTGGTATGGGCTCGATATCAAAAATTCCCAGTAATAGGGAAACAAGCAAATGAACAAACATGGGTGGATAAGAAGTCACAGAATCACAGAAAATCAATGGTTTTTTTGTTTGTTTGTTTTTTTTAATTGCACGTGACAATTTCCATAAAATGGATTTCAATGTGACATTATCCTCCGACGGATAACATTACAATGGTATTTGGAATTTGGACGGACATAACCTAGCACAAAGCAAATCAGTCAAATTTCAGCATTTTGGGAAAGATACAAGAGACATCCTTTCGCTGGCTTAATATCTGTACTCGAAGCAAGTCCAAAATGCACACATGCACTGATGATAGTGGCTACATTAGGATACAAAGAGAGGAAAAACACATCAGCAATGAAATTTATATAAACGCATTAAAAATGTTTCCAATCATGAAGCAGGTAAGCATAACCTGTCTGAGGACCCAAAACAAACAAAAACATGTGACATGAAAAGTTAAGGCATGTTGCTAAGGCACTTTGTAAATAAACTCTGCAGAGAAAATCAAAATATATGCATTTCACACTCACATTTTCTCTTTGGGTGGCACAGATCCTACGTCAAGGTTTGGAAAAATTATGATTATGCGCTATGTGTAAGTGAGTATGGCAAAGTGATTGCAGAGGCACACATTCAGCAATTAAACAAGTTGTCTGATTGGTCTAAAAAGCATGATAAAAGTCATGCGCACAAAGGATATGCCTGACCCGAATAGAGAGGTAACTACCATGATAAAAATGGTATGACACGACAATGTTCAGAATATGTAAACACTACAATGTAAGATTTCAGACTTAGTCGGATTCATTTCTAAGACTCAGTGGTTTCTAGCGGCATGTCATGCAGACACTGAAACAAGAAAAGTGCCTCTGATGTATGGACGGCCACACGTGAGCACGTACAGTTCTACTTTTCACGTCTGAGGTAATGTGTGTCACGGATCTGTGAAGCAAAGAATAATAATAACACCAAATAACAATGATTATAATAATAATGATTGCCTGATTGGTATTTCATGTGGTCATTAAGATTATGTTCACTCGTTAAAGCACAGTCGCTAGTAAATAAGCCAATCTATACAGCATGACATTTTGCACAAGAACATGAAATAAATAAAAACATGTCTCACACTGATGTATAGTAAACTACACATTGAGCTAATCGTTCATTTGACCAAACGTGACCTTTAGGTCACTAAGGGGCATATACTCCCATCTGCGCAGAAGACTTTTTTTGAAATGCCTGGCTTTGCGCACTTTTCATTTATGCATATTCTCCCATGAAACTGACACACCCATATCAATGAACTTGGACACGCCAAAGAGGAGTGATTCATTGACAACAGAGGTTGTCCGGAAATGACTGTACATGGATCTTTTAAGACTTGTGAACGTCATCAAAATCTGTCAACAAAAAAAAAAAAAGAGCCCACTTCAAATTTCAAAAGCCATATGTAAGGGGTAGTGTGTGGTCAGGACACGTGGACCGCTCTGGCTACACTTACACTTTGAAGGAGAGCATGCCTTTTATTCTGTATGAAATAAATCCAATAAAAGTCATTTAATCAAAATACTGTGCTCATGACTGAATGCATCTGGCGGACAAACAAAAGAGCGTGGACCTACCATGCTCTCGATCAGCATTCCCTAACCTATTTTGCGGCACCAACTGATTTCACGTTGACAAATAGCACCTTTGGAAGTACATTTAGTGGGAAAAATGGTGACATGTTAAATACCTATTTCAGCCGCTGTGTTTTGTCGGACCGGCATTAATACAAATTCAAACAAATGACACACAAATAACTCACCATTAGACTGAATGCAGTTGTCGCAATTAGTGAGAGGCTGGAGGTGCGCTTGTTTCTCTTCAAAAAGCCGGTGCCATCTTTTTTTTGTTTGTTTTTTTGTTTAAAAAAATTCCAAAGGCTGGTCTTTTAATGCCAGCCAGCATCATGTTTGGAGCATTGCAAACAAACGGTGAAAAGAAGCCCGCTAGCTCTCATATTTTCCACAAATATTACAGCGAAAAACACTATTAGTAGACTCACAAAGCCTCTTTGATTCATTCAATAAGATATTTTTTGTTCAGTCTTTCTGTGCAGCCACAGCGGTTGGGGACCCCTCCTCTTGATTAATGAAATCAATTAGCTTACTTTAATAAGCACCGGCCAGGCATGGGGATCTTTGGCCTGGCTGGAGAGCTGAACCTTCAATATAAAGAGGAAAAGTGTGTATGCCAATGGAAGAAAACGCATGATGGTAGACTTGGCAGGGAACACCCAGATTTCAGGGTTGTGCCACGCAGAAGCGCGTATCTGGCATGAAGGTTCATAAAATGACAGATTTAAGTCCATGGAAGAATTTGCACAGCCAGAAAAAGCGGGCAAATACGTACCCCCCCCCCCCCCCCCCCCTCTTACGCAAATGGGAGAATGTGTCAATAATTAGTCAAACACATGTCGTCTGATTGTTTTCTTGCCTCAGGTTAAAAATACTACTTTGGTAAAGTGGTCCTTTTATGAGGTCATTCACCTGTTGTTTAGAACCCGGACTTTGCTACAACCTGCACAATCTTGAGTTATTGATGAATCGCAAACTACACTCGGTCTGAGCGTATGAAATGTGCGCGCAAAGAACACACGGCAGCAACGTGTGCAGCTTAAGGACATTAAACTGTCGACAGTCCTGAAGCATTTCCCCACATGGTAAATAGTGTTAAATAGAAAGGATGTTGATGTTGAATTTGAAAAGCTGACACAGCTTGTTGAAATGTGCTTTTGAAGAGCAACTGATCCCAATGAACAACCCTAATAAGAGAAGCGTTTCCCAAACTGAGGTCTCACACCAAAAATACAGGAAGAATTTCTTCTCTTTTGGATTCATGTTTGTTGTAGGAAATTCATGTCTTCTGTGTTCTATATTGTCAGATTGTTAGTTAGGAGGAGGGTGTTGATGTAATGGGCATAGATGTTATAATGCCAGAACCACATTTTTATTTGGTTTATAAACTGAAAAAAAACCCAAAAAAACATTAGGAAACCCTGTTTAAGTTTTAGCTGAATCCCAAGTTGATTAGAGGACATCAATATGGTAATGCGAGGCAAATTAATTTCTCACAAACCACTGCTTTCCTATATCATCAAATCTTCAATGTACTTTCGTGTTACTGTCCAAAAATATATGAGAGTGTTGAAACAGGGATTTCCCTTTAGTGTGCCATCGGTCTTCAACAAGAGTGGAAAATGGATGGCTAAATCTGTCAGCTATCGCACGGCTTCCCTTCAAGACAACATTGGTTTTCCAGATTGTTAAGACTTCACATTTCATTGCATAGTTCCTCGTGATCATATTCATGTTCAATTAATCACTGCCATTGACGGCGTTAGAAGTCAAATATCCCTCTTAACTGGGAGGGCTGGCAGTGAATAAGTTAAAATCCTTCAAGCTCTTACTATTTCCTCACTTTGGCATTTGCAGACCTGCTATTCAAGGCACTCATTAGGATCCTTACTGATCACACACACAAACCGTCTTAGTCAGAGCCTGTTGTGTCACAGTTTAGAGAGGGTGGGGGGGGAATTAGAGGATAGACTCTCCAGCTTTGAATTGCGCATCTTCTTGAGGCTTGTCGTGCTCCAACATCTTTTGGTTGACATCCTTGAGCGCTTCCTCTTTCGCTTTCTTGCTCCTGGCCTCCACCCAGGGGATCAGGCACAGGATAGACCCTCCAACGAGTGGGGGGATGCCCGCCAGGTAGAAAGCCAAGTTGTAGTTTCCGAGTCTGTCCCTGAGGAAGCCTATGAAACAGAAGGCGAGCATCTTAAGTTTTAAAGTATGGCTGTGATAGCCCATCTGTATGACAACAGTATTTCATACTCTATTATTACTGCCATTTATAAAGCAATTGTATTTGAAAGTGCCTTGAGCTAGCTAATATATGTCCAGATTTGTTCCAATAAAAATAAAATGAAGTCAAATGTGTACCAACTGTCATAGAGTGAAAAGTAAATAGTCTATAATATACGACAGGCATACTGAGTAATGTTTCAACGATGCATTAAAAATAAATGTTTTCGCTATACCTCATGCAAATTCAGTGTATGTAATGTGCCAAACTGAACACTAGTTGGGGCAAGTCAGCAGCCTTGAAGCTTCTCTTCTTTCACTTGAGACGACTCAATTTTTCTTTTTTTTTTTTTAAAGATCTAAATAATCTATCCATCCATCTATAATACAATTGCAAGACGTGCCTTATTAACACAGTGTAACCTTTAAAGTTACGCAATAATGAATTGACCAAAGTAGAAGAAAAAATATATATTTTTATTTTTTATTTTTATTTTGTGTGAAAATATTCAATTCTAAATTGGAAAAAAAAAAAAAAAAAAATCATCCAACTTGCTTCAACCAACTTCCAGGAAGGGACTGGGTTTGACCTCAGTTTCCTCTCTGCTATGCTTGGTTAAGACAAATTAATTTGACTGGAAATGTTTCTCTCTGTACTATTAATGGCATAATACAAAAAGATCTGTCAACTGGACAGTCCCCAGTCCTGTCCTGCTTCACCTGCGATCGGGGGTCCCACAGTCATGGGCACGGACATCAGGCCCAGGAGAAAGCCGATGGCCTGGGACACATCCTCGGCTCTGACCAATTCAAAGGCGATGGGAGCCATGATACAGATGAAGCAGCCGTCAAAGATCCCCATGAGGAGGCACACGGCGATCAGTCCGCCGAAGACGTTGGAAAGCGGGATCATCATAGACAAAAGGCCAATAATGAAGAAGGAAGTCACCTGGGAGGTTAAAGAGGTTGTAAATGGAAATGTTCATTGATTGATTTTTTTCCCTTACCTTGTTTTGTTGGATGTTTCCCTGAATCCTTCTCCAGATTTCTTTCAGGCCAAGGCCTTCAGAAAATATAGCAGCCAATTTGAAAAGAGGTGGGGGCTTGTTTTTCTTGCAGTTGATCTCGCATTGCTTCCCCGATTGCGATCTAACGCCAATAATTACATGTCCACAGGATCTTGTTCACGCATGTGTGTATCTATGGCTCACGTGTGTTAAACAGAATACAATGATTTGCAAATCATGTTCAACCTATATTCAATTGAATACACTACAAAGACAAGACATTTAACTTTATTGTTTTTAGCAAATAATCATTAACTTGGAATTTTATGGCTGCAGCAGATTCCCAAAAAGCTGGGACAGGTAGCAAAAAAAGACTAAGAAAGTTGAGGAATGCTCATCAAACACCTGTTTGGAACATCCCACAGGTCAGCAGGCTAATTGGGAACAGGTGGGTGCCATGATTGGCTAGAAAAGGAGCTTCCCTGAATTGCTCAGTCATTCACAAGCAAAGATGGGGCGAGCTTCACCTCTTTGTGAACAAGTGCGTGAGAAACTAGTCAGTTTAAGTACAATGTTCCTCAACGCACAATTGCAAGGAATTTAGGGATTTCATCATCTACCGACACCAATGTGTAAAGGATATCACCTCATGGGCTCAGGAACACTTCAGAAAACCTATGTCAGTAAATACAGTTCGGCGCTACATCCATAAGTGCGACTTGAAACTCTACTATGCAAAGCAAAAGCCATTTATCAACAACACCCAGAAACGCCGCCGGCTTCCCTGGGCCCGAGCTCATCTAAGATGGACTGACGCAAAGTAGAAAAGTGTTCTGTGGTCCGACGAGTTCACATTTCAAATTGTTTTTGGAAATTGTGGCCGTCGTGCACTCCGGGCCAAAGAGGAAAAGAACCATCCGGACTGTTATGGACGCAAAGTTCAAAAGCCAGCATCTGTTATGGTATGGGGCTGTTTTAGTGCCAATGGCATGGGTAACTTACACATCTGTGAAGGCACCATTAATGCTGAAAGGTACCTCCAGGTTTTGGAGAAACATATGCTGCCATCCAAGCAACGGCTTTTTCATGGACGCCCCTGCTTATTTCAGCAAGACAATTCTGTCTTGCAATGTCCACATTCTGCACATGTTACAACAGCGTGGCTTCGTAGTAAAAGAGGCCTGCACTCCAGACCTGTCTCCCATTGAAAATGTGTGGCGCTTTATGAAGCGTAAAATACGACAACGGAGACCCCGGACTGTTGAACAGCTGAAGCTGTACATCAAGCAAGAATTGGAAAGGAATGTTGTTAAAAGAAAAGGTGATGTAACACAGTGGTAAACATGACCCTGTCGCAGCTTTTTTGGAACGTGTTGCAGCCATAACATTCTAAGGTAATGATTATTTGCATAACACAATAAAGTGCATCAGTTTGAACATTAAAAATCTTGTCTTTGTAGTGTATTCAAATAAATATAGTTTGAAAATAATTTGCAAATCATTGTATTCTGTTTTTATTTATGTTTAACACAACGTCCCAACTTCATTGGAATTGGGGTTGCACATACGTATCCTTCTGGTCCGACTACTGTAGAGAGTTTATTAGCAGAGGCGGGAGTAAGTCCAAGTCCTAAGTACTGTAAATTTCAAGTGTAGGATGAAAGTATGCAAGTGTGTGTGTGTGTGTGAGTGTGTGTCCCTAGGGAGAAAGAGGTGTGTGTGTATGTGTGTGTGGTGTGTGTGTGTGTGTGTGTCAAGGGAGAAAGAGAGGTCATGAGATTTCTGAGCCCTCATACATAAGAAGCTTTCTGAATTCCACGGCCCGCACCCCTCCCCCACATACACACGTTACAGCCAATATAATCATAATTTATTAATATTAATAATTCTATTAATAAGCTGTGATAGCACATCTGTATGACTACAGTATTTCATACAGTATCATCCATCCATGCATTTTCTTTACCGCTTATCCTCACGAGGGTCGCGGGCTGCTGGAGCCTATCCCAGCCATCTTTGCTCCTGTCATTTATAAAGAAATTGTATTTGAAAGTGTCTTGATGAATTGAAGTCATACATTGCCGTAATTAAATAATGAATATGAATACTAATTACAATTAATAAAAATAGTAATAATAATACATTTAAATTTACGGACTTGGACTTACTCCCGCCTCTGCTCATAACTCTCTACAGTAGTCTGACAAGAAGGATACGTTTGTACCTTTTCAATTCTACTATAAGGAATTCATATGATTCGTAGTGCGTCAAGTCCCAAGTCCAGAACAAACTCGATGGATCCCTTAGCCCCGAGTCAAGCGTGTGGCCAGACCTGGTCTATGCCGAGCAACAGTGCGACTCGAAACCACGTGTTGCTACAACCACAGGTAAGCATAGTAGAGTACAAAAGTATTGACTTTTAAAATACCCAAGAATTACAAGTATTTTCCGTGACAATATAATGTATCACGGAACAGTCATTCAGAGAATCTGACTGTATAATGTTGTAAATAGATTGATTTGAGTTGAAAGCAATGGACTGCAAAGTGAAATGTGTAGAAAATAATTGAAAACCAACAAAAGCACCAACACTAGTTACACGTTCACACTCCATTCATGTGTTATTTTTAAACAATGCAGTGTAATATCATACTGTCGTAAAGTGGGCGAAATAATTGCGTAAGTATTAAAGTATATGAAGTCAATTGTGGAGCTAGACATTGAAAGTAACAAAAAAGGCATCACCCGTAATTTGTTAATGAACATGAAAATAAATATGTTTAAATATTGTGACAGCAAATGCGTTAGGTCAAGACTGATTTATAGTTACAATTTTATATGGAGATTATCGTCACAACGTGTGTTAGTAAATTTTCTTTGGGTTGTTGTTTTTGTTTGGTTTATTAAAGCAACAACTTCATACTGCAAATCATATAGTGTATACATGATATACAATCACACTGGGAGAAGTAAAGAGATACAAAATATTGTGGCAATATTTCAATGATAATATCACAATGTAGCAATTAATTGATCTGAAGATACTCGTGATCGAACGTTAGTAAAGTCAAAACAAGACTATAAAAAGTACACAAATACTTTTAAAAGTATTCCAAGTATTTTTTATTACAGCATTAATTTAACCTGTAACAGTAATTTAGAGAATCTGACCGTATAGTGTTGCATATTTATTGCTTTGGACTGAAACTGATGGCCTATGAAGTGAAATGTGTAGAAAATAATTGCAACTAACAAAAGCACCAATACTAATTAGTTGATGAACATGGAAATGTTTAAATATTGTGTAAAGTGAATGGATTGCATTCTGTACCAATAAAGTATCTCACATGTCATTAAAATATATGAAGTAAATTGTGTAAAAATACGTTTAAACTGTCGAAAAGCCTCAGCCCCAGTTAGTTGATGAACATGAAAATAAATGGTTTAAATATTGTAAAACCCAAATTCCAATGAAGTTGGGACGTTGTGTTAAACAAATAAAAACAGAATACAATGATTTGCAAATCATGTTCATGTTAATCGAATACACTTCAAAGACAATATACTTAATGTTCAAACTGATACACTTTATTGCTTTTAGCAAATAATCATTAACTTAGAAAGTTATGGCTGCATCGCGTTCCAAAAATGCTGGGACAGGGTCATGTTTACCACTGTGTTACATCACCTTTTCTTTGAACAACATTCAATAAACGTTTGGGAACTGAGGACACAATTGTTGAAGCTTTGTAGGTGGAATTCTTTCCCCATTCTTGCTTGATGTACAGCTTCAGCTGTTCAACAGTCTGGGGTCTCCGTTGTCGTATTTTACACTTCATAATGCGCCACACATTTTCAAATGGGAGACAGGTCTGGACTGCAGGCAGGCAGGCCAGTCTAGTAGCCGCACTCTTTTACTACGAAGCCACGCTGTTGTAACACGTGCAGCATGTGGTTTGGCATTGTCTTGCTGAAAACAATTTAGCTAAATTTGCTAAAAACAAAGTTTGTCAGTTTGAACATTAAATATCTTCTCCCTGTAGTGTATTAAATTGAATATAGGTTTAACATGATTCGCAAATCATTGTATCCTGTTTTTATTTATGTTTAACACAACGTCCCAACTTTATTATAATTGGGGTTGTAATATCTTGTAAAGTGCATGGGTTAAATACATCAGTAGTAATGGAAATTGTATAGATATACATTTAAACTGTCAAAATGCACCAACAGTAGTTTGGTGATGAACATAAGAATAAATATGTTTAAATATTGTGATCTCAGTGTGATAGCTCAAGACTGAGCATGCCCAGTCACGGCTCTTTGAGGACAGTCCTCTAGAAAATTTAAGATGACGTATTTGCTATAGTTTAGTTTAAGAACAAAGAGTACAAGGCTGAAAAGTATTGTTGTTTCTAATGGATGACATCCCGTAAAGATAAGGAGAGGAATCCTTTGTGGATGATAACACTCGGTTTTCTATGCTCAAAACGGTCTGGGAAGAAGTCACCTTATGCATGCAAAACGTGACCAACACGCCTCTGGCGGAAGAACCGTAGGGGTGCATGTGCTGTGTTTGCATGATAGACGATGACATCACTGTGACGGGTCAAGACTCAACATGCCTTTGGGGGAGTTGATATGACAATTTATGATTGATTATAAGAACATATATGTTTGGCTGTTTATTGACATAAAGGGACCACCCATAGGTGTCATGGGAATAAGGGATTTTTGTAACATCAATTTTTTTCTGACACAATTGAACACTTTGGGTCTGTGTTATCATTCTATCGACACTGGTCTTTGGGACATTGGGGTGAGGATGAGACTGGAAGTCCAGGGGGGCCCCGCTTGGGGGTCAGAAAATAATCAACTCTCATAAAAAACCGGCTGGCTCTGTGGCTGCCCTGAAACGGTTCTTATAGCCAAATATTATGTGTGTGAAAAGCATGCCGATACTTTAATGTAACTAGTTTTTAACGTCAGGCTGCTAATTTAATTGCAATTCCACTCTGTCTCAAATTTATAAATCAGACTGATGTCAGTGCCTCACCAGCTAAAGAAGGGATGGACTCACGGTCGGCTTTGTTGTTTAAATGATGCTCAACCGGTACTAAAGGGCCCAAAGTGTGCCTCGAAATATCCCCCACACAGCGTATAAGAGTAATGGAGCCATGCTTTCATGTTGTCTATGCCACATCTAACCCTGCCATTCAAATGTTGCAACATGCGGGTAAATCAAGACTAACTTGTCTGTTGGGGCTGGAAACATACCTGCAGGTAGACTTTGTTGACTCCTTGGACGTAGTCAGCAACTCTGCCAAAGATGAGTCGTCCAACACTGGACGTGATGCCAATGCACATGAGCAGAATTTCTTTATTGGAATCCTCCCCAAAGCGCTCCTCCACATACTTCATCTATGCACCAGAAACAAAGCAAGCAAATTTGTCAGTGTCTTGATTTCAATTTGGCCAAACAAGAAAAAACAGTGGCAATAGACACAAAACACAAATGGCTTTCTGATAACACACTATTTTAAGTCTTCGGCATACTTATGTGCACATAACATTTATTTTTAGTCGATCATTCCGTAAGGCTGTTGGCTTGGGGAATAAAATGTCACGTGTGGGGAGTAGCTGGACCCAAGAGCAGGCGGAAGCAGATGTAAAATGATGAACAGTTTATTGAGGAAAGGTTATGGAGGTGGTCCTGGATGTGTTGGCAGGCGGCGGCGTGGACAGTTGGCAGGAATGACGTGAGTCAGGAACACAGGGGAGCACTGAGAACGAGGAGACACAAAAGTTAACAAGGGAACGAGGAGTTAAGCGGCTTACTTGAGTAAGGTGGGCCGTTGTGCCGCTAGGAGAGGCTGCAATTCTTTGGCGAGGATTTCCGGGAACAGGCAGGCTTATAACACCGGTGGTGATGAGGCTGATTGAAGACAGGTGCTGAAAACAGAGAGGGGATGGAGGAAAGGGAGGACACAAAGCGCCCTCCCGGCTCCAATAATGGAACTGCAGCGCAGTATATGAGAGTGCCCCCCTCTCAATGCCAGGCTTCCCCGGGTGAGCCGTGTAGAAGTCGTCCAAAAGGGTGTGATCGAGAATGAGCTTCCGGGAAATCCAAGACCGCTCCTCCGGCCAATACCCTTCGCAGTCGACCAGGTATTGGAACCCCCTCGGCCTCACGTCGAGGATGCGCGACATCGTGAAGGCCGGATGGTCGTCAATAATCCGGGGGGGGGGGAGAGGGTTCGGCCGGAGGGCTCAGGTGGAGACAGGCTTCAGCAAAGAGACGTGGAATGTGGGATGAATTTTCAGGGACTGTGGAAGCTTTAATTGGACGGAAGTGGGATTGATGATCTTGGTAATGGGGAAGGGACCAATGAAACGCGGCGTGAGTTTCCGGGACTCCGTCTGAAGTGGAAGGTCGTGGGGCGAGAGCCAGACGGATTGACCCACCTTGTATTCGGGCATTGGGGAGCGACGACGGTCCGCAAGCAGTTTGTTGCGAGCCGCGGACCCGGTCAACGCCGCCCGGACGCTCTCCCACACCGCTTGGCCTCTCCGGAGGTGAACCTATATGGAGGGAACCGCCACCGCCTGCTCCTGTATTTTGAACAGTGTGGGTTGGAAACCATAGCAAGCCATGAACGGGGACATATGGAGCGGAGGTGGTGAGAAAAGTTGTGGGCGTACTCAATCCATGGGAGGAATAAGCTCCCGGATAAGGGGTTGCGTGCCACAACACAACAGAGGGCTGATTCTAGGGATTGATTGGCCCGCTCCGTCTGGCCGTTAGAATGCGGATGATACCCTGAGGACAAGCTGGCTGCTGCGCCCACTGCTTTACAGAATTCCTTCCAAACCTGGGAGGAGAACTGAGGACCTCTGTCAGAGACGATGTCGATGGGGATACTGTGGTGTCTGAAGACATGCTGGACAAGGAGGTTAGCAGTTTTGAAGGCAGATGGTAGTTTGGGGAGGAGAACCTAATGGACATATTTAGAAAAGCGATCAACAATAGTGAGAATGATAGAGTTACCTTCAGAGGGGGGTAGGCCGGTAACGAAGTCCAGAGTGATATGGGACCAAGGGCGGCTTGGGATAGGCAATGGATACAGCAGCCAAGCTGGGGGCAGGTATGAAGACTTCCCTCGGGCACAGACAGAGCAGGCTTGGACGAACTCCTTGGTGTCTTTAACAAGGCTGGGCCACCAGAAGGGCTGCCGGATGAAGTGAATGGTGCGGGTGATGCCGGAACGACAGGTGAGTTTGGAGTGGTGGCCCCACTGAAGGTCGTCAGAGCGTGCAGAATCGGGTACGAACAGGCGGTTTGGAGGCCCGGTCTTGGGATCAGGGTGAGCCTTCTGGGCCTCCTTAACCAAATGTTCGATCTGCCAAGTGGCTGCTCCAATGAAGCACGAGGAAGGAAGGATGGCTTCTGGTTTGTCAGGGCTGGAGGGGGGTGAGTAAATTCGAGACAGGGCATCTGGTTTACTGTTTTTGGAGCCAGGACGGAAGGAGAGACTGAAATTAAACCTGCTCAAGAAGAGAGCCCAGCGACCTTGTCGAGGGTTAAGGCATTTGGCGGAACGGCGGTAAGAGAGATTCTTGTGGTCTGTCCAAATGATAAATGGTAGTTCAGTCCCCTCCAGCCAGTGCTTCCACTCTTCCAAGGCCCATACAATGGCCAGCAGCTCTCAGTAGAAGACGTCATAGTTCCTCTCGGCAGGGGACAGGAATAAAAGGGACAGGGGTGACTTTTCTGGGTTGTGGGGTCCCGCTGCGAGAGGACAGCCCCTGCCCCCATGTCCGAGGCGTCAACCAAGACCACAAACTGGAGGGAGGGGTCAGGGGGGCGTAGAATGGGTGCACTGGTGAACAGAGTCTTGAGTTGACTAAATGCTTGGGATGCAGCCGGGGTCCACTGAAAGTGGGAGCTGGTGGATGTGAGGCTAGTGAGGGGAATTGCGACTTTGCTGTAATTACGGATGAATCGACGGTAGAAATTGAAGAATCCAAGGAAACGTTGCAGTTCTTTGTGGGTGGTGGGAGTAGGCCAGTTAACGACGTCTTGGATCTTGGCAGGGTCGGGTTGTAGTTGTCCTTTAGAGATAACGTAGCCCAGGAAGTGTACGGAGGAGAGGTGGAATTCACACCTCAGGTTTAACATACAGGCGGTTTTCAAGGAGGCGTTGGAGGACTTGGCGTACATGACGGTGATGTTCTTCAAGGGAGCAGGAGAAAATGAGAATGTCATCCAAATAGACAAAAACAAACCGGTTCAGCATATCACGGGGGACGTCGTCAATGAAGGTCTGGAAGACAGCGGGAGTATTAGTCAATCCAAACGGCACGACCTGGTATTCGAAGTGTCCGAGAGGGGTGTTGAAAGCGGTTTTCCATTCATCCCCCTCTCGGATACGGATGAGGTGGTAGGCGTTCCGTAGATCCAACTTGGTGAATATCCGGGCGTCACACAGGGGAAGAGGAGATTTATTTTTGACGGTGATGTCATTGAGACCACGGTAGTCGATACATGGGCGGAGAGTGGTGTATTTCTTTTCAACAAAAAAGAAGCCGGCCCCTACTGGAGAAGAAGAAGGTCGTGTGAGTCCGGAAGCCAGAGAGTCATGGATATAGTCCTCCATTGCCTTTTTCTCAGGTCAGGAAAGGTTGTAGAGACGGCTGATGGGAAGAGGGTCCCCCGGCAGCAGATTAATTACACAGTCATACGGGCGGTGGCGGGGTTGAGAAATGCCCAGGTCTTTGCTGAGAGATCATGGTATTCTTCAGGGACTCGGGAGAGGTCAACAGGTGTGGACGAGTGTGGCGATTTATCAGAGGGCGGTATAGCTGAGAGTAGGCAGTGTGAGTGGCAGTGAGGGCTCCATCCAGTGACGGCTAAGTGTGTCAAGTACAGTAATTAAGATACTGTACATGAATACATCAGCACCAGCGTCTCGAGCTAAAAATGTTATTAACACAACAGGGCACACACCGTTCGGGTGTTAAACCTCCACACCCGTTTTCCAGCTTTCCGCGATTCCCTTTAACACAGACACCATCCCACCTCTGTTACGGCTCAGATAGAACCTCCCAAGATGGAAGTTGGTCTCCATCCCCATTCCGTATCAGGGAAAAGCTCCCTTTTACAGCTGTGTCAAAGGGGCTTGCTTGTGTCTACATGTCAGTGACGACAGTCGATCTGTTCATACAACACATAATACATGGCAGCGGTATGACAATATTGTAATCACACACACAATCTTAAACCAACAACTGGGTGACGAATGTCACGCATGTCTCACAGTTATGAGGTTCAGGATTCGAATCCTGGCTCCAGCCTTTCTGAGGGTGAGTGTGGATGGTTCTCTATGTTAGTCCTGCAATTGACTGCCGACCAGTCCAGGGTGTACGCCGCCTCTCGCCCAAAGTCACCTGGGATAGACTCCAGCTCGGCAGTATTGAATGAGTTAACTGAATTGAAAAGCATTGCTTTGTGTCAAAATTTGTATTACATAAAAATGCAATGGATGCAAATTAATTGGATTTTTTTTCAAAATTTACTTTGATTTTGTGACTTCAAAATGTGGAATATTCAGAGTCAATTCAAAGCTGTAACCCACAATTTCTGTCGCTTCCTATGCTGGAATTCAGCATTACAACAAAGCCAAACTTTCTTCAATATGACATAGGCTACCCGCCTCCCCACCCCTCGCAGGGAAATATACACCAACATGTAATACAGCTGTTGAAACCTGCAAGGGAGATAAAAAAAAAAATGAAACCGAAACATCAAGTTCTGGGTGGCATGTGACTTGAAATCCAAGTATGTGTACAATGTCATCCCATATCTTGACGAAGCAGAGAGAGAGACTATCCGAAAATTTGGTGACGAAGCAAATGGAAACGGTCATGGACAAAGGAAGAACTGTTACCGTTGTGGCAAATGCCGAAAGGAGTTGGTGTGACAGTGCCAAGTATGTTCGGACAACGTAGAGGTTTGAAGTGCTGAAACGACGGTCAAACACACAAACAAGGACATGCCAACATCTCAGAACATGTGATAGTTTTGTAGCCTAAATGCATGGGGGTATTTTTATTCTCCATCACTTCATCCACACGTTGCACATATTGGTGTGTTTGTATCTTTCATTGCAGTAAGTTCGAAGTAAAGAGGTCTTGTTTGAATCTAGTGCATCAGCAATCAATCTCAACAAAGAAATGACAAACAGACTGTCGCTCTTACCAAGAAGGGAGGAGAAAATCATTTTTAGTCACAAAAGTGGAAATATCATGACTTAAGGCCTCTTTATACTCCCGCGGCCGACAACGCCCGCATTGCATCACGTGACTGACGAATTGGTCCGCGTGGCTCCTCTGCGTAGCTTGACGCGCACACGGCAAAAATAGTTGCTGCACGTAGAACGCCGCGGAGATCATCTCTCGTGATTGGTCCGTTTTAGTCACATGCTGTGATGACTTACTCAGCGTGTCCCTCGCTTCTACATACCATCTACGCCACCGCCTTTTTGCAGCATAATTAAACATATCATCTGGTCATCTGGGTCCATTTGTTCTTGCAGACACTGTTCCACGGTCGCCATCGTTGTTGCTTTGTTCCTTGTTACTGAAAGTAAAGTAAAAACGGCTACTGGAAATGGCCCCAAAAATGCAGAAGAAACTCCACCCTGTGGTGTCTGTCCTAGCCAATACCAGCCGTAGCTTGGAGGTGAACTGCAGTACATTTTCAAAACTGAGCGCGTGGGTTGCGCTCGAGCATAAAGGCAAACTACGTGCGGGATAGCCGCAGTGACGTCAGCGTGGTCGCCACCCGCGCGAGTATAAAGAAGCCTTAAAGGCAAGGTAAGGTAAGTAGAGAGTAATTGCCTCATTTACACAACAATGGTGACAAGATGGTGAAGAATGGTGAAAAAACTAAACCAGCCACCACTTTGGGCATGAAAGGTAGAAAAGCCAAATGTCTGGGCTGCGGGACTTCTGGTGTTATAGCCACTAAAGTTCACCTACTTTATTAATAGTTGTTTTGTTGATGTGTTGATTGAGTTAACAGAAATAAATACAAAAGCTAAAAATATACTATTGTTTTTTTCTTAATAGTATGAATAATTGTGGCGATGGATGCCCGTTTTTTTGACTTGAGCACCTGCCCCCAAAAATGTCTGTGCATGTGCCTGCTAGCAACATAGACATGGTCAGAAACAACAACAACAACAACACAAAGCAAAGTCAATTAATATCAGTGCTAAAGAAAACCACTACAACTTATCATAGAGATTTGGTGGATAGGTAGATTCACTGTCAGACAGAGCAGACAGACAATACTTCCGTACCAGCAGGATGGTCCATTACTTCTTTGACTACAAAAGCAAGAACAGGATGCTCTACGAATAAAAACAGAGTCAAAATGTTCAAATAAAACAAGTCACCATGTGAGCCAACACAAGGCCCTGCACAGCAGCGCTCCCACTAAGATGTTTTCTCTGCGTCAATGTTTCACATCTTGTTGCCCAAAATGAGGGAGAGTCAATAAAAGTGACACCTGTTTACAGAACTGTCTTGGTTGAACGAGAGCTGCAAAGAGGGGATCCTATTTTCGTCGAAGTGTGACAACAGGTTCGAGCAACCTAACAGTTTGTCTTCCATTATTTTCTATGGGCAAATTTGTTTTGATATACAAACATCGACCAGGGTCCCGGGAACATACAGTGTGTGAAACTTGAGGTTCCACTGTACTTTATTTTCTGGAAGTCTATTTGAAACTGCCCAAATAAAACACTCAGCCAACCACCTGGCACACCCCGCTTAAACTCCATTAAGAACATCAGCATTTGGCCACTAAATAACCCGTATTATATTATCATTATTCTCGGGAAAAAATGTTTCTGTATACAAACAGGTTGACCATGTACCCGGAAGGTATTGTGTGGGAAATTTCTGAGATTCTACCGCATTTAATTTTCTGAAAGGCATGTTTGAAATGACCTAAATCTAACATTTAACCATCCATCTTGCAAATTGTGGCTGAATCCCTTGAAAACGTCATCACTTTGCCTGTAAACAACATACAGGGCCTGATTTACTAAGATCCCAAATAGTGGGCGCTAAACCGTGTGTTCACTCACTCTTATTAGCAACAAGTGTAAAAGTCATGGAGAACGGCGTATTGCAAAGAGGGTTTTGCGCTTTAAAGGTAGCTCTGACGGTATTCACCATTGAAAATTTGGGAGAACATCGCAATACTGTATCTGCACTGCATGCTGATAAGTTGAAGGGACTCATTGTTCCCTGGTGGGACTCATTGTTTCTATGACATGTCACATCGTCTCAAGTGTAAAATAACCTATGAATAATCACTATTGTCTAAGACAAAGAAGTAACGATAACCAGCACAAGGTAATATGCAGGGAATGTCAGTAAAAGTAAAATTATTGATATAGTCGGAGGATATAAATAGAAACAATAAACTTACCAGATGAACGTAAGGCACAAAGTAGCCATAAAGGGCTGCTGGGATGCCGAAAGCCCATATGCGATATCCCACGGATTTCCAAATGTTGACGCTGAACAACTGGCTAATGGGCGGACAACCACCACGTGTGCTTCTGGGCTTGCGTGGCAGCAGAGGCTTATAGGTGAAGCCGGCCAACATGAGCAGAAACATGAAGATGCAGAGGACACGCATGGTGTTCTGGAGGCCCAGTCTGTCCAGCAGGCTGGACAGCACAAAGGGAAGGCTGATTGTGAATAGGCTGCTGCCAGCAGTCACAATGCCGTTCACCAAGCCGAGACGCTTCTTGAAGTAGTGGCCCAAGATGACCAGGCTGGGCTGGTAGGCAAAGGAGCAGCCACAGGAAAACACAATGCCGTAGGTGAAGTACATGGGGCCTAGAGACCTGCAGGGGGATACACAAATACATATTAGTTTGTATTTAGTCGTTTTATCTAGACTTATTATTGAATTTGTCCACTGCACATGGGGTCGGGGGTCAGCACTAGCTTTGGTCAAAAAACAGAAACGACAACAACCATGCCCCATTAAATGCATCAGAACAAAGGTTGTATGCATTTACTTCTCAGCATTTGGCTACTGGCCACAGTAAATGTTGTTTGAGGGGGAAATTGAGGGCAAGCAAAAAAAAAAACAGAACACTATAGCAAAGTGGAGACCGTACAGTATAATAGTGCAGTGTCCAGAGTAGTGCTGTGTGATATGAACAATATGTTTTCTCCCTATATACCTGTAGGTAGTTTAATTTCCTGATAAAGAAGTCTATCACGACAGTTTTTCTTAAAATTTCATGAAAATGAATAGCAATTTTATCTTCTCCTCTCTCCATTTATTTATGAACACACTGTAGATAGAAAACACTAAATAAATTAAAGATGAATACAAATAAAATGAAACAAATTTCCAGGGGGCAAATACCATTCAAAATATCTGGTAGTACACCCAGTTTTCGGGGAATGCAATAAAGTTCAAATAATTAAAATAAATATAATAATAAAGTGCTTAAAGTAACATTCATTTAACCAGTAAAAGTGTGAAGAAATTAACGGTTTAGAGGGTAAGTTTTAGGAAGTTTGTCAGCGTGTTCTCTTGACTCCTAAAACAACCTGCTGCTTTTTTACTTTTTGTTTCTTGTTGCACAAGTTGAGACAGTAAGAAAAGCTGGTCAACTCGTTCAGGCTTGAGACAATCGCTTTTACGTATTAATATTTACTGCTAAAATACTGTGCCATGCAGCCTACTCTGCTATGTAGCCTTGTGGGGGTTTTTTTGTGGTCTTTTCATCACTTTTGTCACGTGTAGGGAGTAGCTGGACCCAAGAGCAGGCGGAGGCAGATGTAAAATGATGAACAGTTTATTGAGGAAAGGCTGTGGAGGTGGTCCTGGATGTGTTGGCAAGCGGCGGGGTGGACAGGTGGCAGGCAGTGGACAGAACAGGCAGCTGGCTTGGTGGCAGGAATGACGTGGGTCAGGAACACAGGAGAACACTGGGAACGAGGAGACACAAGAGTGAACAAGGGAACGAGGAATTAAGTGGCTTACTTGAGTAAGGTGGGCCGTGGTACCGCTAGGAGAGGCTGCAATACTTTGGCGAGGATTTCCGGGAACAGGCAGGCTTATAACAGCGGTGGTGATGAGGCTGCTTGAAGACAGGTGCTGAAAACTTAGAGGGTAGGGGGCAGAGAGAGGACACAAAGCCCCCTCCTGGCTCCAATAATAGAACTGCAGAGCAGTATATGACCGTACCCCCCTCTCAACGTCCTGCCAGGCTTCCCCGGGTGAGCCGCGTTGAAGTCGTCCAAAAGAGTAGGATCGAGGATGAGCTTCCGGGAAATTCAAGAACGCTCCTCCGGCCCGTACCCTTCCCAGTCGACAAGGTACTGGAACCCCCTCCCCCTAGGCCTCACGTCGAGGATGCGCGACACCGTGAAGGCCGGATGGTCGTCAACAACCCGGGGGAGGGGGTTCGGCCGGAGGGCTTAGGGCACAGGTGGAGACAGGCTTCAACAAAGAGATTTGGAATATGGGATGAACTGTGGAAGCTTCAATTGGACGGAAGTGGGATTGATGATCTTGGTATTCTACCAATGAAACGCGGAGTGAGTTTCCGGGACTCTGTCTGAAGCGGGAGGTCATGAGAAGAAAGCCAGACAAATTGGCCCACGTTGTATTCCGAGCGTCGGGGAGCGATGACAGTCCGCGAGCTGTTTATTGCGTGCGGCGGACATGGTCAACGCCGGTCGGTCGTCTTTCCACACTGCCTGGATTAACCAGAGATGATCCTTGACGGCAGGGACTGCCACTGCCTCCCCCTGTTCTTTGAATAATTTGGGTTGGTAACCATAGTAAGCCATGAATGGGGACATACCGGTACCGGAACTGGTGAGGGAGTTGTGGGCGTACTCAATCCATGGGATGAATGAGCTCCAGGAGGAGGGGTTGTGTGCGGCAACACAACGGAGGGCAGATTCAAGGGATTGGTTCGCCCGCTCCATCTGCCCGTTGGTATGCGGATGATATCCTGACGACAAGCTGGTCTAACACCCGGCGTTGGGCTCCGGGTGAGTCTTTTGGGCCTCCTGAACTACCTGCTCAATCTGCCAAGTGACTGCTCCAACGAAGCATGAGGAAGGAAGGATGGGTTCCGGTTCATCAGAGCTGGAGAGGGGGGGGGTGAGTAAAGACGAGACAGGGCATCTGGTTTGCTGTTTTTGGAGCCAGGACGGAAGGAGAGACTGAAATTAAACCTGCTCAAGAAGAGAGCCCAGCGAGCTTGACGAGTGTTAAGGTGTTTGGCAGAACGGAGGTAAGAGAGATTCTTGTGGTCTGTCCAAATGATGAAGTTCAGTCCCCTCCAGGCAGTGCCTCCACTCTTCCAAGGCCCACACAATGGCTAGTAGCTCTCGGTTGCAGACGTCGTAGTTCTTCTCGGCAGGGGACACACAACGGGGAAAAAAAAAGGCACAGGGGTGAAGTTTTTGGGTCTTGGGGTCCCGCTGCGAGAGGAAAGCCCTTGCCCCCGTGTCCGAGGCGTCAACCTCGACCACGAACTGGGGGGAGGAGTCGGGGTGGCGATGAATGGGCGCACTGGTGAACAACTGGTGAGTTGACTAAATGCTTGCCGACGGTAGAAATTGGCGAATCCAAGGAGACGTTGCAGTTCTTTGTGTGTGGTGGGAGTGGGCCAGTTAACGACAGTTTGGATCTTGGCAGGGTAGGGTTGTAGTTGTCCTTTTGAGATAACGTAGCCCAGGAAGTGTACGGAGGAGAGGTGGAATTCACATTTTTCAGGTTTAACATACAGGCGGTTTTCAAGGAAGCATTGGAGGACTTGGCATACATGACGGTGATGTTCTTCAAGGGAGCAGGAGAAAATGAGAATGTCATCCAAATAGACAAAAACAAACCAGTTCAGCATATCACGGAGGACGTCGTTAATGAAGGTCTGGAAGACAGCGGGAGCATCAGTCAATCCAAACGGCATGACCTGGTATTCGAAGTGTCCGAGAGGGGTGTTGAAAGCGGTTTTCCATTCATCCCCCTCTCGTCTACGGATAAGGTGGTAGGCGTTCCGTAGATCCAACTTGGTGAATATCCGGGCATGACAGAGGGGTTCAAACGAGGGGTCGATGAGGGGAAGAGATTTATTTTTGACGGTGATGTCATTGAGACCACGGTAGTCGATACATGGGCGAAGATGGTGTCTTTCTTTTCAACAAAAAAGAAGCCTGACCCTACTGGAGAAGAGGAAGGTCGTATGAGTCCGGAAGCCAGAGAGTCATGGATATAGTCCTCCATTGCCTTTTTCTCAGGTCGGGAAAGGTTGTAGAGATGGCTGGAAGGAAGAGGGGCCCCCGGCAGCAGACGAATTGCCCAGTCATAAGGGTGGTGGAGGGGTAGAGAAATGGCCAGGTCTTTGCTGAACACCGGAGAGAGATCATGGTATTCTTCAGGGACTTGGGAGAGGTCAACGGGCATGGAAGAGGGTGACGATTTATCAGAGGGCGGTATACCTGAGAGCAGGCAGTGTTAGTGGCAGTGAGGGCGCCATCCGGTGATGGCTAAGTGAGTCCAGTGGATGGTGGGGGTTGTGTTTTTTGAGCCAGGGAATTCCAAGGACGAATGGGGTATCAGGGGAACGGATAACAAAAAGTGAGATGTTCTCACGGTGATTACCCGAAATGAGCAAGGTGAATGGCACTGTTTGGTGGATAACGGGGGAGATGATTCGGCCATCCAGGGCTGTGACTTTCTTCGGGGACGGAAGTGGTTGGAGAGGGATTTGGAGCTGGTGAATTATTATATATATAAATATATATATAAATGGGTATTTCTAGCTGTGTGTTTTGACGAATATCAGTCTCATATCATTTGATCAGCAAGTAGAGATTAAATTAACTTTATTTGACAGTGCATTCATATGATATTAGAGGGATCTCGGAAGGTGCATTGAATGGGGTGAATGGCCACATAAATCCAGATTGAGGCCCCTGGGTAGTTCCAAAGTCCTGATTGGGTAAACAAATCCCAATAGCGACATTTTATGACCAGAAAATTCAGCACCTTGCACTTTCATCTACACAAGGAAACAGTCGACCCTCACGGCATTTAGAAAGAGTGTTATACAGTCACTTGATAAGAAGAGATTTTTAATTACTTATTTATAACACATAAAAGGATTGAAGGCGTGAAGGTGGCGGAGAGGCTGCTTTATGAGGATCAGATATTTCTACATGTTGGTGTGAGTGTTTACTCATGTGTACATAAGTATGAGATTCCAAGATATGATTAACAGCAGAGTGCTACAGACGCTGCCTCCCCTCAGCAGAGCAATTACGCAACCATACATTCTCTTTTAGAGGATCATGTGATCTCTCACACAAATCAAATTAATATTTTGCAGAGTGAGACATCTCGGGTTGAACACAATCCATTCGAGGACACGTTGACCGGAAATATTAAATTTTTCCATAAGGAACAACAGAAATAATACATTTGACAGGAAAACCGTCACTGTAAAATCTTAAAGTTGTGTTTGTTGTTTTGTTTCTAAAGAGATTAAATATGTTTGAAGGTAAGTACTGAAAACGTGCAAAGACTGAGACTGCTAAATATTTAGCACAGAATTGTTGAGCTATAGTTTAAAACTTACAGCATCCCAGCTGGCCGGATTTTTGAGCAGGGCTAAAAACTTGCCCTGTGACGAAAGCGGGCTGGGCTGTACACTTTCTGGCCTCCCACACTACATAACTCATGAGAACCGTCAATGGTTATTCAGTGGAATGATGATATAATATACATAATATATATAATAATAATAATAATGGCCCAGTTCTAGCACCACTAAATTGTGCAGTTAGCCATCAAGCTATGCCTACAACCCAAAAAAATGCATCTTCCCTAAAGTGTTTCTGTTTTTTACTAAAACACACACACACACACACACACACAGGTACAGAGTAATTCCGTTGATGCTCGCTGAACTCATGGAACTATTCTTCAAAGTTTTGTGTGACTTGAGAATATTTTGGACAAATTCTGAACTGTATCACCTCAAGGCAGTTAGATGTTGGAGGTAAACATGAAGCCAGTGAGAAGATCAATAAATCCCCCAGGTTAAAGACCATGAAACTTAGAATAGTTATTTTCTTCATTTTTGACTTGAGTTTTTCATTTCCTTACGTGACAAAAGAGCTGGCCAGGAGGCCGACCAAGCCGACGGCAGCTCCACCCACGGCAGTAACTCTGCATCCGAGAATATCTGTGAAGACGCTTACAATGGGTGAGCAGAGGAAGATCATCCCCATGGAGAGGGAGCCCACCCATGCTGCAGGTCAGAGAGAGAGGGAGAGAGAAAAAAAAAATAGTATTGAAAAGTATTAGTAAACCACACAGATTGTCCTTTCACATCCCCTATATACAACTCTAATTCCAATGAAGTTGGGACGTTGTGTTTAACAAATAAAAACAGAATACCACGCTGGAGAGACTACGTCTCTCGGGTGGCCTGGGAACTCCTCGGGATCCCCTCGGAAGAGCTGGAGAAAGTGGCTGGGGAGAGGGAAGTCGGGGCGTCCCTGCTAAAGCTACTGCCCCCGCGACCCGACCTCGGATAAGCGGTAGAACATGGATGGATGGATGGAAAAACAGAATACAATGATTTGCAAATCATGATCGACCTATATTTAAATTTAATACACTACAAAGACAAGATATTTAATGTAGAAACTGATAAACTTGATTGTTTTTAATCAAATAATCATTAACTTGGAATTTTATGGCTGCAACACGTTCCAAAAAAGCTGGGACAGGGTCATTTGTACCACTGTGTTACATCACCTTTTCTTTTAAAAATATTCAATAAACGTTTGGGAACTGAGGACACTAATTGTTGAAGCTTTGTAGGTGGAATTCTTTCCCATTCTTGCTTGATGTACAGATTCAGCTGTTCAACAGTCTGGGGTCTCCATTGTCGTATTTTACCCTTCATAATGCGCCACACATTTTCAATGGGAGACAGGTCTGGACTGCAGGCAGGCTAGTCTAGTACCCGCACTCTTTTACTACGAAACCACGCTGTTGTAACACGTGCAGAATGTGGTTTGGCATTGTCTTGCTGAAATAAGCAGGGGCGTCAAAAGACGTTACTTGGATGGCAGCATATGTTTTTCCAAAACCTGTATGTACCTTTCAGCATTAATGGTGCCTTCACAGATGTGCAAGTTACCCATGCCATTGGCACTAACACAGCCCCATGCCATCACAGATGCTGGCTTTTGAACTTTGCGTCCATAACAGTCCGGATGGTTCTTTTCCTCTTTGGCCCTGAGGACACGACGTCCACAATTTCCAAAAACTATTTGAAATGTGCACTCGTCAGACCACAGAACACTTTTCCACTTTGCATTAGTCCATCTTAGATGAGTTCGGGCCCAGAGAAGCCGGCGGCGTTTCTGGGTGTTGGTGATAAATGGCTTTTGCTTTGCATAGTAGAGTTTCAAGTTGCACTTACGGATGAAGCGCTGAACTGTATTTACTGACATTGGTTTTCTGAAGTGTTCCTGAGCCCATGTGGTGATATCCTTTACACATTGTCGGTTTTTGATGCAGTTCAGTCACGGGCATTCAATGTTGGTTGTCGGCCTTGCCGCTTACATGCAGTGATTTCTCCAGATTCTCTGAACCCATCCATCCATCCATTTTCTGAGCCGCTTCTCCTCACTAGGGTCGCGGGCGTGCTGGAGCCTATCCCAGCTGTCATCGGGCAGGAGGCCGGGTACACCCTGAACTGGTTGCCAGCCAATCGCAGGGCACATACAAACAAACAACCATTCGCACTCACAGTCACACCTACGGGCAATTTAGAGTCACCAATTAATGCATGTTTTTGGGATGTGGTAGGAAACCGGAGTGCCCGGAGAAAACCCACGCAGGCACGGGGAGAACATGCAAACTCCACACGGGCGGGGACGGGGATTGAACCCCGCACCTCAGAACTGTGAGGCTGACGCTCTAACCAGTCGGCCACCGTGCCGCCGATTCTCTGAATCTTTTGACGATATTATGGACCATAGATGATGAAATCCCTAAATTCCTTGCAATTGTGCGTAGAGGAACATTGTACTTAAACTGACTAGTTTCTCACGCACTTGTTCACAAAGAGGTGAACCTCGCCCCATCTTTGCTTGTGAATGACTGAGCAACTCAGGGAAGCTCCTTTTCTACCCAATCATGGCACCCACCTGTTCCCAATTAGCCAGTTCACCTGTGGGATGTTCCAAACAGGTGTTTGATGAGCATTCCTCAACTTTCTCAGTCTTTTTTTGCCACCTGTCCCAGCTTTTTTGGAACGCGTTGCAGCTATAAAATTCAAAGTTAATGCTTATTTGCTAAAAACAATCAAGTTTATCAGTTTGAACATTAAATATCTTGTCTTTGTCGTGTATTCAATTAAATATAGGTTGAACATGATTTGCAATGGATGTATTCTGTTTCTATTTATGTTTAACACAACATCCCAACTTCATTGGAATTGTAAATCTGGGAAGGCGAAAAAGAAAAAAAATGCTGTATTAGCGGAATGTCTCTTCTCAATCTGATCAATTACTGCAAATACACAGACATAATCGAATTAATTTACTCCGGTCAACCCACAGACCATGTCTGAGATGTTTGTTATGATTGTTCCTCCTAGGGCAAGTTGTTTCCATGTCATTTAAGAGAGATTTGTCAACCGAGTCAACGGGAAGACACATTTAGGGACAGGAAGGAGTGATCAGGAAAAAAACTATGGCCGGATTCTGAAGTATCACGATGCAATGAAGATACCAAGCAACCCCACAGTATAACTTTAAATAGCACAACGGCAGGCAGAGGAGTTCAGGATAGATAGATGCTCTGTCACAGGCCGGACATGCTAGTAATGTCTCCATATGACCATTTGGAACCTAATGGTTTTTGTTAAGTACAGTATATGAACAAATACAACACATTGCCATTCAATCTACAGAAACTGAAAAGGGAAGATCATGGGAAAATGTGTATTGAAAGAATTAAGGAAATAAGAGTGCACTTCTTGGCTGCAACAAGCAGAGGTCCTGTTGAATTAGTCACACATTTATAGTACTGGTCTAAATAATAGCTGCAGTTATCCAGCAGACCTGCTCTATGGCATGACTCGTTCATGTCACATTATTCTGCTCAAAACACCGGAAGCCAAACAAGAGTCCAGAAGAAATATATCAGATGCCATTGAAAATGTTAGAAAAATAACAAATTGATTACCTGATCTTTAATATTTCCTATTGGGAATTTATACGGCGGGCGACTGGTTAGAGCGTCTGCCTCACAGTTCTGAGGACTGGGGTTCAATCCCCGGCCCCGCCTGTGTGGAGTTTGCATGTTCTCCCCGTCCCTGCGTGGGTTTTCTCCGGTTTCCTCCCACATCCCAAAAACATGCATCTTCGATTAATTGACAACTCTAAATTGCCCGTAGGTGTGTATGTGAGTGCGAATGGTTGTTTGTTTGTATGTGCCCTTCGATTGGCTGGCAACTGGTTCAGGGTGTATCCCGAGTCCAAAAGAATCTGTTATTACTGCATTAGGATACTTTTACTCGTAAAATAAAAGTGAAATATTGAACTAACAAATTTAATATGTGACCTTGATGGTTGTAATTTGTATAAAGTACCTGAAAACCTATACTTGAATAAAAGTACAAGTATCTTAACAGAAAATAACTTGCGTAGAAGTTTACTTGTGGAGCCTTGTAGACTAATTACTTGAGTAAAAGTCAAAGTATCTGACATTTGCTGTACTTAATTATCAATAGTAATTTCCCGATGTTACATGTTCTATAAAGTCTTGGAATTATTCCAAAAAGTGACTGATTAGAATTTTGGTTACATTTTGATTTTAATTTTATTGTTACTTATTTAGTTTACTTCAGTGTTATAGTTCAAGATCTGCGTGTCGGTTACTAAGTGAACTTAGCCTGGCCATCCATGCGACGCTGGCGTCTGCTAGCAGCCACTCGCTAACGGCGTGCCCATATAAAGACATCCTGATTATCAGAGTCTCAATTTCATGGTCTCCCGCTACCGCTATCCCTGCCACATGAGTCAGGCAGGCCTATTGTTCCTTTGTACGCCACGGCTCAGGCATAAGTATTTGTACTCCGTTACAAGATCGGTGAATTGTGTTTTTGGTTAAAAAAATAATAATAATAATAATAATTGTGATCAACTAAAGCTGACAAGCACAAGCTTCTGTTGAGATATTCTATTCTTGCTACTCGTTGCCCATTAGTTTCGAGAATATGTGCATTTTATCAGTGAAGATGTCACAATTTATAGTCTCTGGTCATACAGAGTGTGAATAATTTTCACATTCACACTCTAATTTTCACTTGCATACAAGAGTGAAATGCTGCACCAGAGGTGTTGTAAGGGGGAGCAGTCTGTTAACACCAGAAGATGGGTCAGTTATATAAAACAAATACCTGCGATACGCTCAGTTTTCCATAAGAGAAAGTGTTAGTTGCCTGTGCCTTTAAGCAAGCGTCACTTGTACTTAAAACTGTGAACGTAAGAAACAAATACAGGAAACTGTCACTTCTCTTTTTCACGCATGGTCAGCACGTTTTGGGAGAAAATACCGCTGTCATAGGCAGCAGTGGAAATGGAATACAGAAAAATGCAGGCAGACATGTTCTGCCATTTGACCATACAGGTGACTGGTTCCAAAGCACGTTTTGCCTGGAGAACTTTTCAGTGCCCACTGATTTTTTGCAACTCTGTACCAGACAACAGCAGAAATGGTAGAATGACAAAACAAGTGACAGGTACAGGCCTGCACATGCACAAAGGAGCGATAGGAAAAAAAACATGTTTTCCTCAATTCTGAGGCGAGGTCAGGGAAAACCTGTGAGAAAAAAAGGAGCAGCTGTAGTCAGAATGTGTTGGCCCATCTGATTTTTACTTGAGTAACAGGAGAGCCGTGTGTCAGGTTACTGTGTTATTGCTGGATGAAGCAATCCGCATACAGTACTCCTATTGGAAAGTGGGTTGAATTAAAAAGGTGGAATCCATTCAAATTGAGTCACAAATTTACAGATTTAAAAATAATTTTACTACTGTGGTAACTAGTGGTCTTTGGTGACAACTGTAATCAACTTAATCCCTAACTTTGATTTACCCCTAACCTGGAAAACATCAAACGCCATGAATACTGTCGCTCTTATTAAAACTAAGACAATCTTGAGGCGACCGAGAACACCGTGGAGGAGCACAATGATGGTAATAGACCCTTTAAATCAAAGTGTAGGAGAGGAGAACGTAAGTGGACAAAAACTAAACTCCAAATTGACTATGACCTCTACAGAGAAAGCTTTTGTAATTGTAACCAAGAGTTAGGGCTAGACAAGCAACACCAGTTTCCTAAATCTCTTAAAGTAGCTGCCATTAAGCCGCTTCTAAAAAAAAAATAGAACGCTGGACGCTTCCATGTTAGCAAGCTATAGACCCATCTCAAATCTCCCTCTCATAGCGAAGATTGTTGAGAAAGTTATTTTTAATCAACTCAGCAATTTCTTGAACTTAAATGGACTTTTTGACTAATTTCAATCAGGTTTTCGAACTCATCACAGTACAGAACCTGTTCTTATCAAAGTGCTAAATGATATAAGGTTGAATACTGACTCGGGAATGGTGTCAATTCTGGTCCTGGTGGACCTCAGTGCGGCTTTTGATACGGTAGATCATAATGTACTGCTGAACAGGTTGGAAACGTAGGTAGAACTAAATGGAACAGTCCTTAAATGGTTCAGGTCCTACCTGGCGGAAAGGAGTCATTTTGTAACCATTGGAAATGTTCAATCTTATCGAATGGTAATGCCCTATGGGGTCCCTCAAGAGTCAGTTCTTGCACCCCTCCTGTTCAACCTGTATGTGCTACACTTGGGTCAAATTCTTCAGAACTTTAAATTTGGATTATCATAGCTATGCAGATGACACACAGTTATATCTAGCAGTGTCTCCAGATGACTACAGTTCAATTGAGATGTTGTGTCACTGTCTAAAACAGACAAATCACTGGATGAGCCAACAGTTTCTTCAATTAAACCACAACAAAACTAAGATAATTGTTTTGGGCAATAAAGAAAAGAGGATTGCTATTAGTAAATACCTGGAGTCACTCTCTTTAAAAACCAAAGACATAGTCCGAAAGCTTGGTGTACTAATAGATTCCGACCTGACTTTCAACAGTCATATCAAATCAATTACTAAAACTGCCTTCTACCAAGAACATATCCAGAGTGAAGGCTTGCATGTGGCAAGTAGACCAGGAGAAGCTCATCCATGCTTTTATCTCAAGTAGACTTGATTATTGTAATGGTCTTCTGACTGGACTCCCCAAAAAGAGCATTAAACAGCTGCAACTCATTCAGAATGCCACAGGTCGGGTTCTGACCAGAACAAAGAGGTCAGAGCATATTACTCCAATTCTAAAGTCTTTACACTGGCTCCCAGTCACCTTTAGAAAACATTTTAAAGTTCTGCTACTGGTCTATAAACTAAATGGTTTAGGTCCTGAATGCAGGAAAGAAATGTTAATGGGATATAAACCCAGTAGGGCTCGGAGATCGACAGACTCGGTCGGGTCAAATAGTGGAGACAGAGTCCAAAGCAAACATGGTAAAGCCGCATTTAGCTATTATGCTGCACACAAATTCAATAAGTTGTTGGCAACAAGTGACGTCAGCCCCAAGTGTGAATGTTTTTAAGTCCAGGTTAAAAACTATATTTTTTTCCTCATGCTTTTTAGAGCATTTCCACTTTTAAATGATATTTCTTGCACTGTACACTGTTTTAATTCTACTTTTATTTTGCTTTGTTTTAAATGTTTGTCAGCTGTTTTTTTTCTATTTGTTATTAAACGCTTTTAATCATGTAAAGCACATTGAGTTACCTTGAGTAAGAAATGTGCTAGATAAATACATTTGCTTTGCTTAACTTCCAATGGCTAGCTCCCAGTTAGTTTCAAATAAACAACCTTTACCATTTTACTCTACAGTGTTTGACTGTTGAGAAAGTACATTTCATTTACAACTTTGTGGCTTAAAACATGAGTGGAATCTCCAAACAATAGGGAATGAAAATTAACCAAAGTCCTAAAAAAAAAAAAAAAAACATTTAAACTTCAACGGCTGCCTTTATTTTTTGCTTTTTGTATTTTTCTTTTGTAATGCCACCACGGAAGGCTGCCAATGACTATAAAGAGAATTATGATGACAATCATGAGGATTCATGATGACCACTGGACAGGAAATGAAACTTACTGCAACACAACTAAAGGAGTACGACACACCCCTCCAGGATGTGTCCCCATTATTATTTTTCATTTTATTTTACCAATTAGCCACACGGTTGGCTGTTTGATACATGCATTTCTGTCCATGCTGCTCAGTACAGTACAATTGTTTGACAAAGAATACAGTGGGAAGAACTGAATGTACACCGCACTGAGCTGTATTTTTTCAAGGCGACTTGCCACCCTTTTTACATTCACTGTGTGTTTCAAGTTTCCAAAGGGCGCTTAAACGTTGTACGGTTACATTCTTTTTACACTTATGGCCAGTTAAGGCAACCCTGTAACAGATTTTTGCCATTTCCATGATTTTCTATTGAACAGTTTTTTTTTTTTTTTTTTTTAAAACAACCATAAATTAAAGATCGACCAGTATCCTAGAACAGACTGTGGTTGGCTTTAAGAGGTTGCACTTTATTGAATTTCATAACAATACTTCCAAATGCTAAAAAAGTCAGTATACAGGGGATGGAAGTCAATGGAAAGCAAATTAATAATATAAAGTTATACATTTTTTGTACGAGACAACAAATCTTAAGGCTCGCCCTTACTAAATACAGACAGTGATCCATCAGCCTAAATCTGTACAAACTGTGTGCATAACCTTCATTTTGGTAGTCATTTTGTTCACTGCAGTCAAGGAAAGTCAAATTGAATGCGGTACACTTCTCAAATGGGGATATCATCCTACTTTTAGCTATGTAATGTAATATAATAAATATGAAGACTCCATGAAAGACTACAGGAAATTGCTATTATTGTTTCATCTGCTTTTACTCCTGCAAAATCATTTACGCTTCAGACAAAGAGGAATTCTAAATTGAAAAACTGTAATACAAGGATTCCCTCTATGCAAATGACATCCGCCATTCACCCTGAGCCCTACTTACCTGGTTAACAGACAAGTCAGTTGCCCTATATACTGGTCTACTATTGAAATTGCTGGAAGCAATTCAGCTCTGAACCCAGTCACCCGCAAAGACTGAACTGCAAATGGCAACAATTGTAAGGAAGTAATTAATAAGATTGTATCAATATCAATGCCATTGTCGATTCTGCTTATCGATCCAATTCCTTATCAATTATCTTAATGATTCCTGAACAGTTTTATGAGAGGCAAAAAAAAAGCACAGTTTAAACTGCAAGCCGTCAAGTTACACGGAGGAACATGGGAATCGAGCAGCCGCAGCCGCGAGAGAATTCAAGATCAACGAATCCATGGTTCGCAAGTGGAGGAAGCAGGAAAACGAGCTTCGCCAAGTCAAGAAGACGAAGCTGAGTTTCCGCGGGAAAAAAAACTAAACAAAACGCGGAAACAAGGGGAGGTGGCCCGAGTTGGAAGACCAACTTGAGCAATGAATTTATGAGCAAAGAACAGCCAGGAGAAGAGTCTCTACAGTCACCATTCGACTGAGGGCAATAACTCGGAGTTCGCAATCATTCCGGGAGGCTTGACGAACCGCTGGACATCCGTGTAAACAGGCGGCGTGGGAGCCATGGATGACAGATGGCGAACACAGCTTGACGAAGACTAGGAGGCAGCGCCGGGCGAGTTACGCCACAATTTGGGACTGGATTGTGGATGCTTGGGCTAACGTGTCTGCTTGCACTGCTGTTCGAGCGTTCGTAAAAGCCGGCATCATTTCTGAGGAGCCGCACGGCAACGAGACTGACTCCGATGAGTACGAGAGGGAACCTGCGTGTTTGATTGAGAACTTGCCCAGCTGTTCATTTCGGATACAGAACATGAGGACTTTGATGGATTTGTGGATGAGGATGGATAAAAAAATAACGTCAGTACATTGTTAAATACTTCAATAAAGTACAACGGAACTCAGTTTTGCTCCCGCTGCCTTTTTAAAAACATTGTTTTAGCGCGCATGCATGTTACCGTATGTTTTAAGCTAGCGTATGTTTTACCATGCTAGCGCCCAATAATACACAGATGCACATTGTGTATGTGTTCAATACAGAAATAGACCCCGTAACTGAGACTGCGCCTTTTAATGCGGAGCACCTTATGGTGGTGAAAACACGGTAGTTCTACAAAGTTTTTCACACCAAATTGTATTTTTTTTCAAAATGATGTCTGCACAATACTTTTTCTAGCATGAAGCAGGGTCTGACGTTAAGCCTTTTTGAGTGGTGGCCCTATAGGGCCACCATGAGCCAAGTTGTTGTGGCCCTTTCAGAACCTGTACTGGCCCCGTACATTCATGATATAATACTAGGGCTGTCACGCGTTAACTCATGATTAATCACCCAAAAATTATCGCATTAATCATCTATAATGAGGCTTCAGTATCACCCAAAAAAATTAAAAAAAAATAAATACATTAAAAAAGCCTATATAGGGAGAAGGGACACCCTGGAGAGATTTCTTCATATAACTAATACATTTTTGTTTTGGTAATCACTTACTAAAAACAATAAATCAGACTAGCATTGCCAAACACAAAAAAATCCTGATGATTTACCTTCACTTTGTGAATGAATTCACAGTCGTCGCAAGCTGCTCGGTGAGGTATCTATTAACTAAAGTCAATAGAAAAACTAACGGACAGGCATTAATTGGCGTGCAAGACCTTTTTTCTGCTTCGATAAATACACAGCTTGTCCGTGACAGAATATTCTTATAATATGTAAACCAAGGGTAATCTGTGCTTCATATGATTCCAGCCAACTTCAATTTAGTATATGAGCTTACGTAATAGCTATAAATATAAAACTGTTTTTGGCTTACTGAAGCCTACCCATTCTTGATCATATTGCAATATCCTTGTGCTCCCTCACGTTTACCCTTGTGATTTTTTGGTTTACAAAAGAACTACAAAGCATGCAATTGGTTAACATCTTGTCCAGTAAATACTGACTTGCTTTTTTGCAGTCAGGTGAAAAATATTTTCACTTCTTATGGTTGGGATGTTCTTCCTTCCGTTTTAAAAAGACCATCCGGTTATGTGGTACACCAGGACAAGTGTGAAGGCCCACTGACAGCACAAAATAAGTTCTTCCTTGAAAGTAAGTACAACCCCAATTCCAATGAAGTTGGGACGTTGTGTTACACATAAATGAAAACAGAATACAATGATTTGCAAATCATGTTCGACCTATATTTAATTGAATACACTACAAAGATAATTTATGTTCAAACTGATAAACTTCATTGTTTTTAGCAAATAATCATTAACTTAGAATTTTATGGCTGCAACATGTTCCAAAAAAGCTGGGACAGGGTCATGTTTACCACTGTGTTACATCACCTTTTCTTTTAACAACATTCAATAAACGTTTGGGAACTGAGGACACAATTGTTGAAGCTTTGTAGGTGGAATTCTTTCCCATTCTTGTTTGATTTACAGCTTCAGCTGTTCAACAGTCCGGGGTCTCCGTTGTCATATTTTACACTTCATAATGCGACACACATTTTCAAAGTGAGACAGGTCTGGACTGCAGGCAGGCAGGCCAGTCTAGTACCCGCACTACTATGAAACCACGTGCAGAGTGTGGTTTGGCATCGTCTTGCTGAAATAAGCAGGAAGGGGGGGGGTCCATGAAAAAGACGTTGCTTGGATGGCAGCATATGTTTCTCCAAAACCTGTAATGTACCTTTCAGCATTAATGGTGCCTTCACAGATGTGTAAGTTACCCATGCCATTGGCACTAGCACAGCCCCATACCATCACAGATGCTGGCTTTTGAACTTTGTGTCCATAACAGTCCGGATGGTTCTTTTCCTCTTTGGCCCGGAGGACACGACGTCCACAATTTCCAAAAACAATTTGAAATGCGGACTCGTCGGACCACAGAACACTTTTCCACTTTCCATCAGTCCATCTTAGATGAGCTCGGGCCCAGAGAAGCCGGTGGCGTTTCTGGGTGTTGTTGATAAATGGCTTTTGCTTTGCATAGTAGAGTTTCAAGTTGCACTTACGGATGTAGCGCCGAACTGTAATAACTGACACTGGTTTTCCTGAGCCCATGTGGTGATATACTTTACACATTGATGTCGGTTTTTGATGCAGTGTTGCCTGAGGGATCAAAGGTCACGGGCATTCAATGTTGGTTTTCGGCCTTGCCGCTTACATGCAGTGATTTCTCCAGATTCTCTGAACCTTTTGATGATATTATGGACCGTAGGTGCTCACTCACCTTACTATTATTGTCATCAGATTAGTGGAAAGCGTCTTTCAGTGTCTTGAGAAGCCCTATATAAATGTAATGTATTATGATGATGATGATGATGATGAAATAAAAAGCTATAATAAGAGACACAGACGGAATGATATGCATGTGTACGTATATACATTTATTATAAATAGGTGTGCTTGTTTTCATGTGCTTGACTGACTCAACATTAGCCGTTAGCTTGAAGAAACGGCTGCTCGTGACAGCTATCCCAGCGAAAATGTCAGGACTTGCAGGTAAAATCACTCATGAGTATGTTCACTGCGTAGTACGTCGTTCCTTGCGCAAACGAATCACTCATCGTAATAGTACATCGCTCCTTTGCCGATCACAAACGAAGAAGTTCAATGAACGACTCACTCGTTTCCAACGGATCGCGAAGGATAAGTTCAACCGACGAATCACTCTTCAGTTCCTCAGTACACCAGTACATTCAGTTCACTTAAGTCCCTCCCCTGAACAAATCACTCTTCAGTACACCGGCAGTACATTAGTTCACTTAAGTCCCTCACCTGAATGAATCACTCTTCAGTACACCAGTTCACCGAATGAATCACTCAGTTCACTTAAGTCCCTCCCCTGAACGAATAACTCACTCTTCAGTTCTCCAGTACATTCAGTCCACTTAAGTCCCTCCCCTGCCTGCACGGGATTTCCTGATCCTGGCTGCTCATTGGTCATTCGCCGAAGTGAGTGACAACGCTGGCGAATTGCAAATCACATGGCAGTACGTTTAATGAAGTCCCACCCCCACTTGCATTTTGGCTGCTCATTGGTCATTCGCCGAAGATTCAGAAGTGAGTGACAAAACGCTTCAGCAGTTCCATTTCCGCTCCCAGCCGGCTCGCTCGCCTCACGGCGGTGGGCGCGGGCAAGCTAAAAGAACAAAATCATTTCATAAACGGATTTAATTCAGTTCGTTCACTATAAAGATTCGTTCTTCTGAACGAAATGCTCGCAAACGAAACAACACTATTCTGCACGCGTCGACAATTTGTGCCGTGTCGCATAGGGGCCACGTGGCCCAATGCGGGCGCGGGAGTATAAAGAAGCCTTTAACAGGTCATGTGAAAAATGAACACAAGACAAAACCTAAGTCTCACTTTACACCTAAACCAAATTGCTTGAGGAGTTTTTGCATCTTCTACAACACACAATCTACACACACACACACACTATCTATTTTCGCAGTGTTAAGTGGATCCAGAGAACCAGATTGAGGGTAAATAGATATTTTAAACATAAAAGTGTAGCCTGTACCTTAGTAAATTATTGTCATTATATCCCATGTTCTATTCTTAGTTCAAACTTCTACCCTTTCAGAAAGTGTTACTTTTACTGTGCAGTTTCTTATGGTCTAACAACCAATGCGGTCCATGTATTTATGAACAGCAGTTGCTCCCAAATCACAAAGATCCTAGTCAGTACCCCCCTCAGGGCCTCGCAGTGTTACAGACACACATTTAACATTTAATGGACCATATAGCGCTGCAATCTTTCTTGCATCAAATGCTTGCAGAAGTTGTAAGTCATTTATAGCAGCCCGTTTCATTGGCTGGGGGGGGAGGCAAGACCACTAATTTTCATATGCTTACAACACAAGTTCCAATATATGGCCCTCGTGTGTTTTTGGGTTTCACAAAGCAGGAAGTGAAAGCCTGCGAGGGGAACTGTGATTTATGACTGTGCAAAAAAGTCGGAAAACCCGATCAAAAGCATGCTTGGTATTGGTTCTGACTGCAGAGGAAACGAAATGTCCATATGTAAAACGTTAAATGGGAATGTTGTGGCCTGTGTCAGAGGGAACAGAATGCGGTGGTTAGGCCTTGAACGTCAAAGATTGGCGGGATTGCTGTGCAACCCTCTTCTTTAAATGCTTAGTTGAGAGAAAGAAAAAAAACATTTCAGACCCCCGTGTTGTAATATCATTCCTCTATATCGTATTGTTTCAGCTTCATATTTCAATTGTTCCTTAATTCAAGAGCAGAATTATTGTTAGGTTCTGTCTTCTTTACAGTTTCGCTAAAGACAATACAATGTATCCAATGTTCTCTCTCTCTCTCTCTCTCTCTCTTAAAATACCATCATGTGGCTCGATCAAATACTAGTATGAATAGTGGTTGAGTTTTTTCCCTATTGTTTGATGATTCACTGCCAAAAGCAGACACGTTTGCTTTTCTACCTGGCAGACAGTCTGTCAAACAGTTGCCTGAGAATAAGGCCTTGAAAAGCCATTTGCTGGGAGTTCTCATATCTCTTGCGTGGTGGTCTGATGGTTTGTGTTATGCGCAGGAGGCTAAACAATTGGCCCGCCTGTTGGCACTGAAGTGATGGTCTGCCTCCAACATGTTTAACTTTTCCGTGCTTTATCGCTCAACGGCCTTCACAGAAACACGGTACAAGCACGTCAATCATTAACCAGATTTGAGCAAAGTTTGTTTGTTGATTTCAAATCTGAAATGGTTTCGCTGAGCAGCTGTTAAGAGTCCAATAGAATAGTACAGCTTGTGAGTCTTAGCAGCGATACGTTAAAAAGATCATATTTATGAAAAGAATGTTTGGTTTTGAGTACATACTACTTCCACACATTTAGCTATATACAGTGGATATAAAATGACTACAGTGCTGTGAAAAAGTATTGGCCCCTTCTCAACTTCTTATATTTTTGCAGTTTCCCAACTTTAATGCTTAAGATCATCAAACAAATGTAAAGATCAGATCAATCTAACCCAAGTCAACTTAAAATGCTGTTTTTAAATGGCAATTTCATTGATTGAGGTAAAAAAAAAAAAAACTATTCAAAGTTACCTGGCCGTGTGTGAAATAGTAATTAACCCCCTTGTGAAATCATGACTTAATTGGTTTGGTAACATCGGTTTGGCGAAGGACCCCCGAAAATGCCACCTACGAAGAGACGCGCTTACGAAGCACGGTTTAAACTGCAAGCTATCGGTTACGCGGCGGAACATGGGAATCGAGCAGCCGCAGCCGCGAGAGAATTCAAGATCAACGAATCCATGGTTCGCAAGTGGAGGAAGCAGGAAAACAATAAGGCCCCCTAGAGGTCATTCATGTTTGACCTTTTGTCTAAAATGCTAGAGATTAATTTTGAAGATACTCATTATACAGTACACAAGTATTATACAGTAAATGACCAAGTCATTTCAATACACATTGCTCCATCTTGTGATCAGTTATGTTTTTTTTTTTTTTTGTTTTTTTTTTTTTTTTAAACTTGCTGATCGGCCCCAAAAATCCTGATCATGTACTTGAATCCAATTAAAATGCGGTGGTATGACCTTAAAAAGGCCGTTCACGCTCGAAAACCCTCCATTTTTGCTGAATTCAAACAATTCTGAAAGGAAGAGTGAACCAAAATATCTCCACACAGATGTGAAAGACTCATTGCCTGTTATAGAAAACGCTTGATTTTAGTTGTTTCTGCTGAGGATGGCCCGACCAGTTATTAGGTTTAGGGGGCCATTACTTTTTGCACACAGGGCCTGGTGACTTTGAAGTTGTTGTTTTTTTCCCCCCCCTTAATAAATGAAATTACTATTTAAAAACAGCCTTTTAAGTTCACTTGGTTTATATTTGTATGATATTTGCATTTTTTGATGGATGGATGATCAGAAGCATTAAAGTGGGGATAATTTGCAAAAATATAAGAACTTTTAATGAGTTTGAATGTAATTGGATCATTCGGAAGACAGCAACATCCCCAGTTATCCCTTAGTTTATTTTTACTTCCCCACTCAAAAAAAATTTGATACTGAAATATTTTCTTTTTTTTTTTTTTTTTTTTCCCCCCATTCATGCCAGTAAAACACGTCAGTACAGGTTACGGGAAATTACTCAAACATGGCAATCCGAAACTGTTCCAAGCCTCATTTCGGTCCAAAGGTCTTTGGCTTCCCCAACATTTGAAGTCAGGCCGACTTATCGAAAGCGGCTCCCAAATTCCCACAAGGGGAGAACCAGAGTCCTGTACAGGGATACGAAAGGCTACTGACTTTGACCTTTGTTAGGCGCATCTATGGGCTGAGCCACTCCACCCCAGTGTTACTCATTGCTATTGGTTGATTCAGATTTGCAGTTTCGTGGACATAGTTTTGGCAACAGATGATACACTGTGTGAGAATAGAGACACTGACAAGCTTGCAATTTAAATTGCTTGATTATTATTGCAATCAGTGAACAAAACTAAAAATGTATCTTGACTGAGAGAGTCCTATATATGTGTTATTACATCCACCAAGGATATAGTTTTCACTGTCTATTTTCATTACCCAAAAAAATTTGAGAATAGATTGGTTGGTTATTATTTATTGCAGCATGTAACCCTCTCTGTATCCCCACACAGTGAAAGGTTGAATATCTGTGTCTGTATAGCGACTAACTAACTGTGCTGATATGCTATCATATTGTTTCAATGCTTAATAGCCATGTATTAGAAGTTTGACTCCCTCAAGGAAAAGCGAATTAGGGGCCTTTCTAAGCTTGAGTTGAGGGTCGAGACTAATTGGCTAAATTCTTTTTCCATGGTAAATAAGTCCAAGGCCATTTTTGTTGCACATTATCTTCTCCTTCTCAGTGTATGTCCAGCGATGCAATCGAGCGGAAACGCCGAAAGAAAAATAGTACGCCCCACCGTGTCATATTTAAAAAGGTACTGTATGTCTGACCCACTGAGGAGATGAGAACGTATGCAAGTACAACTAAGGTTCATTTCCGCTGAGGCGCATGCGTCAACAGCAGAATGAAGGGTTCCAGAATCATATAAAAATGGAGTATTGTGTATTAAATGGGCTTATGCGAACCAGCAAGGAGAAATTTATAGTGAAAGAGGCACGCAAAAGGTGCTACCCTACTGGAGCTGGGTGATATAGATCAAGTGTATGTTCTGTGTTTTTTTTTTATTCACCGTGCTGGAATTGTTTACCAATTCAAAACTAAACCCATCCTAAACATGAACAATGTTATAATCTCTAAGAAACACTACCAAACTGCAGTTCTCTGAGCAAAAATCCAACAGTTATTTTTTTTTTTTTTATCGCTGTCGTTTCAGATATACATGTGCTCTCTGTGAGGCAAAAATACCAATGTCAGAGGATGAAAATGCCCCATGGGAGGATTTATGACATTTAGGCCTATGTGGGCTCTCAACCGGATCTTCAAGAGAACAGCGGGCCCTCACTCAACTTTTCACCGCCACCCTTGGAACTTTCTGTATGAAATGTAACCTCAAACCTCCTTTAAGGAACAAACCCCCCGGATTTCAAGATTTGAAATATACTAAGTCATAACTCATTTCTTTAACAAATACATTTTAAAAAAAAAAAAGGTCATCGATTTTCCTCTGCAAATAAACTTAGTACTCATATTAGACTTGATAATTCCCTAGTCAAAAATAATATGGATTGGGGTAAATGACTTGGACTTTAGATGCAACAATATTCATACCAACGAGACCTTGTCATGCTACAAAGACAGAAGCAATTTATCTTCCGGTGACATGACTGAGGAATGCAAAGTCTCACCAACAAAGGGTATAAATAATGTCTGATGATAAAGCAAAGAAAGGGGGGGGGGGGCGGAGGGGGGGGAGGTGAACTGGTTAACAAAAAAGACTTGAACTGCTTCAGTTTGTTTCTAAATCACCCTGAACTGAATGAGCTTGACAGTGTGACTTGTGATGGAACAGCTGAAAGACATTAGTGAGGATGGTGTTAGCAGACACATTCCCACAAAGCTTACAAATTGTTTTTCACCCTTAATAAAATCATTTGGAACGGTCCAAACCTTCGAAAATATACTGTATCATGTATCGCGGTAAAAAAAAAAGCAACATAAGACATTTGTACATGACCCCCCCCCCCCCCCCCCCGATTTTGTCGATTTTGCCTCAACTAGTTTGTTATACCTATAAAAAAACAAACAAACAAAAAATTAAAAAATTAAAAAGCTGATGTCAACTACAGGAAGATGAGACAATCCAACATTATTCTGATCCATATCATAAATAATAAAAAGTTTATTTTTTGGGTCAAACACTGTTTTGTTTCTTTCCAGCAGAAGTCTAGCTCGATTTTTTTTTTTTTTTTTTTAATACGACCAAAACTAAAAACGACATTTCAACTTCAAATGATAAATGAGTAGTAAGAGGACTAGTTCAAATGTGCAGTAGAATGTAAGTTTAAGGCACAGCGGTATAGCGCCAGATTTAAACTTGCTTTTCACTAATGACATCAATAGTGACAAAAAAAGAGGAGTGGAACATTGCAGTCATGACCTTTTTTCATCAATCTTGCTGCCAAAACTAAGTTTCAAGGTTTAGAGTTACATTTTGAGGGGGCATGAATTATCTTTTTCCAATGAGAATTGATCAAATCACAATATGCTAACATTCGGTCTTCGAACATAAAGCAAGACAGCAACAGTAGACAAAGTGCGAAGGGAGACTGATGAGGATTTTACATATTGCCCTGTGGTCAGAGCGAGACAACTTTTCTAATGGGAACTGCTAAAATGCAAACATGGCAACAGTTGCTCGGTTCACATAAGGCAAGATGGCAACATAAGTAAAGAAAACACTCGGGCAAACCCGTAAGGATTACACGTATTTCTACTCCACGTGGCACTAAATTCAAATCCTAATGAGTGTATTTCCTGGTTTCAAGGGGAATAACAATTACAATCTAAATGGTATTTGCCATGAAAGTCTCAACATTTGAAACTGCATGCATACATACATACAGTATGTCCACAATTTCACCGAGCTCTAGGCAATAGGACTGAATTGTGTGGGCGGGAGGTGATTTATTTTATTTTCGGAGCTTTTGGAGGTCACACTCCGGCATGCACAAGCCCTCTCAAACATATTCAATCAACACTATGAAACCCAATTTCTATAATAACAGGGTAGTGGTAAAACATTCTCCACTCTGTAGTTGAATAAGGCAACCAAATATTAAAGACACAGCATCTAAGGCTATGTTCACACCGCAGATCAATTTCGATTTTTTTTTGCAGAATGTGAAATGGATCCGATTTTTTTCTTCATGTCAGTGTGAACAGTACAAATCCGATTTCTTTCATATCCCGCCCAGGCCTCGCTCAACATGTGGCTACAAATTGGGTATGTGATGCAAATGCTTTGGAACACTCCTGTGGCGCTCATCCGACCTACACTTCACTAAAAAGCGACAAATGTCACAATTGTTCAATAAAAACAGACACGCCACAAAAGCAACGGCGGACGAAGGAGCGGAAAACAGTCAGTAGCGAAAAGATGCTTTCGAACTGTTGGCTCCAGTAACACAAAATCCTTGAAATTGCCACAAATGTGTCACGATGAGACCTATGCAAGGGGCCGTATTTCCGCCTAGTGTTTGTGCACATGTGCAACGTGATGTGCCGTTTTGTGCGCATGCGTGTACCGTCACAGACTCATTCCGTCCACAGTAGAAACCCACCCATCCATTTTCCATACCGCTTTATCCTCACAAGGGTCGCGGGGCACAGTGGAAACCACTTTTGGTTTTTTGTATTGTGAACGACAACATAAAAAGATCAGATTGAACAAACTATCCCAATTGGGCATCATACCCTGCAGTGTGAGCATAGCCAAAAGTATGATCCAGCAGTTTTACCACAAGAAAATTGCACCACAGTACGCTTCTGTAAAAGCTTTATTTTTTTTTTTATACAACTTTTGTATTAGATTTTGTTAAGACTGTACATGGCAGACAGCTGTTCCCCAAGCCTTCACAACATAGAAAGGTTTTGAACGTTTTTGGTAAGAGTTACATAAGCGAGGTTTAAGTCCAACTTTCCAAATTACCCAAAGTCCCTCAGCTGTTTCAGCTTAACTTGAGGGAAGACACCAATCATTATGACAGAGGGCCAGTGAAACTCTGGCAATTGAAGGAAAGGCTTAGTCTGTGTGTGCGCACACGAGCACTATAGTTGCAGTACTCTGAATTAGGTAACAATTCCAGTATTAAAAAAACGTAACACCACTACAGTTTTTAAAAACTGCACAATTACAGACGTGCTTCAAATAAAGACTTGACAGTGTCAGCCAGTAACGCAGTTTAAGACGGCAATTTTTTTGACTTGAGTTCGTTGTCGCATTTCTGTGGGGCCAATTATGTATTACTCGTGCACTCACTGTAGTTGTCTCGCCGTGCTGCACTATTTGCATATAGTGGCCACTCATGCCAGAGTAGCATCTGCTCCATTTGCACACTGATTGAGGAGTATCCGTAACATTTGCACAACCATTGTCCCAGATTATCGCACTACTCGTCACTTTAAACCGCATACACTCCTTGAAGTCTCAGCGCTCTTTGCACAATGGTCATTGCACCGGACTATTGCGATATTAGTCATTCGAACTGCTCTAAGTGCTAGAGGACTCTGCATCTTTTTGCACAATTGTTTTTTGTTTTTTGTCAATGTCTTTATGTCTCCAAAGTGTTCTGTAAATTGACTGTCTGTTGTACTAGAGCGGCTCCAACTACCGGAGACAAATTCCTTGTGTGTTTTGGACATACTTGGCAAATAAAGATGATTCTGATTCTGATCAAACACCTGTTTGGAACATCCCACAGGTGAGCAGGCTAATTGGGAACAGGTGGGTGCCATGATTGGCTATAAAAGGAGCTTCCCTGAATTGCTCAGTCATTCACAAGCAAAGATGGGGCGAGGTTCACCTCTTTGTGAACAAGTCCTTGAGAAAATAGTCAAACAGTTTAAGGACAATGTTCCTCAACGTACAATTGCAAGGAATTTAGGGATTTCATCATCTCCGGTCCATATCATCATCAAAAGGTTCAGAGAATCTGGAGAAATCACTGCATGTCAGCGGCAAGGCCGAAAACCAACATTGAATGCCTGTGACCTTCGATCCCTCACTGCAAAAGCCATTTATCAACAACACCCAGAAACACCGCCGGCTTCTCTGGGCCAGAGCTCATCTAAGATGGACTAATGCAAAGTGGAAAAGTGTTATGTGGTCCAACGAGTCCACATTTCAAATTGTTTTTGGAAATCGTGGACGTCGTGTCCTCCGGGCCAAAGAGGAAAAGAACCATCCGGACTGTTATGGACGCAAAGTTCAAAAGCCAGCATCTGTGATGGTATGGGGCTGTGTTAGTGCCAATGGCATGGGTAACTTACACATCTGTGAAGGCACCATTAATGCTGAAAGGTAGATATAGGTTCTGGAGCAACATATGCTGCCATCCAAGCAACATCTTTTCCATGGACGCCCCTGCTTATTTCAGCAACACAATGCCAAACCACATTCTGCACGTGTTAAAACAGCGTGACTTCGTAGTAAAAGAGTGAGAGTACTAGACTGGCCTGCCTGTAGTCCAGACCTGTCTCCCATTGAAAATATGTGGCAAAATAGCAATATCATGACAAATCGCATCATTGTCTTTGACTGCAAGTATCAATACACAACCATCACAATATTTACATTGTCGCTGTATGTATGATTTTGCCAAGTATGTGATTGAGCACAATGAAGGTGGTGTCACAAGAATGAAAGAACAGTAATGTAATTAATTACGAAGACTCCAAGGGCCTGATTTATTCAAGGTTTGAGTCTAAAAACGGATGCAAACTTGTGCTCGTGCAAACACATGAAGCTGATCTACTAACTTGGTATACACAGGATTGCATCAGTCAAACGCTAAATTGTCACACAGTTCATTTTTCAAAATAGGTGAATTTTGCACGCGCAATGTGAGTTAACAAACCCGAGACGAATTGCGATGACTTATTTTGCGTCTGAAAGGCAGGTGCAAAACAGCATGCAATGCATTGTGCAAGCAAGATGGAAGGGAGTGGGGAAAACTATTCCACCCATCCTTCCACTCTCAATAGGCTACTGCTTATCCTGTTCAGCGGTGCTGGGTGCTGCCTATCCCAGCTGACTTCCGGCAAAAGGCGGACTACACCCTGAACTGGTTGCCAGTCAGTGGCAGGGCACCTACAGACACTGACAACCATTCACACCATCACCGAGTAGGGACTGAACCAACACTACCTGCAACCAAGTCAGGCAAATGTACCACTACACCATCAATGACTGGATAACTTCTCCGCTCATGTAAACATTTCTGAAATTCCAGAAACGAAGATTTAGTTTTAAGCGCAATGTTACACATGATGGACAGATATATCCAATTCAGGTGCAATCAGTAAGTTACATCAGACAAAACGTGGCTTCGATGCAGTTGTTGTTTTCACCAAAATTACTGGAGCGATAGATTTCTTTTCTGCAACTCACTAACATGCTTGTTTGCCTCTTCCAGTAACACTTCCATGTAACTTAAACTACAGCGCTGTGAAAAAGTATTTGCCCCCTTCTCAAACTCAGTGGGTTTTGCCTTGGAACTCTGCCATGGATGCCATTTTTTCCCAGTCACTTCTTTCTTGTTGAGTCATGAACACTGACCTTAACTGAGGCAGGGAAGGCCTGCAGTTCTTCAGATGTTGTCCTGGGTTCCTTTGTAACCTCCTGGATGAGTCGTCGCTGTGCTCTTGGGGTAATTTTTGTAGGCTGGCCACTCCTGGAAAGGTTCGCCACTGTTTCATGATTTCGCAGTGTGTCGATAATGGCGCTCACCGTGGTTCGGTGGGGTCCTAAACCTTTAGAAATGGCTTCGTAACCCGCTCCAGGCTGATAAATGTCAGATACTTGATTTCACATCAGCTCTTAAATTTCTTTGGATTGTGACTTTTTTTGCAGTTTTTTTCAGATCATTTGGCCAAATCTGAAAATCTGAGGTTGGCTATCTATCTTTGCATGGTATCTGCAGGTTGGTATTATCGGTGGTGATGCAGAACACAGCGTAATATTAGATTCCTAGTCTTCCTTTAGTAGTCGTGGTGGGAAATAGGCCAATTCAGAATGTTTGTAAACAATAGGATACTAGCTAGTGGCAGAACTACCGCTGAACACCATCATACAAAACAGCTACGTCATGGTGAAGTAGTGGTTAGCACATCCACCTCAGAGTTCGGAGGTTGGGGGTTTGAGCGTCCTGTGTGAAGTTTGCATGACCTCCCTATGCTTGCGCGGGTTTTCTCCTCCGAAAAAAATTAAAACGAACAAACCTGCTCTAAAAACTGATTCAAACTAACAATTTGAAAAAGAAAAGTCAAAATGAAATAAAAACCAAATATAATGGAAAATCAATCATAGCCTTATTTCGCAGATAACTGGGCGATACCCTGTCTAACTGGTAGTATGCTCGCCTAGGCGACACCTACCATGACCAAGGTTAAGGCATGTCATTCATTCCTATCTCCCGAATGAATGAGCCAGTCGCTCACTCAATGGGCAATGCATGTTAATTATGTCTGAACTTTCACCAAGTCTACTTGTGAATCGGTTTACCTCTTGAAATGTAAATTACAGCCGGCGTTAAGTCTCCCATCCAAGCGGTTTACCTCACACAGCATCTTCACACATTCATACAGGTGGTAATGCTTGGATCACACCTCAAAACAAAATTGTTCTCTCGCTATGGGCACTATGTCAAACTACTGCCATAAGTCAGAACACTGGCAACACTACACGACATACAGTATGTTACAAAAATCACCGGATCCCACTTTTTACGATCATTTGGGCTAATCTTGTCAAATCAAGCTGTCGGGGGGGGGGGGGGGGGGGGGGCATGACCGGAAAACGTGTCAACGCTACAAGATATAACCGTTACCATAGCAACAACAACAATGGAGAAAGAGGTGCTAAATTTGATTGCGAAAATGTTTTGTGTTTAAAAAAAATAATAATTTTAAAATAAAAAAATTTAAAAAAACGTGTGGTGTCATCCTTGGGTGCTCCGGAGACAATGGTTTGGGCTGTCCATTCTTCAAGAGCTTGGTGACATTCGCATACTTTTAATACACTTTAGTTAGTTAAGGTTTTCAAGATTTCCAGATGGATGTGGAGAATTTATGTCAATTTAAAATGATGTCTAATAAGTTGTTTTATAAAAAGGTACATACAGTTCATAGATCTACTGTGATCTGTTAAGTTGCAACTGTAAATGATAACACTGATTCATAATATTTATTACACTTATTTTTGGATGACATTTCAGATTGCTCATATGAGTTGAAACAAAATAATAATCAATAAATGTGAATATTTTCCCAAATGTAGTTGTAATTATTTGCACCTTAATTTTTTTTTTTTTTTAAATAAATAAAAATAGGGAAAAAAATGTTTTTGGGGGTGTTTTTTTTTACAGCTTATTCGGCCATGGATATACTAGTCCGGCCCAATTGAGATCAAATTGGGGTGAACATGGCCCACGGACTAAAATGAGTTTGACACCCCTGTACGACATGGAAGATATAAAAAATAAAAATAAAATTCAATTTAAAAAAAAATGTAACATGCTAGACTTTTCAACAATGCCAAAGTGTTGATCGTGTATTATGTCACAATACAAGGAGTTTTTGTCGTTCCCGACAAAATACGTCAGGGCAAATTGAGCCAACAAGGTGGCTAAAAATCTTGTAGTCTGAGCCACTCATAAAGAAGGCTAGCAGCCACTTGCAGACACACATTCCCCTCTAAACTGGACACTTCCCATATGAAGAAAATCATTCATTGCAACCATTTACCCTTTTTAACTAATCCCGCTTGCCTTGCTCAAATGACATGGAAGGGCTTGCTTGTGATTAGTGGCACCAGAGAAAAGAAGAATTTGTGATATCATGGGGAATTGTCATATCGCTCCGCCCATTCATCACCAATTGCACATAAAAGATGCAATTGTCAGGCTTTTGATCAGAATGACACGAATGCCACATCATTGCTGAGCTCCCCTCAAAATGCATAGGGGGGGGGGGGGGAGAGAAAAAGCGTTTGGTTTGAACAGGCTAAGTAATGCAAATTGTGGACTTGGGGGGGGGGAGAGAAAAAGCGTTTGGTTTGAACAGGCTAAGTAATGCAAATTGTGGACTTGAATTGAACAGGAATTACTGAGCAATAACACGCATTTAATTCATTAATACACATGATTTAGGCACTGGAAGGACCTGTTCTGGTTTCACATATCGCTAAATTATAATTAACTCCTCACCACGGTACCAAGTGGTGACGCGTACAAAAACCGGAATTGAAAGCAAATAAAAGTATGCGCACATTTAAGTGCCTGGGGATACTTTGCCAACCGCTTAAAGCAGAATTTGTACAGAGCTGCTTGCTCGTTTTTACGATAGTGAGGATAAGCGGTATCATCGTTTATTTATGGTAGGACAACATTGTACACGCATCCGCTGAGGTTTATGTATGCGTTGTTTGAAGGGCCGCCGACTAACAAACGCATGTGATGTCCCGCAAGTCAAATGGAACGAGCACGCTTGCCTCGCACCAGGAAACGACCAGGAGATGTCGAACTGGCTAGCGGACTTCTTCCAGCGACCGCGGTAGTCGGTTAACGCTTAAAAAAATAAATAATAAATAAATACAATTTTATATATATATATATATATATATATATAAAACATTTGATTTAAAAAAAAAAAAACAAAAAAAAAAAAAACGACATTTTATTAATTTCACCGAGTTGACGATGCCAAATTTTGTTGGCCGTAAACGTAACATGGCCGCACAGTGTCGCTTTCATGGCAAGTCAATCAAGAAAGGGTTCCCCGAATGGTTTTTTTTAACTACAACTAGCCCAAAGGGAAGCCCCAAACACTATCTTCATTCAAATGACAAAAAGGAACAATGTCTGTCTGGTGGTAGGAAATAGGAGCTGAACGTTTTCGTCGCCGTGGCTCCCTCACCTGTCCTGAAGCGGAGGTCGTCGTCGTGCTCGGAGCCGAACTCCCGCAGCAGGGACAGGAAGAGGATCCCGAAGGCGTTCTGGATCCCGAACACCGAGCCGTTGCACCACATGGAAGCCAGCATGACCACCCATCCCCAGCCGCCCTCCGGGTGGACAAACGTGGACTCGGCGCTTTGCTCGGGGACGCTCACCTGGCTGTCCCCGTTCTCTTTCTTCTCCAGCTCCCCATCGGCTTGTTTCTCGCCGGCCAGGACCTGGAGGACTTCGGGCGCCTCATCGCCATCCGTGACGATCGTCCCTTGTGCCATTGTTTGCCCGTCAACTAGTCAATTCGAAGTTGAAAGCGAACGACGATGACTTTTAAGATGCGGCGATATGAAACGTGTCTTTCAGGTGTTTCGGGGAGGAACGGCATCCGCGGCTGAAGCTGCAGCTGCCGAGGTCAGGATATTTTCACGTCTACTCCAACTGTCAAGATTGGGCTGCTCTGGCAATATTATAAATAGCATGCGCGGCGGGGCGGAGCTTCGGGGCATCCTGCCGCTGATTGGACAAAGACGTGGAGCCGGAACGAATAAGCGAGCCGCGGTGTCGTCAAGTTACAGTGGCACACAATCTGGAGGGGTTTTGTCTGAAGCAGGAAGGAGGCGTTACATTGTAAAGAGGCGTAACCAAACCAAGAGGCGTAACTACGTAAAATGACGTCGGCGTGGGCGTCATGCATTAGCCAATAGTATTGTGGAAGAGAGCAAGGGTAAACATGGCGGATCAGACTGTAAGTGGCAATTGATTTCATCGAATGACGTCATTTTAATATACATGGACGAAGCTTCAACTGGCGCTCACGTGTACGTACATTAAATGGCACCATAGAAATTAGTATGCCTAACTTGTAAATGGTGAATCCACCGTAACGCTGTTATTCCGAGCATGGTCTAATTGAGTAATGCAACAGCACGAAGTTTACTCCATAACGTTAGGGTTTCACTTTTCCCTTGTACTGTAACAATAAATAACAACAGTTTTGGTTGTGATTACCTTTTACCTTTGGGTGAGACGAACGTTAAGAATATGTATACGAGCACGATTACTTTTGTTTTGATTTTTGTTGCATTCACAGGTACATCAGGCACACTCTTTATTTAGGTACTTGGCACAATCAGCCAGTGATAGTCACACATGAATGTCATCACTACTGTGTAGAACTGGTGGGCAAACACAACCTTAGACTGAATGGCAGAAGTCCTGTCCCAACTCCAACATTGTTCTGAGCGTCAAGGTCACTAACTTCTTACTGAACAAAAGTACTCAGTTGGGGAGAAGGAGACTCTGGCCTGTGTTTGGGCTTGTGAAAGGTGACACATGTACCTGTATGGATGGCACTTTACTCTACGGTTTGACTACCAGCCTCTTACAGCCTTACTGGCTCCGACTGGCTTGTCCTGCACCAGACACCAACCGAGACCCCTTGGAACAGGGACTGGTCCTCATGCTGCACGCGCCCCTCCAAGCTGTCGTCTCACTGCATGAACTCCAGGCAGCATCCGCTCAGGACCCTACATTGACCCAGCTCTGCGCTTTCATTCGTGAGGGTTGGCCCGTGAAGGTGTCAGAAGAGCTGGCACCCGGGGTCAAGGGCGAGCGAGCTCTTGTGCTGGGATGACGTCTGTGTGGCTCGGGGGCTTTGTACAGTGGTCCCAAACGCCTTGAGGCCCTGTGTTCTTACCACGGTCCATGAGGGCCACCTGAAGCAACACTGCAGGGGCCTGGTTTGGTGGCCGGGCATCAACAGAGATGTGGAAACCATGGCGAAGGACTGTACATCGTGCCTCACCAGCAGAGCTGGGTAGTAATGCGTTACATTTACTCAAGTAACATTTTCGATAAACTGTACTTGCTAGAGTACTTTAAATGCAGCATACTTTTTTTCCTTTTACTTTAGTATTTATGTGAATACGGATCGATACTTTTACTCCGTTACAATGATCGTCATGCCGTTCGCTACTCTTATTTATCCATTCTTGCGTGTGCGCGTCTATTTTTAGACTCCATCTTCGACTTCCGCAAAGGGCGCCCGTTGCGCCAATCACTAATGTCATTTGACTCCAATTCACCAATCAGACAACACAAGGCAGTCACATGACTATGCACGTAGCGTTCGCGAGCCAATCAAAATGACCTATTCTGGGGAGGGGAAATCAGCAGCGCAAGCGTGCTTACTTTGCAGACTCCAAAAATAAAACAGTTTTGTCATGCAGCTCTTAAATTGTGACTGCCCAAACTAGGATATTTCAGCCCACTTCTAATTGAAGAAAACACCTTGCGGTAAGTAGCAGATGTTTCTATCGTTTTGGCATGGGATGTGGCAACATTAACCCTATCTGATGATGTCGCACACACAATCACTAAGTCTGGTCAGCAAACAGCTTCTTCGTGAAGTCATTTAAGTGAATAAAGTAAATATTTGGATGACTACTTTTTAGAGAGTACTCTTACTTAAGTACAATATTTGGCTACTCTACCCACCTCTGTTCACCAGTGGCAAGATCAGCCAAGCTCCACCTCCTCCTCTACAACCGCTGCCATGGCCATCCACCCCATGGACCCACATCCAGCTGGACATCTGTTGTGAGCTCCGTGCCATACCTCAACACCAGCGATTCTTCCCGGTGTCATACGACCTCCACCCTAGGTGGCACGAGGTTCTGCCTGACGGATCCGTCAGGACCGAAGTCGTCACAGACTTCCTGTCCTCGCTGTTTGCACGCGGAGGTGTGCCTGATGTTATCATGACCGATAACGGGGCTCAGTTCATTCATTGGCGGACTTCGCTTTCTTTCATGGAAGTGAGGGGAGTGAAGCACATCGAGACGGCCTTGTATCACCCCCAGGCCAACGGCGGTGGGGAAAGATTCAACCGGACTCAAAAAACTGGACACTCTGTGTTCAGAGCACACCTGGCAGACGGCCTTCCCTTCTCTGCTGCACTACAAGCTACTCTGTTCCACCACAAAACAACCCCACATGCCACAACGGGAGCCTCCCTAGCCCTCCTCATACTGGGATGTGAAATGCAGGTTCCTCTCGACCACCTTCACCCGCCAACTGGGGCCACTCCAGAACCGGTGCCCTCCACGGCCAGCAGGATGGCGGATAAGCAGCGGTGACAGAAGCAGCGGTTTGACAGGAAGCGCCGGGTGAAACAGCCTGCACTTGTAGTGTCTGATTGGGTCCGTATTCGCCGGCCAAGCCACTCACACGAACTGAGGTCATTCTGGACAGCTCCAATCCAGATCACCGCCCAACTGGGACCGGCCTTTTTCCGTCTTGCCGACGGTTCACATTGACAGTGTCATCACAGCCTCCCTCGGAGAGACGGCCTGTGGCAGATCTGGACCACTTAGACATTGATTCCACATGGTGTCGGTGGTATCATTCTGCTCCGTGCATCACACACAGTCTTTGTTTTTGTTATGAATTAGCCCTAAGAAGGCTCCAAAGATGAGGAAGTTAAGGCGAGGAAGTCTGACAACTTCGCACATGTTGACTTGAGGGACGAGAGGGAATTGAAAACTCTGGACCTGCTGTATGCCAATGTGAAGGCAATTACAGACTAAGTAACTAATTTAATTTTCTTCGCTCCCTCCTCTGTGACCACAACTTGATGCGCCTTAAGACCACCAACAGGCCGCTGCTGAAACAGCAAGTAGCAAACGTCAGGACCGTGACAGTTTGGTCCAAAGACAGACAGGAGTGTTTCGATTTTTGGTTTTAAAGAGGTGCTTTTTTTGTTTTGTTTGTTTGTTTTGTTTTTAAATTTAAAAAAAAAAATGAATGTTTATCACTGCTGCAACCCCTGAATTTGGTTACTTCCTTCAGTGTGGCCAGCCCAAAGACCTTCCACTTCTATCCCTTTTGTTTTGCCGTCATTATCTTGCGGCATGATGAAAGATCTCCCACTTACTTCATGGATCTTTCTTTAAATTGCCTGACAAAAAGGTTTCTGTAGAGTTCTGAGTACATTATGCCGCTGCCATTATTATGTTGTTCCTCAATGAAGCTTGACGAGAGTCTTAGAAGAAGCCATGCAAGCCCAAGCTATGACATTACCTCGTTTCACAGATGAGCTTGTATGTTTGGGGTTATGAGCACATCCCTTAGCTTCCCGTCACTTTTGGTAAAGGTTCATTTGACTCATCAGTGTAGGCAACATTCTCCTATTTTGTTTTTCTCCCGATCAAGCCTCTATTTTCATACCCGTTTGACGTCTGTAACTAATTTAAATACATACATGCATACATACATTCATACATGAAGAATATTTGCCTGATTTCCAGTTTCCAAGTCTCATCACATAAAAAGTAACCTTTTTCAAGCACACACACACAAAAGAAATACTCCAATGACAATTTTCTTTCGACTTATTTCGGGTGGAAATTAGCTTGAAACAAGTGAAAATTGAAAAACAAGTTTAGTTTGAGGTTTATGAGTCTTATTTTAAGTGTAATCAGATTTACTTTTGACGAGAAATAAGACCAATATTCTCGGTAAAATGTTTTGTTTTTGCAGTGGAGGACATTTCTAATGGTTGTGCTGGCTTTTGGCCTCTGATTGCTTTTGTATCGCCTATCAGCTTCGCAATTGCTCTTTTTTTTCATCCATAGGCAGCTCTCTGGTCTTCATGTTGGTTACAACTGTAACTAGGGTTCCTTTCACACACAGGCAGAATATCCAAGTAACATCATGGCAGCCCACAAGCATGAAGACTTCACAACAACTTTATTTATGAAGCACTTTAAATTAAAGCTGTCAAAGTTAAAGCGTTAACTCAGATGAATCACACAATTTATTTTGACCACACACTCGTTTTTACCTTAACGGCGGACGGATATCTGAAACGCGAGGAGACGCTAACCGGTGTGCTCGGCGGCAAATTTTGCTTCGAAAGTCACCCCGCGTTTTCGAAAAAAAAAAGCAAAGGTAATTTGCATATAGTGCGGCGCTGAACTCTCTTTGCAATGAAGCACAACAATAGCATCTCAAAGCAAAATGTGGTACTATGTCTAAGTGTGGTATATTTGGCACCTGTGATTAATCACGATTAATTAAAATTCAAAAGTGTGCTGAGCTAAGCTGATTTAAGAAAATGTAGCGATCGACAGCCCAAGTTTAAATAACACCACGGCTGGAAACAAAGTAGTGTACACAGATAAGAATCAAACTTTAAGAAAAAAAAAAAAAAAAAGAAAAAAAAACTTCATTTAGTTTAATTCAGAAAAACAAAGACTAAAACAGATGCTGAGTCTTGAGCCGGGTTGAAAGCCAGAGAATAAAAATGGGTTTTAAGACAGGTTTTAAAAATGGACAGTGAGGGGGCTTCTCCGAGGCGCAGAGGAAGGTCATTCCATAATGTGGGACCACCTCCGAGCTTCAGCTTAGACCTCAGTACCTGAGGCACTGAGCAGGGGCGTCGGGATGGAGTAGCTCAGGGAGATAAGGCGGGGCAAGACCATTTAGAGCAGACACGACAAGCTGCCGGCCCGCGGGCCACTTCCGGCCCGCTCGGCAATTTCGTCCAGCCCGCGGGATCAATTTGAAGTCAGCGTGACAATGGCCCGCAACAACGGTATCAGCCAAACATGTGCACGTACGTCCATGACAAGCGTCGTCTTATTTGTATGAAATATACAGTACTCGGTGTCCGGGGGGTGCGGGGATATGACAAGCGGCCAATCAGGTACCAGTTTCAAAGGACTTCTTATTCGATCGGGAGGCAATGACGTCGATAGGAATACTTTTCAGATGGGGTGAGTTTTCATTAACATTATCTACGTTATGTTAGTGTTAATCTACATTTTGACAAAGATGCAAATGTTCCTCGTTGTGGGTACAGCGCAAATCTGACTGCAAAAATCACATTTTAAAGGATACGGGCACTATCGAAAAACTATATGGACATGATTCACAATTTTTATTCTTGTTTTCTGGGAAGTTTGAGGTAAATCTGACGATGTGCATGCTCTCTGTGTGTCCCATTGTTGGTTGTTTAAAGCATAGCATTACATTGACTGGCACTGAGAGACAATTTGACCAGGTATGGGAGACTGTACAGTCGACTCCTGTGACTTCAGATACAAATCTGAGACTTCAGGAAATACTTGACGCTATAGTAGAAGAAGAAAAATACAAATTAAAGCGAATGACTAAAAAGGCAGGTGAAACAACAACAAAGACGGTGGAAGACATGATGGCCTTAGGCTTCGGGAATGAACAACTGGTGACAATAGATGAGGCTGGCCTGACTAATATGACAACGTCTTTTCCTCTTATGGGTGGAAGAGAGGGACCAAAATATAAACCATGGACCATAAAGGAGATACAAATCTTAGCTGGCAGGCTAGCCTCCATTGAGGAGGGAGGAAAAGTGTGGTACGACAAAGTAAAAACCAGTACCCTAGGCTATGTTTTAGCGTTAGGAGACGTTAGGGCGCTGACGGGACTCCCTATTTGGAAAACAGAACAACTTGAAACACAAGCGTTCGGCGCTTATGCACCACAATTAACCCCAGACACACCCTTTGAAGGTGAAATAAAAACGAGATACCTCAAGACCATGGTGGAGTTGTTCCCAGTATCCACGGCCGCTTACAAATCGTTGGCTTTTGAGTGGGATGAGAAAGAAAACCCCATGATGTGGTGGTCAAAATGCGGAAATAGACACGTAGAAGTGACAGGAGAGAGACCCAATATTAGCCAACCTTCGGAACTCATTTTTCAAACTACAATACTAAATGCACTCCCAAAAGCTGTAAAAGATTAAATTGAGGACTGCCCAGGGGCATCAGAGCAAAACTGGGACCAATGGAAGGGAACAGTACTTCACTTTATGAAAAGATGGATAGATAAAAAGACTTCTGAAAACAGTGAGATAGAACAAGTGAACAGAAAACTTTGCTAAAACTGCAACTAGGTGCTGCCAGAGGAAATGTGTCAGAACAAAAAAAAAGAAAAGAAAAACCAGGCACAATCTGTCATGGCACCTCAGCTACTGTCGCAGGACCAGACGTGGGCCACTTTGCTACTACAGCAGTAGACTAGAGGGGGAGTCAGAGGAGGTTTCAGGGGTCAGATTCAATAAGATGCTTTGCATGTGGAAAAATTGGACACTTTGCACGTGTCTGTCGAGGCCCTGCTGGAGCACAGAGTAACCACAGTTGTTACGCCTGTGGGCAACTGTTGTCCCAACCTGCTGCCCAGAGGAAGTGGTGAAACAGCAGGACGAGGCAGGGGAAATGTGCCGAATGCACAGCGGACCCCAAAAAGTCCTAGGCTACCACCTAGTGGAGGTCATTGGGACCAACCACAAAATCCAGGAGGAGAAGGACTCTACCCTTAGGGGTGCCCCACGGATGAGGTGCAGTCCACGTCCGAACCGATGATCGAGATGACAATAAATGTAGAAAATCATCGATTCCTGGTTGATACAGGAGCTACACATTCAACTTGCATTGCTCCTCTTCCTGCGCCACAACATCAAAAGGCCATATCCGTGGTGGGGATGGCAGGCCTATCAATGACTGTACCCTTTTCTGCCCCTGTACCAGTGAACCTTGCTGATGAAGTATTTATGCATGAGTTCCTGATGCATCGGACTTGTCCTGTGAACCTACTTGGAAGAGACATTTTACAAAAATGTAATGCTGCCATTGTCTGTGCAGTACACGGACTTGATGGAACCAGATGGACTTCCAGATGGAACCATGCTGCCGGCCAAAGGAGACCTGCGTACACGTGCTGGCGTGTGTCCAACAAAAAACTGTGACTCCTGTTGCTGACATCTATTGGGGACTGCTCGACATGTGTCAAATAAATAACAGCGTGCTGCAGGCATTTCCGGAGTGGAAGCCGTGGATTGTGTCCTTGGGGCCATTCCTGCCACTCCCTGACCCTCCACATTGTACCTTGTTCTATGATAGAGAACACGATTTGATTTATCAACAATAATTTTTTGAAAAACTATCAGACACTCCCCTCCTTGAGCCGTCACCTTGTCTTGGTGGAGGGGTTTGTTTGTCCCAGTGATCCTAGGAGCTAAGTTGTCTGGGGCTTTATGCCCCTGGCAAGGTCACCCATGACAAACAGGTCCCAGGTGAGGGACCAGACAAAGCACGGCTCAAAGACCCCTAATGATGATGACAAACAATGGACTTCGTTTTCCCTTGCCCAGACGCAGGTCACCAGGGCCCCCCACTGGAGCCAGGCCTGGTGGTGGGGCTCGAAGGCGAGCGCCTGGTGGCCGGACCTGCACCCATGGGGACATGGGCACAGCCCGAAAGGGTAACGTGGGTCCCCCTTCCCATGGGCTCTCCGCCTGTGGGAGGGGCCATAGGGGTCGGGTGCAGTGTGAGCTGGTCGGTGGCTGAAGGCAGGGACCTTGGCAATCCGATCCTCGGCTGCAGAAGCTGGCTCGAGGGACGAGCCCGTGCTGGTGTGTGAGGTTGAGAAGTTCAGACGAGATATAGTCGGGCTAGCCTCCACATACGGCTTGGGCTCTAGTACTAGTCCTCTTGAGAGGGGTTGCACTCTCTTTCACTCTGGAGTTGCCCACAGCGAGAGGCGCGATCCGATCCCCGGCTACAGAAGCTGGCTCTAGGGACGTGGAATGTCACCTCTCTGGCAGAGCTGGTGTGTGAGGTCGAGAAATTCCGGCTAGATATAGTCGGACTCGACTCCACACACAGCTTGGGCTCTGGTACCAGTCCTCTCGAGAGGGGTTGGACTCTCTTCCACTCTGGAGTTGCCCACGGTGAGAGCCGGCGAGCAGGCGTGGGTATACTTATTCCCCCCCGGCTTGGTGCCTGTACGTTGGGGTTCACCCCGGTGGTCGAGAGGGTAGCCTCCCTCCGCCTTCGGGTGGGGGGGACGGGTCCTGACTGTTGTTTGTGCCTATGCCAACGGTGAGGGATGCCGTCAAGCTGAAGAAGGAGTCCTATCGGGCCTTTTTGGCCTGTGGGACTCCTGAGGCAGCTGGTGGGTACCGGCTGCGGAATGCAGCTCTGGTGGTCGCTGAAGCAAAAACTCGGGTATGGGAGAAGTTCGGTGAGGCCATGGAGAAAGACTTCCGGACGACTTCGAGGAAACTCTGGTACACCATCCGGCGTCTCAGGAGAGGAAAGCAGTGCACCACCAACACTGTGTATAGTGGGGATGGGGCGCTGCTGACCTCAACTCGGGACGTTGTGAGTCGGTGGGGAGACCTCCTCAATTCCATCCACACGCCTTCCCATGAGGAAGCAGAGTGTGGGTTCTCTGAGACGGGTTCTCCTATCTCTGGGTTTGTGGTCACCGAGGTAGTTAAAAAGCTCCTCGGTGGCAGGGCCCCGTGGGTAGATGAGATTCGCCCGGAGTTCCTTAAGGCTCTGGATGTTGTGGGGCTGTCCTGGTTGACACGCCTCTGCAACATCGCGTGGACATCGAGGACAGTGCCTCTGGATTGGCAGACTGGGGTGGTGGTCCCCCTTTTTAAGAAGGGGGACCGGAGGGTGTTTTCCAACTACAGGGGGATCACACTCCTCAGCCTCCCTGGTAAGGTCTATTCAGGGGTGCTGGATAGGAGGGTCCATCGGGAAGTCGAATCTCAGAATCAGGAGGAGCAATGTGATTTTCGTTCTGGCCGTGGAACAGTGGACCAGCTCTACACCCTCGGCAGGGTCCTCGAGGGTGCATGGGAGTTCGCCCAACCAGTCTACATGTGTTTTGTTGACTTGGAGAAGGCGTTCGACCGTGTCCCTCGGGGAGTCCTGTGGAGAGTGCTTCGGGATTATGGTGTACCGAACCCCCTGATACGGGCTGTTCGGTCCCTGTACGACCGGAGTCAGAGTTTGGTCCGCATATCCGGCAGTAAGTCGGACTCGTTCCCGGTGAGGGTTGGACTCCGCCAAGGCCGCCCTTTGTCACCGATTCTGTTCATAACCTTTATGGACAGAATTTTTAGGCACAGCCGAGGCGTAGAGGGGGTCCGGTTTGGTGGCCTCAGTATTGCATCTCTGCTTTTTGCAGATGATGTGGTTCTGTTGGCTTCATCAAGCCGTGACCTCCAACTCTCACTGGAGCAGTTCGCAGCCGCGTGCGAAGCGGCTGGGATGAGAATCAGCACCTCCAAATCTGAGACCGTGGTCCTCAGTCGGAAAAGGGTGCCGTGCCTTCTCCAGGTCGGGGATGAGATCCTGCCCCAAGTGGAGGAGTTCAACTATCTTGGGCTCTTGTTCACAGTGAGGGAAGAAAGGAACTGGAGATCGACAGGCGGATCGGTGCAGCATCTGCAGTGATGCCGACTTTGTATCGGTCCGTTGGGGTAAAGAAGGAACTAAGCCGAAAGGCGAAGCTCTCAATTTACCGGTCGATCTACGTTCCTACCCTCACCTATGGTCACGAGCTGTGGGTCGTGACCGAAAGAACAAGATGCCGGATACAAGCGGCCGAAATGAGTTTCCTTCCTTCCTCAGGATCTCAGAGTAGAGTCGCTGCTCCTCCACATCGAGAGGAGCCAGATGAGGTGGCTGGGGCATCTGATTCGGATGTCTCCCGGACGCCTCCCTGGTGAGGTGTTCCGGGCACATCCCACTGGGAGGAGACCCCGGGACGACCCAGGACACGCTAGAGAGACTACGTCCTTCGGCTGGCCTGGGAACGCCTCGGGATCCCCCCCGGAAGAGCTGGATGAAGTGGCTGGGGGGAGGGAAGTCTGGGCGTCCCTGCTGAAGCTACAGCCCCCGCGACCCGACCCGGATAAGCGGTAGAAAATGGATGGATGGATGGATGGACTATCAGACACTCATGGTATTTTACCAACTGATAGAATAGTGGTGGGACGAGAGAGTGTTGCGGCATTGGTTCACCTGATATCGGATTTATTGCCTTGGTTTAAAATGCCATTTTCTGCGCCTCACATTTCATTGGCACTTCATGCTGGCCATGCTGCTAAAGAATTGGGACCAATAGTCAAGCGTGCTCTACAAACTACTGACTGGCAGGACACCATGTTGCCTTCGGTACAGTACTCCGAACCAGAAAAAATGTATTCAATTTGGATTGCTAATAGTAACAGCGTAATTTGGGAACACCAGGTTTTGACCAGGCACCATGGGGCGGGGGGGGGGAATTTGAGAGATGAGATGAGTCATTTTCTGGCATTTACTTACAAAGGCCAACTATATTCATACAAAAGACTGCCTCAAGGTTTTGTTCTTTCACCAGGAATCTTTAATTACGGAAAAAAATGATTGACCTGCCTCTACCTGACGGTGTCGTGTTGATTCAATACGTTGATGACCTACTACTGGCTGCACCTGACACCACGACATGTTTGAAGGCAACTGAGAGTTTACTTCTGTACATTCACCAATTAGGTCTCAAAGTTTCCCAAACAAAATTGCAGTGTGCCAGACCAATTGTCTCCTTTTTGGGAAAAATCATTGCTCACTCCGGACTTTCTCCTTCACCCAAACACAGAGGTGCGATATTACATCATCCACGCCCGGAGACGGTCTCACAAATGTTGTCCTTTCTCGGATTAATTGGATACAGTCGAAGTTACATTCCTGCTTTTGCTGACAAAACTGCTCATCTTCGACAAATTGCGAAACGAGAAGGATTAAGAAATCTGTCGGCTAAACTCAATTGGACACACTAGAAAGAACTCTTCATACAAATTAAACAAGAATTAAGTCAAGCCATTGCTTTGGCACTTCCAAACTATAAACTACCGTTTCATTTGGACATTTCTAACAAAACTCATACTGCCGCTGCAGTATTGTACCAACTAGTATGGGGCGAAAGAAAGGTACTACTACACACTAGTGTTTTGTTCGAACCAATAGTAACTCCGGTTTCCTCCCACATCCCAAAAACATGCATGAATTGGAGACTCTAAATTGCCCGTAGGCGTGACTGTGAGTGCGAACGGTTGTTTGTTTGTATGTGCCCTGCGATTGGCTGGCAACCAGTTCAGGGTGTACCCCGCCTCCTGCCCGATGACAGCTGGGATAGGCTCCAGCACGCCCGCGACCCTAGTGAGGAGAAGCGGCTCAGAAAATGGATGGATGGATGGAATTATGTAGGAGTTTAGATTACTGAGGAATAATGGTTTTAATATGACTCCCCCATTTTTGATAACACCCAAGGCCAGAGATACCTTCTGCCAAACAGTCATATCGAAATCTTCTGCTGAACAGTCAGAACGAAACCTTCTGACGTGTATGAAAGGAGTTAGCTCAAATAAACGAGGTGTGTCATTCAGTGAATTTTTGGACAAAGAAAACGAACGCGCAAGGGACGATTGAAGGTTCCATGATCTATTGAACATTGACAATTTTATTACATCCTTAACAAAGGTCACGGGCATTCAATGTTGGTTTTCGGCCTTGCCGCTTACATGCCGTGCTTTCTCCAGATTCTCTGAACCTTTCGATGATATTATGGACCGAAGATGATGAAATCCCTAAATTCCTTGCAATTGTACGTTGAGGAACATTGTCCTTGAACTGTTCGAATATTTTCTCACACACTTGTTCACAAAGAGGTGAACCTCGCCCCATCTTTGCTTGTGAATGACTGAGCAATTCAGGAAAGCTCCTTTTATACCCAATCATGGCACCCACCTGTTTCCAATTAGCCTGTTCACCTGCGGGATGTTCCAACAGGTGTTTGATGAGCATTCCTCAACTTTTTTGCCACCTGTCCCAGCTGTTTGGGAACGTGTTTTGCAGCCGTGAAATTCTAAGTTAATGATTATTTGCTAAAAACGATCAAGTTTATCAGTTTGAACATTAAAGATCTTGTCTTTGTAGTGTATTCAATTAAATATAGGTTGAACATGATTTGCAAATCATTGCGTTCTGTTTTTATTTATGTTTAACACAACGTCCCAACTTCATTGGAATTGGGGTTGTATTACATTGTACTGTATTTGTGTCATTAAAAGTTTAGATACACTCACAATGGGCATGAGTGTCATACTAATGTTGGTCTTTCAGTCATTTCTTTTAATCGTTCTGTTCCCTGGATGGAATAATTGTACTCACCTGATCATGGTGGAGGGGTTTATATGTCCCAATGATCCTACGAGCTAAGTTACAGGGTTACCCAGGGCAAACAGGTCCTAGGTATGGGACCAGACAAAGCAACAACTCTCATATGAAGATGACCATGAATATTGAATTATCCCTTGCCTGGACACAGGTCACCAGGGCCCCCTCTCTCTAACCAGGCCTGGAACTGGGGCTCCATGGCAGGCATTGTGCATCTGCCTTGTCTATGCTTGGATTTGAAATGTATAAATAAAGCTGATTCGTCATATCTTAATAATTATGTCACATGCAAATCTGGAAGTTAATACTCAACAATTAATGCTTCTTTCTTTCAATGAAAGACTACCACACAAAGACTGAAAACCAAAGTGTTTATGACAAAATGTGCAATACAATGAAACCTAAGAAATCTCAAAAACATAGTAACAAAGGAACATTTTGCATGTTGTCACATGCAAAATCACAGCTGAGCGAGTTATGTCTGGGCCACAGAGTGTTCATAAAAACCTGATGCTGGACATGCTGTTGTACATGTGGGGCCAACTGCCACAGCTTGTGTATTCCAAAGTTCGCAATAACTTGAGACTGCATCTGAAAAATTAAATATGCAGTGTCAAGTTTTGTGATTACAAGTGGACTATTAGTGGCCAAATATTTATGCATGCGGCGTAAAGAGAAGACAAACTGTGAAAAGGCTATTTCTTTTAAAGATGCAAAACGGCTCGTTTTGGAAGGCAACGGTTAGCACATCCGCCTCACAGTGCTGAGGACCCGGGTTCAAATCCGGCCTTGCCTGTGTGGAGTTTGCATGTTCTCCCCGTGCCTGCGTGGGCTCTCTCCGGGTACTCCGGTTTCATCCCACATCCCAAAAAACATGCACGGTAGGTTAATTGAAGACTACGTTGTCCATAGGTGTGAATGTGAGCGCGAATAGTTGTTTGTTTCTATGTGCCCCGCAATTGGCTGGCGACCAGTTCAGGGCTAGGCTCCAGCGCGCCCGCAACCCTAGTGAGGATAAACGGTATGGAAAATGGATAGTGACGTTATGCCAAGATGGGCAACAATATGGCGCCCTCTCCTGTCACTGTCCAGACTTTGTTTTCTAGAAGTGAGCCACCTGACATTCATTTTTTGGGGGATACGAATCGTTGTATCCCCAAGCAGGTGGCACATTGTTATCCCATAATTCTTTTATTTTGTACAACAAAAGACATTTTCATAACCATCCGAATGAAAATGTTTCAGGTTGATGAAACACATTTCTACACTTTTTGATTGTTACTTTAAACTGATTGACAACAGAGGATATTTTTTTCCTTCCATAACAGTCATAAGGTAATCACTTGGGCTTGGAACCAGGCGGATTCCTGGTGGTGGAGGTGAAGCTATCCAGGTGAAGAAAACCGTATGGCGTTGCAGAGGTCAAAACCCGCGCATCCAGTTGTCCCGTCTCATACCTCAACTCTCCATTTTTGCCACTTTCGAAGACTCTCCATCCTGCTGCCCATCAACCACGCCCCCCTTCCTCTTCCGTAGACCCTTCATCTTCCGCGTCTGAAGCTTGGATAGATCCTGCTTCTGCATGTGCACCCGGCCAAACTTGGTGCCAAAGACATTGTGGGAAATATTCTTCTTCTTCTTGGGCTGTCACGAGTCAGGGAGGAAGAAATGAGCTTATATTTAAAAACAAATATGCCTGTCCGTTTAACATTACGAGAAACTTTCAGCCAACTTCATTATAAGTTCAACACGTCAACTCGTTATCCAACTCTCCACAAGCGTAGTTTTAAATGGCGCTTGAATTGATTCGATACGTCTTACCCGGTACAAACGTTCAGAGTTACAATCACCGTGCACAATACTAGATAGTACCTCACAAGTCGAATTCAGCAAGCGTCAAAGGATTAACTCTGAGGCTACATTTTGGCTTTCCCCCCCCCAACAGTAGCCTTAAGACCATCGCCGTATGTGAGGTCATGTGTTGTTACTCAAGAAGTCATTCCAGGCCAACTTAAACAGTATGTTTCCACCTGTGTTTTCACTTCCTACTATTAACAGTGGTTAACGCATTAACAGCTGGATGACTGCAACACACTAAGGAGGGCAATATTGCCTTTCCGTATTGGTGAGCAAACTTTTTTTGGTGTGTAGCACCGAACGATCTTCTACTGTATGTTCAACGCGTTGACGGTCAACATATTTGATGACATTTTCATGAAATGGGTAACCAAACAGGCACTAGATGTACCTTTAGAGCCTTGGGCTGCTTGTGAGATAACTTGTGCAAGTCGTCCGAAGCGAGATGTGTTCTTCTTAAAACAAAGTCCAATGACGGCCCAATCTCCTCCAGCTCAATGCGCGGTGTCCTGCAGCCCGACTTCTTCAACAAAGACCTGCAAAGATATTGGGTTGGAGAAGGGGAGACGCATAGAAATGAGCTTTTTATTGTTTGACACGAATAGTTGGGTATCTGTAGTGTAAACCGTGAAGTGGGAAGTTCTTGATCCTTGCGGTATTTTAATGAAAGGATGCCACAAATATGTTATTAAAACACCTGGGAACTGTTTTAAATAGTGAAAAAAAAAATGCATAATTGAACTTTGGCCGGCGGACAACCGGTTAGCAAATCTGCCTCACAGTTCTGGGGACCCGGGTTCAAATCCGGCCCCGCCTGTGTGGAGTTTGCATGTTCTCCCCGTGCCTGCGTGGGTTTTCTCCGGGGTGCTCCGGTTTCCTCCCACATCCCCAAAACATGCACGGTAGGTTAATTGAGTACTCTAAATTGCCCGTAGGTGTGAATGGTTGTTTGTTTGTATGTGCCCTGCGATTGGCTGGCCACCGGTTCAGGGTGTACCCCGCCTCTGGCCCAGAGTCACCTGGGATAGGCTCCAGCGCGCCAGGCAACCCTCGTGAGGACAAGTGGTACGGAAAAGGAACGAATGAAGTTTGACCAGGATCATGGGAAGGGTGTGGTTGAAGAAGATAAAGCTCATTTGTTCGATGGTTCTGTCATTCTGTCAAAAGGGAGGCCTTGTAAGAAAGTATCCTTGTGTGATGACTGGACCTGGAATGTGAGTTTCACCTGTAACTCCGCATGAATATTTTGCCATCCACAGCAGTGAAGTGCAGAACATGTTCTAAGCCTGCCAGTCGCACTGCAGACACAGAAGGACCCCTGAAGAAGTCTGGAAAACAAAAGCAGATGACAGTCCAAATCCATAGATGCATTATTATCTAGCAAATCTAACCTTGTGCGTTATGCGTGCGTACCAATGAGCAGACTCTTCAGACGTTTGTACTCGTTGTCCATATCGAAAGCCTCACCGGCAAACACAAGCATTGGTTTGGTCCCCTCAGGACATTTACTTATCTGCAAAAAAGGAAGCACACAGAAAGCGACTGACTAATCTTGATTCACTTTGATAATGCAAGACCGGGCATTCAGTAGACGTCACCATCATCATGATACTTCTAATGTGTTTCAGCCAGAAACAAGTTTAACTGATGCAGTTTGCGGGCTTCTCATACCCCAAATAAAAATTGCAGGACACTCCCCCACACATTTCAGAAGGGTCAAATTATTGGCACCCCGAAACAAAGGAGCTTCATACGCTACATACATACATACGTAAACGAGCTAAGGTTTTTTTTTGCTGCACACAGACGGACGGACGGACGAGACGGCGGTTCCGGTACAGGTGCCGTTTTGCATGTAGTGTTCACAAACGACGCTATCATGAACTGAGAAGCTGCTATAAGGTAGAATCCATGTATAAAATACCTTTATCTCACTCAGGGAGACATACTTCTCGATTCCCAGTTCAATCATATCCAGCACGTGGAAGTCAAATAGACGACCTGTAAAATAACAAAAGAAGACAATGACACTGATATCGAACCCAAAGTCATTCTCAATGACGGTCTTGTCATGTAATGGAGTACAACTACTTCATTACTGTGCTTAAGTCGAATTTTCACATTATCTGTGCTTTGTTATTAATATTTCTGTCAACTTTCGCTCCTGTAGATTTCCAAAATGTCGACTTTTACTCCGACACCTTTTTGCAAAGGTGTGTGGAGTCGTGTGTGAGAAAGCCAGAAATCGACTGACCAATGGTAAATGGACTGCACTTCATCAACACGACCAAAGTGCCCAAAGCGCTTTGAAAAAGCCTCACATTCACCCGTTCACACACACGCATATGGGCGGCTGCTGCCGTGCAAGGCGCTGCCAGGCCCCCGGGGGCAAATTAGGGTCCGGCGTCTTGCCCGAGGACAATTCGACACACGGACATTGAACCAACTGCCCTTCGGTCACCGGACGACCCGCTCTACCAACGGGCCACAGCCGCCCAGGAAATGAACATCACCAAAATAACCTATGCAGATGAGCTAAAGAACCATATGCCGACAACTCTGCGTCAGTGCAGTGTGGCCTGTAAGCAATCGCCAACTAACTACATGGGATCATCCCCTCAAGCGGAGTCCAACCATGGCCTGGATGGGTTCCATTGCAGATTTGAAAAGAACATTCGCACCCCATCGTCAACGGCCCACATCGCCGCTTTGACGGCCACGTCCGAGGATGCGAGTCGGCTGTTCGAGCGACTGAAGATCGAGGAGGCGCCCAGCTCTGATGGCGTCTTCCCATTTTGCCTGAAAGTCTGCACTGAAGAACTGGCTCCAGTTTGCACTCAGCTCGACAATAGATGTCTCGAACTAGGTCAAGTCCCATCCCGCTTCAATGCTCTATGGCATTGGACTTAAGTTAGTCAGATGGCGGATATCGGACCATCTGAGGATTTTGGGAACGACCCGGTTGTAAACGCCTACATTTACAGCGGCTCCGTCACTGCATACTGTAAGCGACGAGGCTCAAAGACTGTGCGATTCACCCCTAGATTAATTAATCCAAGGAAATCTGAGCTGTATTTCCTTGACTGAAACTTGTTTTTAACAATACCAAATATGAGGTTGTTGGGTCGTTTCTTGTTGTGGCACCCAAACAGAAACAGAGAGCAGTCCGTCTTCTTCGAGAAAAATTCCTAAAGAAAATGGAGAAATTCATGGGTGATAAAACTGCAAAACATTTTAGGTTCGACATGACAGTACTTGTGGCGTCATCTTGACTAACTAGTGATGTAGAGTCCTCAAAGGGCCTTGTGATGTTCTTCCTGAAAAGAAATGTCAGATTTCAAAGTAAAGTAAGATTACACACATAAGGATAATCGGGCAGAATTTGAGCATTTGCCTCCCTTCGGATCGAAGTCAGCAAGCCTGAATATCGGGATGCCTCTAAAGGATTATGCGACCGATTATTATAGGGTGTTGTTAAGAGGGACGTCTTTTCATCCCCGATTTGCGAAAACATCTTCAATGCTTACGATCGCAAATCCTTACGCGTGTGCTCAACACCGACTCTGGCCAAAATAGAGACTCTGCAAGCTGTTACCGGACACAAATAAGAGGCACAGCTGGTTGTGTCGAGTGTTTGTTTAGCGTGTCTCCAAAGTCATTCACCACAATACAAAATGACAAAGAAAACCGTTTGCAACCATGAGCCGGCTTCTTCTAGTTCTCCTTTGGCTAATAAATGTTCTGCTTTTTCTGGCAGTCTCGATGGCCTGTGGGAAGATGCTGCCTCTTACAGGTCAGTCCTGGTATTACGACACTCATGCGGTTTGAGGGAGGATAAAACTGGCGATGGAGATTTTGTTATGTGGTGTGCCGTGTTGGCCCTTTGGAGTACACCGCAAAATACGAGTAATCAGCACAGCTTTGCCAGTTTTGTTCCTCGTCATCTGTGGGCTCTCTCACATGTAACAAAACTGGTTGAATTGTTCAAAATCGGCATGTGTGAAGAGGAGAAAACAGGCTGCTCTGACTCATGCTCTGGAGATGCTTTTGAAGTAACCAAATAAGGACGGGATTTATATATGGTTTCAGGGCCCATGGAAACTGACTTCAATGGCATGACAAAAATAATCTGCCCAGTTGGAAGATTAATGATGTTTTTAAAGCATAGTTTGTAGGAAATAACTAACCACTATATCGTTTTGCCTAAATTAAAAAAAACAAAGTTGCATTGGTCGCATTTTGAAAAAGACACTTACTTTTTGTACAGCACAGCATTGGGCTTTTTCAGGGAATACTGAAAGAGAACAATGGAAGACTTGAACGCATTTTCAATGAGCTCCCCTGGCAGGTTGTTTTCACACAGAACTGACACTTTTACAGTGCTGTGAAGGCACATATGAATAACAGCATTTTCAGATTCAGACACCTGAAATGCATTCATATACCGTCTTTAAGACAGAGACAACTGGCAACTCGTGAACGTTTGTTTTCGAACGTGATTTCTGCTCAGCCCAACAACTGATGTCAACTGGCACCAGCGTCAAGGTACAGGGGAAACCTGATCTTAATCCGATGTCTAATAGCATTCCCTACCACTAGCGCAAGGGCCACCAACCTTTTTGAAACTGAGAACTACATAACTCTCAGATTCATCTTTTGATTTGAAACCCAAATGTCTTCAGTGTACAAGAAAAATAAAGGAATTGACCTCGCAGTTCAGATCAATGCAAACTAGAACTAGCAGACATTCCAACAGCTTCTTCCCTCTTGCCATCAACGTCTTAAACCGCTAACCTACAATTCCATGGCAACATGTCTTGAGTTCGTCGTCACATTTCTGTGGGGCCAATTATACATTACTCGTGCACTCACTATAGTAGTCTCGCCACGCTGCACTATTTGCATATCTATTTGCACATCTGTTGTTGACCAATACTGGCCACTCATGCCAGAGTGGCATCTGCTCCATTTGCACACTGTCTGAAGAGTATCTGCAACATTTGCACAATCAACATTGTCCCAGATTATCGCAGTACTCGCTTGACGTCTCGGCGCCCTTTGCACCGGACTATTGCAATATTAGTCATTCGAACTGCTCTAAGTGCTAGAGGACTCTGCATCTTTTTGCACAATTATAAAAAAAAAATAATAATAATGTACCGGCATTACCAGATAACGAGCAACCCTTTATTGCTCAGTGACTGTTTTTTTTTTTTTTGTCAATGTCTTTATGTCTAAAATGTTTTCTTTGTCAATTGACTGTCTGTTGTCGTACTAGAGCGGTTCCAATTATCGGAGACAAATTCCTTGTGTGTTTTTTGGTCATACTCTGCAAATAAAGATGATTCTGATCCTGAAAATTACCTTTGGAGGGGACTGTATTTCTTCAGTACGAAGGGCTACCAATTTAACACACACTTCTGAAATAACAAATTTCCTCAAATTACCTTTGATCATACGTTATTACACAGTATGTTATTATTAATAATTAACTATATTCATTTATGTGACGACACCGCTCATGATAATGATTTCTCACAACAATTAGGAAACACTTTTATTTCTAAAAATCTCTGCCAGTGTTTACATTACATGCTCACTTCTACAACATTCCTAGAAAATCACAACATCCCATCACTGGTGTGCTATTTTTCAGACAGGCCCGCCGGGTGCTTATGTGGTGTGGGCACCACGCTGGTGACCCCTGTACTGGCGTATGGTTTAAGTACAGATGGGCATTTCCCTACAATTTGCTTAATTGACTATCAGTGTCCTTCTGATTGAGTATAATCGTTTTACTTACTATGTCCTTCAGGGCCTGGCTGACAGTTTGATTGGCGTTCCCCCCTTTCATGATCATGGCACTCTTTCCATCCTCTGCCAGTTTGGGTGCTCGACTCTCCAGGAAGCGCTTGGAGCGCTTGGTCTTTGGTTTTCTGAAGACAGAACGACAGTACAAAATTACATACTGCCGCGTTTGCAGAAAACCTGCCTGTTTAATGAAGCCGTAAAACATCTTGTAAAGGCGATCTCGATCAATATTAAGACAAATTACTAAATGTGACAAGGGACACCTTATATTTGAAGAAGCGCCGTAAAAAAAAAATTTCTAAATATGAAACAAGTAGAGATATTTTTACAGTGATTAATGCAAAATCACTAAATCTACCATACTGCTTGAACAAAAACAAATAATCACAATTATTTTTTTATGTCCCCTAATTTGAGACAATTGTACAAGTGTGGCATTTTTAAGACATTTGACAGCGCATTTATGGAGCAAGTGTATTTTAAGGCACATTATGTTTCACTGAATTCGCTTATGTGACACTAATGTGTCTTGTTAGGTCAGCAGATACTATATTGTAATGTATTTTGCTGGTTGTACGTAAGCGAGCTAGCTTGCTAGCTTTAAAGTTTCATTTTACGAGCACAAAAACGCACCGCTAATGTATAAAAAAAAATAAAAATACTGTTTTACAAAATGTGTTTCGTGTCCGCAAAACTTACATTATACCGTAAGATTGTGCCATTGTCGCGTCTTTGTTCGTGTTCCTGCTACAGTATCACGTTGCCAAACAGCCACGCGCTGGAAAAGCAGCGGAAGACAACGCGAGTTGATTCGTTCGTGGCGACAAAGTGGTTGTTAAATGGTGCCTCAAACTCACTAGCGCCACCTACAGTCTAATATTAGACAATGTCGTCCCAACTTTTTTTTTTTTTGAGCCGGCATTTAAAAAAAACAAATGTACAACTGACGGCGCACCACCAAAGAAAAATGTAACAAAAGTATAATTACTGAAAAAGTTGTGATCTCGTCTCGATTTACTTAAAAATACATTTACTCAGTGTGTGAAATTTTGCCCTGTTTAGTTGACAGGCGTTTAGACCATTTTGAAAGGGTGCTCAAGCACCACTAAATTGAATCCCAAGACCCCTAAAATTTGAGGTATTATTGGTATTGAAAGTATTCATAGAAGTCCATTCATGTCTATGGGTATTTTATGTTGTGCATTGCATTTCATATTCCTAAAAGTGTGAATAAAATTGCATAACAGTGAAATTGATCTTGCCTGGCCAGGAGCTCAGCACCACTAAACCTCCGATCCTAGAATCGCCCCAGATTGACGAATTGCTGTTGGCAGCTTTGCCAGCGGCCTTGGATGAAATGGTTGCTGCTTCTGACGTCATATGACGTCACTGCCATCACAACTTGATGCATGCTTGTTTATATGTACTGTTCTGTAGCCCCCAATTGAAAAAAATGTCTTTCTAAAGTGTCTAACATGAAACTCGAGCGTGTTCGTGTGGTCTGTTGTCTGTAAACATCGACGGTGGTCTGTTGCTTTAAATATTGCTGCCGTAAAGCATTGTGGGTAATACAGCTTCCATCTCCCCAGCCACTTCATCCAGCTCTTCCGGGGGGGATCCCGAGGCCAGCCGAAGGACGTAGTCTCTCCAGCGTGTCCTGGGTCGTCCCCGGGGTCTCCTCCCGATGGGACGTGCCCGGAACACCTCACCAGGGAGTCGTCTGGGAGGCATCCGAATCAGATGCCCCAGCCACCTCATCTGGCTCCTCTCGATGTGGAGGAGCAGCGACTCTACTCTGAGATCCTGAGGAAGGAAGGAAACTCATTTCGGCCGCTTGTATCCGGGATCTCGTTCTTTCGGTCACAACCCACAGCTCGTGACCATCGGTGAGGGTAGGAACGTAGATCGACCGGTAAATCGAGAGCTTCGCCTTTCGGCTTAGCTCCTTCTTTACCACAACGGATCGATACAAAGTCCGCATCGCTGCAGACACCGCACCGATCCGCCTGTCGATCTCCCGTTCCATTCTTCCCTCACTCGTGAACAAGACCCCAAGATACTTGAACTCCTCCACTTGGGGCAGGATCTCATCCTCGACCTGGAGAGGGTACGCCACCCTTTTCCGACTGAGGACCATGGTCTCAGATTTGGAGGTTCTGATTCTCATCCCAGCCACTTCACACTTAGCTGCGAACTGCTCCAGTGAGAGTTGGAGATCACGGCTTGATGAAGCCAACAGAACCACATCATCAGCAAAAAGCAGCGATGCAATACCGAGGCCACCAAACCGGACCCCCTCTACGCCTCGGCTGCGCCTAGAAATTCTGTCCATAAAAGTTATGAACAGAATCGGTGACAAAGGGCAGCCTTGGCGGAGTCCAACCCTCACCGGAAACGAGTCCGACTTACTGCCGGATATGCGGACCAAACTCTGACTCCGGTCGTACAGGGACCGAACACCCCATATCAGGGGGTTCGGTACCCCGTACTCCCGAAGCACCCCCCACAAGACCCCCCCGAGGGACACGGTCGAATGCCTTCTCCAAGTCCACAAAACACATGTAGACTGGTTGGGCAAACTCCCATGCACCCTCGAGGACCCTGCCGAGGGTGTAGAGCTGGTCCACTGTTCCACGGCCAGGACGAAAACCACACTGCTCCTCCTGAATCTGAGATTCGACTTCCCGACTCCGACTTCCGTGATGAGCTCTCAAGTCCAATAACAGAACACCGCTCGGGTTCTGATCGGTGGGGCCGTTCCTCCCAATGACGCCATTCCAGGTCTCACTGTCATTGCCCACGTGAGGATTAAAGTCCCCCAGCGGAACGATGGAGTCCCCAGCGGGAGCGCCCTCCAGCATTTTTCATCTTCATAGAGGTTTTTGGAGCTGTGCTTTGTCTCGTCCCTCACCTAGGGACCTCACCAATTTTTTTAAAATTGAATTTGAACTTGTTCCACCCATAATAAACAATTTTGCCCATGTTCAGTTCTGTGAGGTGTCGCTGCACTTCTAAATCAGACCAGTTTGTTTCCCACGGGGGAAATAAAAAATAAATAAAAAATGAGGTCATAACTCCAAAACCGAATTGTTGAACAACAAAAACTTGGAATTGGAATATATTGTAGTAACATCATTATTTAATGGCATACAGGCATATGATATGTGATCTCTCTTTTTTTCCCCTTCAGCTTCAGCTTGAGCTATTTTACAAATTGGGCAAAATATTCAGTGTCTAGATGCGCAAAGCATTCGACTACAAAGTATTACAAAGTATTGACACAAGGGGGGCTAAATACAAATGCACATATTTTTTTCAGATTTTTATTTGCTTAAAATTTAGAAAACTATGCATCATTTCTGTTCCACTTTCCAATTATGCGCTACTTTCCCTCGTCGATTACATAAAATCTCAATTTAAAAAAAAGAATAATAAGTTTGTGGGTATTGGAAGGTGGTAAAATGTGAAAAGGTTCCAGGGCTATAATACCTTTTCAAGGCACTGTACATATGAATTATAAAACAAAATCAATCAAAAACTGCAGCCTAAATGTTAACGCAGTACAAATGACGTCCACCAGGTGGCGTCTTGCGCAAACAAAATGCGTCACGTGACACGCTCACACTGCGACTGAAAGAATGCTTGCTGCTCGGGAAAGGATAAAGGTCAAATACTTACTTACACCACAGTGATTCCAGCTGGTTACTATGATTTTTTTGCGGATGTTCCAAGTTGGAACGCGCTCACCGATTAGAGAGTCGTGTTTCACTTTTGTCACAACTGCTGCAGAGGGCAGTGTTTCGAAGAGAAATCGCCTCTGTGAAGGTTTTATAAAAGAAATTACGTTAGGTGCTCGTGATACCGCGAGTCAATTTCTCCTCGAGCTTCGCAGAAATTAAGTGTATTATTCTTTAGTCCGTGCAGAGACCTTGAATACCTATGTGGATTGTATTCCGTTCCAGCTACATTTATAACCCTATATATTAACTGCTTATAGTTGAAATTCCTTACAGAACACAACCTCCACTGGTCCTTAAAGGTGCTTAGTGCAAACACTCACGCCATTCAGTATTCATTTATACTAGTGTAGCACTCCCTGCCATTAAATACACAAATCCCATTGGCTCTGCTTTAAAATAAATAATGGAATAAAATACTACAATACACAGATTAATATTTTTATTATTTTAGCATCAAGCTCGTAGCACAGATAGATTTGAAAGTGTGGAATCATTGTTACTTTAAAAACAAAATAGCCCCAAAATTAGTGTGACAAACATCGGCAGAAAGTAAAAGAAAATTGGTCCTCAGCCAAAAAAAGCTATTGGCACCCAAAAATGCAACAATCCACTCTATGTACTTAAAAAGTGAGATTTGAACAGTGCTGGTGTGCATGTAGGACCCCGTGGATTTTGGAGGGCTGCTATGCTGAGGAGTGCAGATGAATACATGACAAACTGCACTGAGCTCAAGTAAAGGAAAACTTTGATGGGAAGTAAGCTTCAGCTGGCAAAACGAGGGCAAACGCACGGACGAGGAGGTTACATGACACGGTCTAGCAAAACAGCACTAAGTTACACGCATCACCGCATGATAGGCCTCCCCCACCATCCCTGAGCCCAAAGTTCTACAAAAGGGCATTGATCCAAACAAAGAACAGTGAGGCACCCAGATTCACAGCAAAAAAAAAAAAAAAAAAAAAAAAAAAAAAAGATGACCAGTAATGACATAAAATGACAGATGGTGCAGTGGTTCGATGTGGAATGATCCGGGATGACCCTGGCATGCTCAGACTGGTCAGCCTCGATTGTACGCTTACGCGTTTTTGTATGGGACGGAAAGAGACAGAGGGGATGGATATTGTCGAGGGGAAAATGCTTTGCTGGGCAAGCAGAAAGTTTCCGATTCATTCTGCCACGCTAGCTCACCTCCCTTGTAATTCTGGGGCCAATTGATTGGTCTGGCTGGCAAAGGGAAGACCTGCTGGGAAGGGGACAACAGGCCGTCAGCAGAGGGGATTGTGAGCTTTATGCGGGAGAGCGCGGGCGGCGTCGGTATGTGCACGCCTGAAATCATACATTCAGCTCAAAAGCGGACCAGGCTTTTTTTTTTTTTCCTCTAGAGACTTGTACATTCCAAAGATGAAGTGGACGAGATAGTGTTAAGCGTGCTTTACAGAGCCTGGACTACATTCCTTTTCCATGGGAATGTCAATCAAATATGACAGGAAGCCAGAGGCAAGTAAAATAGGAGGGGTGTAACAAAGTGTGTTCATGGAAGGTCTTGAATTATTCAGGTTCTATTCACTGCCCCCCGAGTTTAAAGCTGCAATTTTGTGGCAGAAACGATTTGGGTACTGTCAGGTTCAAGTGTGACAACTTAAGTCCTCTATGAACATTTAGCCAAATACAGGGCATGTATATATGCTACAATAGATGGCAATTAAAAATGGACAAAGGCTTACCACAACCTATACATTCATAAAGACAAAAGGCCAGCTTTCATTTTCATACCACGGGTTAAAAAATTACTCAAAAGTGCAATCCTTTATGAATGATCCTTGCCAATTGTCACATCGTAAAGCAAATTGTGGGTCGTACACGCCAACGACTGATCTGAGCACGCCAGGGGGCGTGACCTTAATGTGGCCGGAAGCCCTGTCTGTGTAGGATGAGGGAGGAGACGTGTAGGTAGGGCCCTTTGGACTGAGCACAGGTGGGAAGCCTCAAATGGAGTGAGTTTAATTCCTCTACATGCACTTCAAGACCACAGCAAGTGTGTGCTAGCATATTGAAACAGAGAAAAGAGCTTTCATGCAAGAGGACTAAGTTACAGGTACAACAATGCAAACAACTCAAAATGGTTAAACTGGGCTCGTCGTCCTTGCCGCCGGGGGATTTATGACGGGAGAAGAGGGCGGGAGGAGGAGGGGAGGAGGATGAGGACGACAAGAGGCTTTCTCCGGGAAGGCGGCCACCAGGAGGGAACACCAAGCCGCCGCCTTTTTTACGCCTCTTCTTCATCTTGCACCCTCAGCTCTTCTGATTTTTCTGGCAGTTCTTGGCGTAGCTTGTGAAAACAAAATTGTAATCGTTGAATTGAGCCAGCTGGCGGTCGAGACGCTTGAACCCATCGAGTTTTTGGGTAGAAGAGAAGACACTGCGACATTTCGAGCTCTGCGGTGGGAGGAGAGGGTTCGGGTTACAGACTATATGGAAACAGCTTGACTAAATTATAGCAAAGTTAATAGCGTGTTTAATTACATGCCTGATTGACAAACAGTGTAGTCACAAATTTTCCCGGTTTGAACACATCCACCACCTTCCGGACAAGGTCATCGTACGATGTCTGGGAGAGGTTTGTTTCGAAGCTAACGTAGGAGAAATCTGGCTCTGGGGTGATGTGAATGGTCCAGTAGGTCCCCTACAGGAGTCAACAAGAAAAGCCAAGTGCCACTAACAGAAGACCACAGACGATAGAAACGCTAGGCAGCACTCACGTCAGTCTTCATTCCGTTCATTGAGTATCCACATGGGTTGAACATTGTGGCATCTATCACAGAACCTGGTATCAGGTCACAAATTCCACTCATCTGTAAAAGAAAGACAAAAAAAAAAAAAAAAGTCTGTTTTGTGAAAATTTAACACATGCCCATTATGTAAAAGACCACATTGCTTGCCATACTGGAAAGCTTTTTTTTTTTTTTTTTTTTTTTAAATTCTTTTTATGAATTAACTACCAGATGGAAGCATGGCAAACAGCATTGTTGTGGCACAGTTGTGCAACAAAGACTCATCACAAGCAGCACTTCAAGCCAGCTGTCACCATAATGCATAGCAGGCTGCAGAGAGCGCAGACACCAAAGCCTATGTTGGCCGATTCATTTTTAAGTGACGACCTTGCGATAATTGTCAGCTCATGACGCCACTTGAAATCAAAATAGCAAAATAATTAAATACAAACTACGATGAAGCAGATGGTTAGTTTGAATGTCGCAATCACTATAGATGGACCTGTTATTTTTGGATACTTAAGACGATGCAGTATGCAATTAGTTTTCTATTTTAGTGCTATCATACAGGTCAAATCTATATTTAGAATTAGGGTATTTTTATTTTTTTTTTTACTTTTTTCTACTCCGACTGAACGTACATTTGTACATTTCTTTTGTGTATTGTAGTTTTTTTTCTTGTTGATTTTTTTTTTTTTTTTTATATGTTCAATAAAGACAAACATATTTTTAAAGAAACAAATGACCTTTAAAAACGTTTTATTTACCTGCATGGCTCAAAGATCGTCGGCACTTTTGGAGTTTTAGCAGGTCTGATGGAGTTAATGACTAGGTTGTGCTTTTGTGCATCTAAAGGAGCAAAAAAAACAAAAAAAAAAACACCGAGAGTCTTCAGTAGACGAGAGATCATTTACAGCATTGAATTCCACCTTGTCGCTACATCCTGCATGAGCGGCTCATTTTCTTGCCCCAATCTCGATTGCGCACAGTGTAGCTTCTCTGTATTAGCAGGGCTGTGTGTTTAAAGTCACCCCACTATCTTGCGACATTTTGCTAATGCCTCACTGAACCCCACTATCGGCAAGGCTAGCAGTGATGGGCTCTTTGCCAGATGTGAGAAATACAAGGCACGTGTTGGAATGGGACGTGTCTTGCTGTAGCTGTCATTGTTCGTGCACGGTTTCAATTGTAGTTTCTTTTTGTTGAATTCCCCATTCTTCTGCCACAGAGAGAAAATGCTCTGCGGTTTTCAGCATGGTGTCTGGTGATTGTCTTCTGAACAGCCAGGCTAAAGTGATGCAGACCTAATTTGTATTACTGTACTAACGATGGTCCAATGATCTCCAGTCTGAGCCACATATTGAGCTTTCTGCAATGGATCCAATTTTGCTCGCTTTTTTTTCCCAGTGTCATAAAAATGTTGAATTTTGCCTGAAATAGTCTTTCGGCTTGGTAGTTGAAAAGTTGGATCGCATGTCGTTATCTGGAGCACATTTTCTAATCCTTTGTCTACTACTACTAATAGTGGTCTACAGTCCAGAGCGATCGACACTGCGAGTGAATTTTTTGATTTTCTATGTTTACTTACTAGTTTTGGTCCTGAATCCGGTCACTTGCTTGAGTTTGGTTTGCCGACAACTCTTGGAACTCGTACTGTGACTGCTAGCGCTAACGGCTCCGGCTGTTTCTGTGCTTTCGCCGACATGCTTTGCATTTAGATTGTACCCGAGGGTTGAAGTGCTCCGATGGTACGCAAAAACTCCTTTTTTGCATAATCTGCACAAAACCACGCTTTTACCGTGGCTTCCATCGGGTAGTTTTTTTTTTTTTTTTGCCTCCCAACAGTCCATCCAATTCCCCACAAAGAAGAGATATGGTTAGCCAAGCTCTGACATGTGCATCAGTGTGCATCGGTGTACCAGGTTATCATGCACTGACAAAGGTCCCGGATTTGTAAGCACAGCAAAGTGCAATTAAAATGTGTCAATATTTTCCACACACCAATTTTTTACTAATTGATCATGATTATGTGTTAAAGTCCCATCACTAATGAGAACATGAACAGGACGTGAGACGAATCTTCAAAGTACAAAAGATTTTCAAAAGTGGCGGGCCCAGACCTTGTGTCCCCAATCCTGTGCAGACAAGCTCTATCCAGTCTTGACACAGATCTTCAATGGATCTCTGCAACTATGTGAACTACCATCCTGTTTCAAACGCTCCACCATCATCCTCATCCCCAAGAAACCTGCAATCTCAGGTCTGAATGACTACCCGCCTGTCGCCCTGACATCTGTAGTCATGAAATCCTTTGATTGAATCCTTCTACAGCTCAGCATCTTCCCTGCCATCTGCCAATGGATTCACAGCTTCCTGATGGGCAGGACACAGGCGGTGAGGCTGGGGGGGACACCACCTTATTCACACACACCACCAGCACCGGGGCGCCCCAAGGATGTGTCCTCTCTCCGCCGCTCTTCTCTCTCCACGAACGACTGCACCGCAACGCACCCAGCTGTCAAAATCCTGAAGTTTGCGGACAACACCAATCATTGGCCTCATCAAAGACTGTGACGAGTCTGCATAGCGGCAGGAAGTGGAGCGGTTGGCGCGGCTTGCACAACCTGGAGTTGAACACGCTTAAAGGCTTCTTTATACTCACGCGGGCGGCGACCACGGTGACGTCACTGCGGTTATCCCGCATGCATTTGCCTTTATACTCAAGCGCAACCCACACACGCAGTTTTGAAAATGTACTGTAGTTCTCCTCCAAGTCGAGGGTGTCGCTACGGCTGGTACTGGCTAGGACACCAGAGGGTGGAGTTTCCTCTGTATTTGTTTGGCAGCAGTTTTTAACTTTCCTTTCCGGAACAAGGAACAAAGCAACAACAATGGCGACCGTGGGATAGAGTCTGCTTGAACAAATGGACCTAGATGACAAGATGATCAGTTTAATTATGCTGCAAAATCAATCAAGAAGGTGGCGGCGTAATTGGTATGTAGAACCAAGGGGAACGCCAAGTACGTCATCACAGCATTTGACTAAAACGGACCACTCGCGAGAGATGATCTCCGCGGGACTCTACGCGCAGCAACAATTTTTGCCGTCTGCGCGTCAAGTGACGCAGAGGGGCCGCGCGGCCCAATGAGTCGGTCACGTGATGCAACGCGGGCGCTGTCGGCCGTGTGAGCACGTGAGTATAACGAGGCCTTAAGACTGTACAGGTCTTCAGGAAGCATCCTTCACCAAAAGTTGCCCCTCACACTGTCCAGCTGCCCTGTGTCAACCGTCGAAACCTTCAAGTTCCTGGGCATTACAATCTCTCAGGACCTGAAGTGGGAGACCAACATCAACTCAATCCTCAAAAAGGCCCAACAGATGATGTACTTCCTGCACCCTCTGAGGAAGCACAGCGTGCCACAGGAGCTGTGGCAGGCTGTGTTCTACTGTGTTCTACACAGCAGTCATCGAATCAGTCCTGTGTTCATCCATCACAGTCTGGTTTGGTGCTGCCCCAAAAAAAGACAAACCAACTGCAACGGACAAGCAGAACTGCTGGAAAAATCGTCTGTTCCCCCTACCCACCCTTGAGGACTTGCAGGCTGCCAGAACTAGGACAAGAGCATGCAAAATCCTCTTGGACCCTCCACA